>NW_027491124.1:2400000-3000000 GCF_021521415.1 Bidens hawaiensis | reverse complement strand
GTAAATTAAGGTCCAAGAAAGTGATTATAACTAAATTACAAGTCCATATTCATTACTTACTAATCAAATATGAAATCGTCTGGCTTATTTCATTGATTTAGTCATTAAATGCATATTCGGTTGCTTAAACGAGCATATTAACCATAATTGGTTCGTTTTAGTAATTATTATATAAACAACTCATATTTACCTACCACAAACTTTACCCTAACCCTAAGAGATCCTATCCAGCCATCACCCTCCTCTTCCTCTCATAGAACTCTTTGGTTTTTGCAATATTGTTTAAGATACATGTATAAACGATTGACTTAGCTTACTTGTGGACCTTTGACTCTTCGTTTCTATTGATTCTTTCACTTTCCAGGTTAGTATTAAACTGAGTAATTGTTCATACATATTCCCTAGTCAATAACCTTCAATCAATTTCTGAGATTGAAGGGTATTAACTGGCCAATTCCATTAAAACCCGTTAAATGGCAAAACAGTCAACAATTTTGACTTTACGTTTTCTCATAAATCTGGTCGGATTCAATGTTTGGTCCAGAAGACTTTTATTCTCATAAAGATATTTTAAGGCTACTAACCAAAACCCGAATTCCGACTCGTAGTTCGGATTTTGGTCTGTACCGACTCGTTTAAATATTAAATTTAACGTAACTTGAGTTCTACTCATCCGTTTGGATTGATTCCAGCGGCAACGAGTTTGTTTTTACTACTAGTTTCTTATCCCGAAGTTTTAGGTTTTGTTGGTTTACCTCATTTGTCGCGTTAACGGACGAAGTGCTTGTTTTATTCTTATGTTACTTACTTGCTTATTATTTAAGGTGAGTATTTGTCATTCCCCTAATTTATTTGTTTTCAAAAGTTTAGGGACGTATACGTACTATTATTATTTCTATTTATACATATCTTAAACTAGCAAACGGTATATTGTGTGTGATTAATCGAATATACTTGCTACATGATTACTTGTTTATTTTACGTGTTCGGAGAGGTGCAACATATTCTCATTATTGTATGATTATACGACCGTCATGTAAACCGGTACCTGATTCGCTTGGCAATGGTCTCTTGACACTTTACTTGCTCATGTTTGGTTATATTTACTGCAATTATTTTTGTTTTGCTTATCCTTCATATTATATTACAACTTTGTAAAACTGGTGACAATCTCACTCAACATATTGTTGAAAACTCTATTTTATTTTATATACATATGCAGGTTATCGCTTGAGTTGAATATTGAAGTTATGGACACCTAGTTGAGACCCTAGGATTATTTAAAGACAATTTGTTTTAAGTTATCATTTGAATTATTATTATTTGTTTTGGATTATTTATTATATTTGGATGATGTGTGTTTGAATGAAATAAATTAATTAAATAGTTATTATCACATTTATTTATGATAGTTACCTTGAGCTGTAAACAATCATGCTCACGCCCCAGCATTTCCGCCTTAGGTTGGGGTGTGACAGATTAATATCAGAGCCGAAGGTTTTAAGATAGGTCGTTAGAAATTGTCCTAGGCATATATTAGGACCCTATACGTGCTTATATGAATTGCCTTGTATGCTTATTGACTGTTTATAGCTTATTTAGGGTAATTATTTTATGGTATCTGTTGTTTATGTTAATTATTGCGCACACATAAATTCCGACGATATGCCTCACTTTCAAAAATATTTTCCAAATTTTTTAAATACTTAATAGATTGCCTTTCTATTTTGTGAAATTTCTTAAGAATTCCCGGGTTTGTTTTCACTTCCTCTCCTTAGGGCATGTGAGTATGGCATGTTTGGTTAGTAGCCGTAGGGGGCAAGAGAACTGTGAGCTGGGCCTTGGCAAAATGGTTCCAAGAACCAAAGGTAAGACGCTATTCCTTACCTGGAGGATAACCTGGCCACAGTACTCAAGCCTCTAGGCGAAAGCAGGACAAGATGTCATACGACCAGACCCCTAAGAGGTCAAACCTAACCGATCAAATGGTTGCATTCATTTTATAAAAACCAAATTCACGGTGGATCGTGGCTAAATTCGGAAAGTTTCCAAAATTGTGTTTTAATTATTTTAAATGTTTAGTTGGGTGGAAAATCCATGACAACCCATGGGCACTCCAACTATCCATTTCACAACCCGTTTTGATTCGATATTTAGTTGGAGGTATCACCGTGGTGGTTCACGAAGATACTTCAACTACTCAATTTTGATTCGTTTATTCGAGATTAGTGGGGTCAATTAAAATGTCATGTAATGCTCATGGGCCAACCCACTCCATTAATTTGATAATTCGTTAATTAGTTAGGTATGTTAAAATGCCATGTAACGTTCATGGGCTGACCAGCTCAAATTGCTTATTACGGTTTTTTTAATTGGGCCATTAAAATGCCATGTAACGCTCATGGGCGGCCCAATTCACAAAAGTTTATACTCCATTATTTAATTGGGCTATTAAAGTGCCATGGATCACTCATGGGATGCTCAATTCACCAAGTGTACATTATGTTATTTAGTTGGCTCATTCAAATTGCCATGGAAAGCTCATGAGAGGCCAACTCACTTGATTTGATTCGTTATTTATTTTGGGGTTCTTGAGCTACCACGGGAAGCACAACTCAATAACATTTTACATTTGAATTTGAAATAAACATTTTTATTTACTTAACTATCCCAAAAGTTATTCACATTATTTTAAATCGCAACTTGCCCACAAGTCATGACAAGTCACTAGCACATTTTTTTATTGTCCCACATTGACTCGTTTACACAACTTTCCCGACCCTCATAGAATTTCACTTTTGGTCCCCGCAGAATGTCTTCCATGCTTCGTCGTTATAACAATCGTCGCCCGTCGGCTGCTCATGATCGCCGTTTGGCTGCTCGAATCACGAAGGAATTTACTGCTGCTTTGCCCGAAGTCGTGTCCCAAGTGCAAAGCATTAACTCCAACAGATCTGGTACGAGGCTGTTTTTTTTGCTCTTAATGGACAATTCAGATGCATACACCTGATTCAATCAGATGCAAGGAACATTAAGAGCATGTTGGTGCATAATGTCAGTAGTTCAATGTCTAGTGTCTGTAATTACGTTTGTAATATTTTATGTTTTGTATAAGCGAAGTTGCTAACAAGTTCGCTGATATGGGCGAACTTGTTAGACAAGCGAAGTTAGTGACAACTTCGCCTGAACATGCCAGGCGAAGTTGTCGTGATTATATAAGCCATCTGTTACGGCTTATTAATAAAAAAAAATTAATTGAGTTTTACAGTTTTCGTGTATTCGAGTCAGAGAGAGTTTGTAATCAAGTGATCTTCGTATCACGTGTTTAAGGTTGGTATACAACGTGTTTGATTATCGTGTGTTAATCGTATTGTTTTCTATACTCGTAACGTCTTACGTAGGGATTCCGCACCTGCGTAGTACGTGATATCTCGTGTAGATCCGGCTGGGAACCTACAATTGGTATCAGAGCTCTTGCTCGATTGTGTGGTTTGGGATTATCACGCGGGTATAGAAATCGTTCCGTTCGACTATTCGCGGGACGAGTTTTCTGAGTTTTAGTGTTATACTCTCCTCCTACAAGCTTAAACAACCCATAACACCTTCACAAACCTCGAAAAACCCAGAAATCTAATCTGCAGAAGCTTCGTGTTCATCAGGCGAAGTTGCCGTCACTGTTACTAGGGTTACGGCGAAGATATAAGGTTAAGCGAAGTTATCCACAACTTCGCCTACCTCTTCAAGTTCGCTTACCTCAAGCGAAGTTACCCACAACTTCGCCTACCTCCCAAGTTCGCTCAACTTAAGCGAAGTTATTCTCAAGTTCGCCTATCCAGCGAATTTAAGAAAGTGAGCGACGTTACAAATTCACGCGAAGTTAAGCTTTAAGCGAAGTTATCCGCAACTTCGCCAACAGTGCTGTTTGAAAATAAAATTTTTTATTTTCGGATTTCTTTGAGTTTAGAGAAAGATGTCTTCGATAAACATTACTGAACTAGTAAAGATGGAAGCAGAAGCAGGTTCGGCTACAAAGGCACCTAAGATGCTCAAGAAAACTGATTATGTAGTGTGGAAAGATCGTTTTGAACAATATGTCAAGTATCAAGATGCCAAGATGTGGGTGTGTATACAAGATGGTTACATTCCACCTACTACTGAGTATGAAGGTCGCGATCAGATCAAGAAGTACAAAGAGATGGAAGATGAAGAGAAGAAGATGTATGAGGCAGAAAGTAAAGCTCATGCAGCAATTACAATGGCTCTTCCACAAGAAATTTTGCACACTTTCAGAAAGTACAAAACTGCTAGAGAACTTTGGGAAGCTCTTGAAAACCGTTTTGAGGGCAATGTGGGAATTCGTGCTTCGAAGATTAAACTTCTAAAAACCCAATTCTCTGTCTTCAAGTATCTGAAAAACGAATCACTTGATGATATTATCACCAGATATTATCATCTGATGACTGAACTCAGCAACTATTCAATTGCATACAAAGAAGATGAGATTGTTGAGAAGCTTCTTGATGCTCTCCCACCAAAATGGGAGATGTATACAGTGTTGATGAGAGAAGATAAAGACTTTGCTGACTATGACCTGGAGACAGCAGTTAACAAGCTAAGAACGTTTGAACTGAACATGGTACGAAAGGAGACACCTACCGATCAGGTTCAAGATCCGGGTATGTATGGTGCAAAGGTTAACTCGGGATCAAGTTCGAAAACGGAATCATCTGCTTATTACTCTAAGGGAGAGTCAGGCGCGAGCTCAACACATGAGGGACATGTATCTCTCAACATGAACGGTGATGTGTGCTATGTAGCTGGAGGGTCAAATGCTTCTCAACCACAAGCGACTAAGAGTAGTTATTCCCCAAGTGTTTCAAACAACAACTACTCGAAGATGCCCATGAGTGTCAAATCTGCTGAACAGCAGTTTGCTCTCTATGCATCTTTTATTGCTTCGTATGAGAACTACATTCTGGGTAAGATCGTTGATCCTGCAGTTTTGGATGAAGACTATGACCAGATCGATGCTGATGATCTGGAGGAGATGGATCTGCAGTGGCAGATGGCTATGATTGTCAGAAGGGTGAAGAGGTTCATGAAGAAGACTGGCAGGAAGTTTGTCGGTGAGAGGCCAGGGTTTGATAAGTCGAAGGTTCGCTGCTACAACTGTCAGCAGAATGGCCACTTTGCAAAAGAATGCAAGAATGAACGTGTAGAACGCAGTTAGAACAGATCTACACAGCAAAGTGGTAGTGGTAATGATTATAGAGCCATGATTTCCAAACAGAATGAAAAGTACAACTGGAATCTGCATGTTGAAGAAGTATTTGAACAGGCCAACTTGGCAAACATCGAAAATGCAGATAGTGAGAAGGGAACTGGCGAAGATGAAGCGTACATGGCAGATGTAGCAGACCAGCTCTCCGAGGTAAGTACCGAACTCCCTTGCACTAAGTGTGAACTTCTGTCTGAACAACTGACAACTCTAACTGATCAGTTTGTTAGTTTGGATGCGCAATATAAAACTTTAAAAGAAGATCATCACTTCACTAAAGCTAGAGAAAATAGTTACAAAGTAAAAATTAAAGCTATTGAAACAGATATTAAAAGTCTTAAAGCAAAGCTTGCTGAAAAAATTAATATGATTGATCTTAGCTATGAGGTTCTAGAAGAAAAAACCAAACTAATAGCTGAAAGAGAAAAACAGATAGCTGATCACCAGGTAAAAGTGGTGGAACTTAACAGGAAACTGGAACAATTCAGAAATTCCTCCGCTATACTTGATCACCTTGTTAGTGAGTTCTCCAAAAAGGGGAGGAATTGGTTATCATGAAGTTCCACCACCTTTCAATCATAATTACACTTTTAACCCTAGTAATCAGAAATCTGTCGATGTTGACTATGGTCAGACAGTTCCAGTTCCAGTTTCTACTAAAGAACCAGAAGTTAGTAAGCCTGTTGCAAGTGTTAAAATTTCTGCTCCGAGTCCTGTCTCATCTAACTCGGACAAGTCTTCTGAGTCGAGTGAGACAAATCAAGAGGAAGTATTACCAAAAAGTGGAGAGAAAAAGAAAACATCTGAAAAGAAGTCTCCACTAAACCTGTATGTCCCACCATATATGAGACAAACGGGCAGTAATACAGCCTCAACATCTAAGACAACTTTTGATAAGAAAGTTGAAAACAGGTGTTGTTTTAGATGTAATCAACAAGGAGGTTGCCCTCTGAAGCAAAAATTCAGAGGTGTGAGGCCTTTAAAATCTGAGAAAAGAGCTGACAGTAATCAATTTAATGATAAAACTGAAAAACCATGGAATTTCAGAGAATGGACTAATCCAGGTTTTCAAAGAAATAGATCTCAGTTTTTCACTGGTAACACCCAAACCATAACTAATAATTCATTTAATTCAAGACGGTATGGATGGCCTCATAGACAATCCACAAGAAGGTATCCTGTTAGGACTCACAGAAATGATTATGATACTAACTTTGGACAGCCAAGGTACGGGATGTATCGACCCAAGACCAATCGGTCTTGGGTCCCCAGATTTTAACTCTCTGCTTTAATCGTGCAGGAACAGTTGAACAGGGCTGCCAACAATCAATGGGTTGTGGATAGCGGCTGTTCCCGGCACATGACGGGTAACAAGAAATTGTTACAAGACTGAAAACCTGTTCAAGGTGGTAGAGTGAGTTTTGCAGGAGAGAGCGGTGGAAAGATCACAGGAATTGGGACTGTGACTAACGGGAAGATGACGCTAGAGAAAGTTAACTTTGTTGAAGAACTGAAGCACAATCTGCTGAGTGTTTCGCAGATCTGTGATAAGGATTATACCGTGCATTTCACGAAGAATGAGGCGATAGTGTTGTATCCTGGTTTTAAGATACCAGAGGATTGGATTGTTATGAAGGCTCCGAGAGTGAAGAATACGTATATCATGGATATGAGGTCTACTGAAATGGCCACTGAAGAATCATGTCTTTTGTCGAAAGCGACTGAATCAGAGTCCGAATTATGGCATAGGAGAATGGGGCACATTCATCTTCGTAAGATGAACTACCTTGTCAAAAATGGGCTTGTGTTGGGAGTTCCCTTGAAGAATTTCAACTTCGAAGACAAATGCTTATCATGCAAGAAGGGAAAGCAACACAAGAAATCCCATCACACCAAGAAGGTCAACTCAATAGTCAGTACCCTAGAATTACTTCACATGGATCTCTTCGGTCCCGTGAATGTAAAAAGTCTAGGGGGAACATCGTACTGCTTGGTGATTACTGATGATTTTTCTCGATACTCGTGGGTATATTTCCTGAAGTCGAAGGATGAAACTGTTCAGATGGTAATAAATTTGATTACCAAAGTTGAGAACATTATGGGAAAAAGAGTTAAATACATCAGGAGTGACAATGGGACTGAGTTCAAGAACTATCAGATGGAGATCTTCTGCCTACAGAAGGGGATTGAACACCAATACAGCGCACCGTATACTCCGCAACAAAATGGAGTGGCTGAGAGGAAGAACAGGACTTTGATTGAAGGAGCTAGGACCATGCTGGCTGATTCGAAACTTCCCGTGGTGTTCTGGGCTGAAGCCGTTGCAACAGCCTGTTATATCCTTAATAGAGTGTTAACTGTTAAAAGATTAAATAAAACCTGTTATGAACTAATGCATGGGAGAAAGCCCAACTTGAGTGGTCTTGAACCATTCGGGTCCCCGTGTTCGATATTAAAGACCAATTCAAAATTTGGTGAAGTTGCCGACGAAGGAATCTTAGTCGGATACGTTGTTAGGACTCCCAACAGACGGGTCTTTAATACATCGACCAGCAAGGTTGAGGTGGTGTGTAACACTGATATCACAAGTTACAAATCACCAAAACCAAGCACGGGACCCGCTGGGGTTTTTGACTATGATAGACTTTTTAAATCTTTTAACATGCCTTATTTGGATTTTGCAGAAGATGAGGAACGAATTGCTACGAAGATGATATGCGATGAGGAAGACACTTTGGTGCAAAGACCACAGTATGATGAATGTCAGCCTTCCTCGTCAAATGCTGTCAATACCCCTGCTGCCTCTACTGAAGAGGAATTCATCAATCCGTTTCACTCTCAACATCAATCAACCATGGATGAGCTATCTTCGAACTTGGAAGATAATCTAAATGTCAGTTCGGTTCCGACTACGAGAATTCACAAAAATCACCCGTTGGAGAATGTGATAGGTGATCTGTCCGCCGATGTACAAACAAGAAAAAGCGTGAATGAGCACACCTGTGTTTACACAAGCATTAAAGACACGGGCATTATCAACGAATGCTTGTACACCTGCTTCATCAGCCAGATTGAACCAAAGAACTATCAAATGGCTCTGAAGGACAGCTCGTGGGTCAAAGCCATGCAAGAAGAGTTAGCTCAGTTTAAGAAATTGGAAGTATGGAATTTGGTTGAAAAACCAAGAAATGTGCATGCGATAGGCACGAAGTGGGTCTTCAAATGTAAGAGAGATGAGAAAGGGGTTGTTATCAGGAATAAGGCGAGGCTGGTTGTTAAAGGCTTTAATCAACAAGAGGGGATTGATTACAATGAAGTATTTGCTCCTGTGGCAAGATTGGAAGCCATTCGGCTGTTTTTGGCATTTGCTGCTCATAAAGAGATGAAAGTTTTTCAGTTGGATGTGAAGAGTGCGTTCCTAAACGGTAAAGTCGATGAGGTTGTGTATGTTGAGCAACCTCCGGGTTTTCCTGACCCTGACTTTCCCGATCACGTGTACAAGCTATGTAAAGCGCTGTATGGACTACATCAGGCACCTCGTGCCTGGTACTCAACGTTATCCGATTACTTGCTTGAGAATGAGTTTGAAAGAGGTAAGATTGATAGCACGTTGTTCTTCAAGAGAAAGGGAAGCGACTTTCTGCTGGTGCAAGTCTACGTGGATGACATTATCTTTGCTGCATCAAAGGTCACCATGTGTCAGGAGTTTGAGGCCGTCATGAAGAAGAGATTTGAAATGAGTGCTATGGGTGAACTAACTTTCTTTTTAGGATTGCAGGTTGATCAGAAGAAAGACGGGATGTTCATTCATCAGACGAAGTATGTCCATGATGTTCTCAAACACTTCAAGATGGAGGACAGCACTCCATATGAAACTCCAGTCTGCGTCAATCACAAATTGGGTGCTGATTCAGATAACGATGCAGACGTGGACCCAACCCTATATCGGGCTATTATAGGTTCTTTAATGTACTTAACTGCTTCTAGGCCTGATATACTGTTTGCTGTTTGTCTTTGTGCACGCTTTCAGGCAAACCCAAAAGAATCTCATTTGAAGGGTGCGAAGAGGATACTGCGGTATCTCAAGGGCAAGCCGAAGCTGGGGTTGTGGTACCCGAGAGGAGGAGACTTGGAGCTAGTCGCTTACACAGATTCTGATTATGGAGGGTGCAATCAGAGTCGGAAATCTACAACTGGTGGATGTCAGTTTCTTGGTGGCAGATTGGTGTCGTGGCAATGCAAGAAGCAGACTTCAGTTGCAATTTCAACCTGTGAAGCAGAATACATGGCAGCATCCAACTGCTGCTCCCAGGTTCTTTGGATTCAACAACAGTTGCGCGACTATGGTCTGAATTTCTCACTTACTCCTATTTGCATTGATAACACTGCTGCTATCTCAGTAACTAACAATCCCGTGAAGCACAGTAAAACTAAACATATTGACATACGTCATCATTTTATACGGGATTGTGCTGAGAAGAAGCTGATTGAGCTCGAAAAGGTTGACACGTTAGATAATTTCGCTGACTTATTCACGAAAGCGTTTGACAAATCTAGATTTCAAAACCTTGTTGAGCTGAATGGGATGATCAATCCCGAGTAACCGTGCTTTCTTATGTTTGTTTAAAAAAAAATACGTCACTATTGCTTAGAACTATGTCAGTTGCCTCAGTTTGAAGGACATGTCTTAGGATATGTTTGGTCCTCATTTCTACTTGTAGAATATGAGGATAGCCATTAACCAGATGACTGAAAGTGACCGGGGCGGTTTATGATGAGTTTTCATTCTTTCACTGAAAATTAGTCGATCATACTTAGTTAGAAGGACACATACTAGTATGTGGTCGGTCCAGCTGATCCATTGGATCTTCGGGATAGCCGTTAACCTGAAGACTTTGATCTGGTCGGGGCGATAGAAGTTAAATTTTTCTTTTCGGGAGATGAAATTATTTTTCAAGTCTACTACTTCGTAAGAAGTTACTTTACTATGTTTAACAGAAAATTGATCCAACCTTGGAAAGTGATAGATATACTGATTCTGTGTGCTTAACTAGTGAAGTTATTAGGCTTAAAAGTCTTTAGAACAGTCATTGTATGTCATGGTAGCTTTTTATGGTGCGTAAAAGTAGAAGTGATACAAACTAAATCTACTCGATTTTTTGTGGAAACTCCTTAAGAGTTGTGCATGTCTTCATACATATCTTTCCGAATGATAGGCAGAAAATCGATTACCTATACACGAGCCCGTAAGTGTTCTGATTCCCGTGAAGATAGAGTGTCAAGACGCTGCAGTGATCCAGATTCGGGACTTGCAGTTATTTTCTTCTTGAAGTTGTGTATATACGTGTTAATAAAAAAAAATAAAAAAATAAAAAAATAATTTCTAGAGTTCATAATGATAATGATTATCAATCAAGACACAAGAAGGTGAACGGGAAACAGAGTCTAAGATCGAAGAGTAATTACTACTTAATCAGACACTACGGGTTGAGGTCAATTCGGGGTGACTTGGGGAAAATCAAATACGCCTTGAGAATAGATAGGAGGCATCATAATCTCTGAGTTGTTGCCCACTTAAGTTTTGAGCTTAATTGAACCTAACTCGTATCACAGAAACGATGAAAACCATTTTAAGTATATTACCTGCTTACAACCTGTTTCTTTATGTCATAATACAGCTTAGGCGAAGTTATCTGTAATTTGGCCTAAGGTCTAACTTCGCCTGATAATTACTTTTTAAACAGTTTAGGAGGCGATGTTGTGGTTAGGCGAAGTTCTCATTAACTTCGCCTGGATCATTTTACTTAACTATTATCAGACGAAGTTCAAGTTGAAGCGAAGTTGTTTCCCAACTTCGCCTCACCTTTAACTTCGCTTATACAGAATTGATCACAACTTCGCTCATGGTAACAGGCGAACTTGTGATTCGCTTTGATGTTTATCTAACTTAACCTGTTTGTTGCAGATATGGCTGCTGTTGCTGGAGCAGGTGGTGCAGGCGGTGATGACGGAGGTGATCAACAAAGACAGTTCTTCCCGGGTCACAACATGTACATAACATTAGACCCGGAAGCGAGCGGAGTTGATGATTTCCGCGAAATCATCACATTTCTTTTACGCTCAAGGATATTCCACGCCATTACAACAACTCTGCCGATATCCTTACCCAACATTGAGGATTTCTGGCAGACTGTGGAATACGACTGTAGAGTCGAACCCCCGGTGATGCGAGCAACAGTAAACAATCAAAGAGTTCAGTTCTCTTCTGAACATATCCGGGCGGCTCTGCAGTTTGGAAACGAGACAAGGGATGACCCGACAGAGTTTGTAGCTCCTTTCCGCGATGGAGCATTTTTGAGGATGGGTTATTCAGGTCCCTTGGGGGATTCGCAGAGAAGGAAGGGATTCCTACTTGACCAGAGGCGCTTTCTCATGCATGTTATGATAGTATGCATGTCAGGGAGAAAGGCGGGCACTGATGGCATGGGCGCGACCATGCAGTCAGCTATGACTGCTCTGACATACAACAAGCGATTCAGCTTTAGTCAGATGGTCTTTTACGAGATTGATCGTCAACGAAGAGCGATGGCGCGTGAGCGGTTCATCATGTATCCAAGATTCCTTCAAATGATCTTGGATCATGTTGCTCCAACACTTCCTCAGCGCCGTCCGATCCGATATGTTGAGAGTGTGAATAAACGGATCTTCGCCCAGTGTCGATCCTCCAGTGCGAGGAGCAAACCTGAGCTTCGTCCTCGCCATACTCCACTCTTTGGGTACTTAATCAACCCGGAGTATGTGCCTGCTCGTGGGGATGAGTTTAGGGACCCGGCACCACAACAGGCAGGAGCACTTCAAGCTATACCTGCTGCTCCTGTTGTGTCACCGGAGGAGGAAGTGGACCTTGATGCAGAATTTGGTGGTCAAGGCTTCTTTGATATGGATCGGGTGGATCCAGAGGAGAACGTTCAGGTCCAGGTTGAACGTGCTTCGACTGTGCATGTTACTAGGGCAGCTACAACGGTGGCTGGCTCAGATTCTGATGATGAAGTGGCAGAGGCCAGAAGGATTATGGTGACTAGAGAAAGACTACATGGGAAAAGAAAGAGAACAGATGATGATGACGAGTCTGATTATGAGGAAGAGGTACAACAACTGATAAGAAGGTCAAGAAGGGAACGGATAGGTGCAGATCAGGAGCCGGTGAGAGCTCTAGGGTGGTACGTTTCACTCCACCAGCACTATCCGGTATGACAATGGTTCCCTCGTCACTACAGGTTACAAGGCCAAGCGCTACGGGTGTTCCCGTGGTGGCTACCTCGTCTACATTTGGCCTCCCATCCACTACTTTCCAACTTTCGACTCCCGTGATCGTTTCGTTGCCGCCTCCGACCGTTACTCCATCGGAGGTCGTGGCATGCTTTATCGAGTCGACTGTTGTGACCACTGCAGGGTTATCAATGACGATACCACCTGCGGTTACGTCTATTTCTACTTCTGAGGTCCCGGTGACATTGGAAATCCCTCCTCAGTACACTCACGATTTATCGCATATGAGGTTCGATTTCGATGCAACCCTATCAGACTCAGAACGAATAGCAGCACTGGAACGGGTCGTGGCAGAGCAGTCAAAGATTAATCTTATCCAGACCCAGGCTATTCAGCGCCTAGTTACAGAGAATCAGATGCAGTCGTCCCTCCTGGTACAACATGGAAAAATCATAGATGCTTTCAAGGAGTTCTTGGCATCTCAGGGGGAGATGAGCTGTAAAGGCGACGAGTTGAGGACGAAGAGAAGAAATGATAGAGACGATGATCCCAATGCGTCGAAAGATGCAAGTGGTGAGCTACCAAGAACTACTCAAGCTCTTGGAACTTCCACAACTCAGGGGGAGTCGACATCTGCAGCTGGTGATGATGTGGTGGTGGTGGACGTAGAGGAGATGGTTGATGACTTGGTTGGTGATGATGATATTCTACCGAGTGATGTGATAGAGAAAATTGGTGAAGAGATTGTGATGGATACAGAGATTGAAGAGGGAGAGATAGTAGAAGAGAATGTGGAGCATGACATTCCAGATGTTGAGAAAGCCGATATGAGTGAACAGATTGGAAGCGATGAGTCTGAATGGGAAGAGCAGCCTAGGTGGAAGGAAGGCTATGCTCAGTGGTTCGTCAAAACGAAGAAACCGGCGGTCCCTACAATGTTTAAGAAGAGTTACAACATTAAAGGCTATGCTGAAGCGAAGAAAGGGATTATTTGCTGGATCTATGATGAGCAGTTGAGGCTCTTCGTGATTAAAAGGTATGACGGTGTTCAGTATTTTAAAAGACTGTTAAGATCGTTTAATACACTGCCGGAATGTGAAGTGAAAGACTTAGCCAGATTGGGGTTAATCAATCGAAGTGACGATAATATGGCTAGAGTTATTGGGAAAATTGTATGGAAAGAAAGTATAAAAGAGAAGAAATTTGAGCTGTTAAAACCACAGAAGGGAAAACTTGTTGAAGACAAGGATAGAGGTTTGAGAGCTGATGGAAAGCCTTGGATGGTCATGAAGTATAAACCTATCCGGTGTTTGAAAGAAGTACCGATGAAGCTTATGCCCAAGGATGTGCTTAAAGACCTAAAGTGGTGGTTTGTAGATTGTGAGACAGCTGAGGCAGTGATGGAAGACGAGGATGAACAAGAGGTGCTAATAGTTTACGATCCGATGCATTTGGTAAACTTATCGCAAGCTGATCTGCAGGTGCTCAATGAGAAGAAAATCTTTTATATTCCTGCTTGGAAAGACGAAGCGAGGAAATATCAAAGAGTTGTGTCGGTTTGTGTTCGAGAAGGAGTGCATGCGTGAAGATACAAGGTTGAAGATTACAAGACACGTGATTGAAGCTAAAGAGATGAAGCTACTGCCAAGGGGGAGTTTGTTGGTGCATAATGTCAGTAGTTCAGTGTCTAGTGTCTGTAATTACGTTTGTAATATTTTATGTTTGTATAAGCGAAGTTGCTAACAAGTTCGCTGATATGGGCGAACTTGTTAGACAAGCGAAGTTAGTGACAACTTCGCCTGAACATGCCAGGCGAAGTTGTCGTGATTATATAAGCCATCTGTTACGGCTTATTAATAAAAAAAAATTAATTGAGTTTTACAGTTTTCGTGTATTCGAGTCAGAGAGAGTCTGTAATCAAGTGATCTTCGTATCACGTGTTTAAGGTTGGTATACAACGTGTTTGATTATCGTGTGTTAATCGTATTGTTTTCTATACTCGTAACGTCTTACGTAGGGATTTCGCACCTGCGTAGTACGTGATATCTCGTGTAGATCCGGCTGGGAACCTACAGAGCATTTGGCTCATTCAATATATGCATCTGAATGAATTTTTGAACCTCTTATTGGGTAAGAAACTTATTGAAGCTGAATGGATTCAGACCTAATTACCCTTACTGCTGCCTTCCTCGTCCCTACAACTTCATATACCATGGCTTTATCCTTCCACCACCCACCGATCACAAGATGCTCATCATGGTTTCTTCACCACCAATATTAGATTTCTTCATTCGTCAATTGAAGACCTAACGATTTTAAGGTGATTTTGCTTATGCAATTCAATTTCTATGTCTTTCAGTTTTGATTATATGGTCCAGACTTGATTTTGTTATGTGTTTACCATTTTCCAATTTAGGGTTTAGGGTACATACAATGTGTTTAGGTAAACATCGTATTGTGGTTTCAATTGGGTTTCATCTTCTACAGGAACACGAAAAATGTCCAGTCGAAATTGCAATTATATATGTTTGTTTATTGTTTATGAGTTTGGGGACCTTTAATTGCATTTAGTTAACAAGAACACAAATCCGATAAACCCTGGATTGATAATTGGTCCCATCTTCAGCACCTACATTAGAATACGAGCCCACAGTTGGGTTTTTTTTTCTTTTGGTGTTTTACTGTATCCGCTCTAGAATTAGGCTTATGTTATGACCTTTTACCGGTTTTATCCAATTGCTTGTACTATATACTAAAAGGTTTTGATTTAGGGTTTAAAATGGCACTTTCATAGTTTCATTAATATGTTTATTGACAACTGAAGCTATTTGCATAACCTCATTCTGCCTGATGAGGCTATATTCATGAGCATACTCAGTGTGTGTGCTCATCTTGGAGCTCTCGGGATCGAGTTTTGGGTTCTTTAACGAATAGATCAGGTAAAACTTAATTATAGTATCAGGTTAGCTACTGCATTGATGGGTATGTATGGTAAATGGGAAATTGGATGTTGCTTAGAAGGTGTTTGATGAAATGCTTGAAACAGATGTAAATAACTAGAATTTTATGGTCTCGAGGCTAGCGATGCGTATCTAGCAACTAGGTAATTTAATAAATAAGCCTGATTAAGTTTGGTTAGGCCATGCATGTTTTTGCAGATATATACATCCACAACTTCAAGCCCAAGTAGTGAATTACCAGCATTGAGCCATAATCAGTGATAACAAGTGTTTAATATTGGGGGAATAATTTTAATTTCTTCCCGCATTTTTAACATCGATCTTTCGCTCTTATTTTCATTGTCAGATTCTTTTGCTCTGATTGCTGTGCTTGCTCTAGTGATTGTTGAATTGCATATTGAAGGTTCCTGGCAACCTTTTTAGTTTAATTAATGTGTTGTGGAGCTTGCAGTTCTGTTTTTAATAATCATTAACATATTTGTTTTGTTTTTATATTGGTTTATTTAGGTACCTTCATGTTCTTTTTCAACTGTTAAATTTTGGTAGTTATTGTTTAATGCAAACTTTGGATCTTGAAGGGACAACTGTAGTCCTACATTAGGTGTTGCCAATATGCCATGCATAATATAATGTATATTAAGCTATATATGTAACATCAACTGCATAGACCCGTTCGAGGTGCATAAAAAACCTGGTTTATGAATTGAACCAAAACAGTTACGACGCGTTGCGCCGGGAATTTACTAGTTCTGATGTAATTGCTATTTGTTTTGTTTTATAACATTCTCATATTCATGTAATTGTGTGCTATTTGGCTCACTGTGATTTTAGATGAAGGATAACATAACACAAATATCAAAATTGTGTTGTTTTGTTGTGTATTTTTTCTTAACTTATGTTGGCACTTAAACGCGCAGGTCTTTTTGTTTCCTGCTTTGGACGTCAATGTTTGCGTGGTTGAAGTTAGGCAATTTTGGGGCGCAATCGTAGAGTTATAGCAAATTGAACAAAATATTAGATTGGAGGATTGAACGCGAATCTGATGCACCCCAAGGAAGTGGACATCAAGTTGATTTCTTCACATACTTTAGCAAGACGTAATTGATTACAAGCTAGTGACATCGATTTGGTGTAGAACATATTGTTGTATTATTGGATTATGATTCTTTTATTGTGAAGCCAACATACACTTTATATTATTTTTTGTTTATTTAATACACTTTGTTACGAGGAACTTGCTGGCGAACATGTAATACAAAATTGACATGCTTCATGATTTGACGGATTGCGGCGTAACGCGCGTGGGCCATAATACTAGTTACCTCATTAATTTATTTTTCTAATATGTTTCTTATTATGCGTTGTTTAATTTGTTTGATCGTGATTTGGTAGTTTGGTTTAACATAAATTGTTGGTTTGCTATTTTGCTATATGCATTTTGTTGTTGGTAGTTTGGTTCAATTTGGTTTAACACATTCGGTAGATTGTTTGTTCAAACTGCATGTTTGCTATTAGTTTAGAAGGGTAAAATAGTAATTCTATATAGTTATTCAGATGCCCAACCAAGCAGCACTTACTCGTTCAGCACTTATTCATTCAGATACTCTTAACCATCCAGACCTCTTACTGGTTTAGCACTTAACGATTCAGTATTTGCCAAACATCCCCTACCACTACAAGAATTTTAAGAGTGCGAAACCACCTCCTTATCTTGGTGAGAAAAATGCTACTAAGCTTCTCCGCTGGTTTGAGAAGACAGAAAATATCTTCATCCACTTTGAATGTCCGAACGACAAACGGACTCGGTTTGCCTCGAGCTTTTTCGAGGATCGAGCTCTAACTTGGTGGAACTCTTTCAAGGCCCTACAAGGTGTTAAAGAAGTGTTGGCTATGCCTTGGGAGGATTTCAAGGATACATTGAAGAGAAAGTTTTGTCCAGAACATGAACTGCAAAGGCTCGAGACGGAGTTTTGGGATCTTAAACAAATCAATGGCGACAACTCAACCTACTCGAACCAATTTCAGGAACTGAGCCTGTTGGTACCTCACCTTATGACCCCTTTGTCCCATGGTATCTGCAAGTATATCCGGGGACTGCCCACTATCTTTCATGATGAGGTGGTCAGTCGAGATCCTCTCACGATTGAGGAACCAACAGCCCTTGCTGCTTCATTGACTGATGACCATGTTCGTGATGGTACCCTATCTCGTAAGGATTCAAAACCCGCTACCGAGAAAACCAAAACCGAATCCTCTACTGATGCCAAAGCCGAAATCAAGCCTGCCCAAAGCAACAACTCTAACCGTTACCAAAAGAATAACAACATCAATAACCAAAAACGCAAGACCCATCACCGAAACTATGCAGTGAACCAATCCAATAACCAACCACAAAACCAAAATGCACACAACAAGAAACCATATGGCAGACCACACCCATTGTGCTCGATTTGTAACCGCCGTCATCCTGCTTCAACCACTTGCTGTCTTCGCACCCTATGTAACCGCTATGGGCATCTTGCCAATAATTGCCATGTACCTCCTAATGCACGAGCCTCTCCACAACAACCTGCATTGCATGCTTCTAGGCCTGCTGCTAATAACCCATGCTCAAACTGGTGTTCCTAATACCCGTGCTTTCTACAATTGTGGAGATCCTAGTTATCTCCACCCTATGTGCCCTTTGTTAGCCCATGCCCATCAAGCCCATGTTATGCCTCCACCATACTATGCTCATCAAACCCAAGTTGTTCCTGCACCGTACTACACTAGCCAAGCTTACCAAGTTCAAACTTACTAACCCCCGATCCCTCAAAGCTTTGCACCTCACACCTATGCTCCTCAAGTTCCACAACTCTTGGCTCCTCCATATGCAACTGCTCAAGTCCCTGCTATCCAAGCCCCTCTAACTAATCAAGCTGCTCCAACCCCTCAAGGTTCGAATGGTTGTGCCTTCATGATGAATGTGAATCAAGCTTAAAGTTCAAGCGACGTGGTGAATGGTGTGTTTCTTGTTAATAACCATTCTGATTCGGTGTTGTTTGATACTGGTGTCGATAAGAGTTTTATCTCTTTAGACTTTGCGTATATTATTGATAAGCCTCGGAATAGGTTGTCTAAGCCTTTTACCGTTGAAGTAGCGAATGGGAACTCGATTACTATTGATTGGGTTATTCAGGATTGTGTCACAGTTCTTAATAAGGTCATGTTCCATATTGATCTTATTCCGAAGCAAATGGGTAGTTTTGATGTCATAGTTGGGATGCATTGGCTAACTCTTAACCATGTCGAGGTTGTTTGTTTTGAGAAGTTCCTTCGTATACCTCTCAAAGATGGTCGTGTTCTTAAAGTTTTTGGTAGTGTGCCTGCTTCTAAGCTTAATCTTATGTTGTGTTTTCAAGCTCAACGCTATTTAAGTAAAAAGTACGTTGCCTTTCTAGCACTTGTGGTAGAGAAAAATAAGGATAAGAAGGAGATTCAAGATATTCCCATCATGCGTGATTTTCCCAACGACTTTCCTGATGACGTTGTTGGACTTCCTCCTATTCAACAATTTAAGTTTAGAATTGACCTCATACTTGGAGCTAATCCCGTTGCTAAAGCACTCTATCGTCTAGCACCGTCCGAAATGCAAGAGCTTTCAAGAAAATTGCAAGAACTCTCGGATAAGGGTTTCATTCGCCCGAGTTCTTCTCCCTGGGGGACACCTGTTTTGTTTGTAAAGAAGAAGGATGGATTTTTTCGCATGTGCATCGACTATCGCGAACTCAACAAGATTACTGTTAAGAACCGTTACCCACTCCCTTGTATCGATGATCTTTTCGATCAACTTCAAGGAGCCGCATGCTTCTCGAAGATCGAGCTCCGTTTGGGTTATCATCAACTTTGCTTCAATGAAGATGACATTCCCAATACCACATTCCGTACTCCATATGGGCATTACAAGTTTTGTGTTATGCCTTTTGGGCTAACCAACACGCCCGTGGTTTTTATGGACCACATGAACCATATGTGTAAACCATTCTTGGAAAAATTCGTAATTTTTTTCATCGATGACATTTTGATATATTCCAAATCCGAAAACGATCATAAAGAGCATTTACATGTTATCCTTGATCTCCTACGAAAGGAACAAATGTGTGCTAAGTTTTTGAAGTGTGAGTTTTGGCTTAAGGAAGTTCAATTTTTGGGCCACATTGTCAATGAAAAAGGTAGCTATGTTGATCCTGCAAAGATTAAAGTCGTCAAGAATTGGAAGACACCGACTTCTCCCATCGAGGTTCATTATTTTCTTGGTTTGGTGGGATATTACCGTCGTTTCATTCATAACTTCTCGAAGATTTCATTGCCCCTCATCGCGCTTACACATAAGGGTAAACTTTACAAGTGGGGGTCAAAGCAAGAAGAAGCATTTCAAACACTTAAGGACATGCTTTGCAATGCTCCTATTCTTGCTCTTCTCGAAGGTAGTGAAGATTTCGTCGTATTCTGTGATGCTTCTAACCAAGGTCTCGGTTGTGTTCTCATGCATGGGGGCAAGATTATTGTGTATGCTTCGAGACAACTCAAGGTTCACGAAAAGAATTATACGACACATGATCTCGAGCTTTATGCTGTCGTATTCGCCTTGAATATTTGGAGACACTATCTCTATGGTACCAAATGCGTAGTGTTTACCGACCATAAGAGTCTCCAACACATCTTGGATCAAAAGGAACTCAATATGAGACAACGTCGTTGGGCCGAGTTGCTTAGTGACTATGATTGGGAAATTCGCTACCATCCCGGTAAAGCGAATTCCGTGGCTGACGCCCTTAGCCATATGAAACAAGTCAAATCCGTGTTGCTTACTTGTGTTCGTGTTCAAAATGACCTCGAAGAGCGTATTCTTAATGCCCAACACGAATCCGTTACCGAAGGCAACATGTATGACGAGATGTCGTGTGGTGCGGAATCTCAATTGGAAACTGAGCCTAATGGTTTGCTATATTTTCTTAGTCGTTTGTGGATTTCCGATCGTGATGATCTTCGCACATTCATTATGGACGAAGCTCATAAATCACAATATTCTTTTCATCCCGGTGCAGATAAAATGTACGCCGATTTTTGTCCCATCTTTTGGTGGCCCGGAATGAAAAAAGACATTGCTCTTTATATTGCAAAATGTCTCACATGTTCTAAAGTCAAAGCCGAGCATCATCGACCTCCCATTACCATTTGAAAGTTGGAAGATATTGCTATGGACTTTATCACTAAGCTTCCTTCTACCCGAAAGCAACAGGATAGTATTTGGGCAATTACCGATCGTTTAACGAAGTCCTCTCATTTCATTCCCATCAAGGAAACTTATTATGTGGATCGATTGGCACACATTTATGTTGCGAAGATTGTTTGCCATCATGGAACTCGTTTAACCATTAGAGATGGTCTCCAATCAGCTTTGGGAACTCGTTTGGATCTCAATACTGCCTATCATCGACAATCTGATGGTTAGTCTGAGCACACGATTCAAACTTTAGAAGACATGCTTAGCTCATGTGTCCTCGATTTTGGGGGCAATTAGGATGTTCATTTTCCGCTCATTGAGTTTTCGTATAACAATAGCTTTCATTCTAGCATTGGTATGGTACCTTTTGAAGCTCTTTATGGCCGCAAATGTCGATCTCCTATTTGTTGGAATGAAGTTAGAGAACCTCAAGTTGCTGGTCCTGAGTTAGTTCAAGAAACGACTGATCGTATTGCTCAAATCCGCCATAAGCTACTCACTGCTCGTAGTCGTCAAAAGAGTTGTGCGGATAAACAAAGGAAACCTCTCGAGTTTAATATTGGTGACCGTGTTCTCCTTAAGGTATCTCTGTGGAAAGGTGTGGTGAGATTTGAAAAGAAAGGAAAGTTATCTCCTCGTTTCGTTGGTCCATTTAAAATTCTTGATCGTATTGGTCCTGTTGCTTATAAGCTTAAACTTCCATCTGAACTCTCGAATGTTCATACAGTGTTTCATGTTTCGAATTTGAAGAAGTGTCTTTCCAAGGGTAATTTTCAAATACATCTTTATGAAGTTCGTATTGATGACACTATGCATTTCGTTGAAAGAACCGTTGAGATCATGGACCACAAGGATGAAGTCGCTAAACGTAGCCGCATACCGTTAGTCAAAGTTCGTTGGGAATCAAAGCAAGGAGCTGAGTTTACTTGGGAACATGAAGATCAAATGAAGGAGAAGTATCCTCATCGGTTCGCTACAGCTAATTCTCTAATTTAGGACGAAATTCCCAAAAGTAGGGGATACTGTAACATTTCGGGTTTTACCGTATTCGTATTTGTTTTCGTTTTATTGTTTAGTGAACATTATTCGGATCTTATCATTAATAATATCAAGTGCTTATGGGTATTCAAGATTCATATTTTCAATTTTATACCCCTCATGTTCTTACAGTAGTTCATTTATTATTTTATGCATAAAAGATTCATTAATTAACCATTTAACAAACTACAAGTACTATAAGTGTCAAAAATCAAATTGGTTCCCCCTAGAGGACAAAGCGCCGCACGAAGGTGGCCCTCCTTAGTGGCCGCGCGGCACAAGGAGATGTTTGCACACAATATATGTTTGATTCCATTCCTAACTCGTTTTTAGCATGTAAATCGATTATTTAGGCATAAGTTGAGTAAATTAAGGTCCAAGAAAGTGATTATAACTAAATTACAAGTCCATATTCATAACTTACTGATCAAGTACAAAATCTTCTGGCTTATTTCGTTGATTTAGTCATTAAATGCAAATTTGGTTGGTTAAATGAGCATATTAACCATAATTGGTTCATTTTAGTAATTATTATATAAACAACTCATATTTACCTGCCACAAAATTTACCCTAACCCTAAGAGAGCCTCTCCAGCCGTCACCCTCCTATGCCCCTCATAGAACTCTTCGGTTTTTGCAATATTGTTGAAGATACGCGCATAAACGGTTGACTTTGCTTACGTGTGGATCTTTGACTCCTCGTTTCTATTGATTCTTTCACTTTCCGGGTAAGTTGTAAACTGAGTAATTATTCATACCTATTCCCTAATCGGTAACCTTCAATTGATTTCGGAGATTGAATGGTGTTGACTGGTCAATTTTATTAAAACCCGTTAAAGGACAAAACAGTCAACAAGTTTGACTTTACGTTTTTTCATGCTTCTGGTCGGATTCAATGTTTGGTCCAGAATACTTTTCTTCTTGAAACAAAATTTTAAGGCTACTAACCAAACCCAACTTCCGACTCGCTGTTCGGATTCTGGTCGGTACTGACTCGTTTAAATATTAAATTTAACGTAACTTGAGTTCTACTCATCCGTTTGGATTGATTCCAGGGGAAACGAGTTCGTGTTTACTTATAGTTTTTTATCCCAAAGTTTCAGGTTATGTTGGTTTACCTCGTTTGTCGCCTTAACGGACGAAGTGCTTGTTTTATTCTTATTTTACTCACTTGCTTATTGTTTAAGGTGAGCTTTTGTCATTCCCCTAATTTACTTGTTTTCAAATGTTTTGGGGATGTATGCATACTATTTAGTATTTCTATTTATACATATCTTAAACTAGCAAACGTGATATTGTGTGCGATTAATCGAACATCTTAAACTAACAAACGATAACCTACATGACTACTTGTTTATTTTACGTATTCGGAGAGGTCCAACATATTCTTATTATAGTATGATTATACGACCGTCATGTTTACTGGCGCCCGATTCACTTGGCAATGGTCTCTTGACACTTTACTTGTTCATGGTTTGGTTATATTTACCGCAATTATTTACGTTTTGCTTATCTTTCATATTATATTATAACCTTGCAAAACTGGTGACAATCTTACTCAACATATTGTTGACAACTCTATTTTATTTTATACGCATATGTAGGTTATCGTTTGAGTTGAAGATTGAAGTTATGGACACCTAGTCGAGACCCTAGAGTGATTTAAAGACAATTTATTTTAAGTTATCATTTGGATTATTATTATTTGTTTTTGGATTATTTGTTATATTTGGATGATGTGTGTTTGAATGAAATAAATTAATTAAATAGTTATTGTCACATTTATTTATGACAGTTACCTTGAGCTGTGAACAATCATGCTCACGCCTCAGCATTTCCGCCTTAGGTTGGGGTGTGACATGAGCCTCAAAACTAGATTTGGTGAATTGTGAGGGGTGAATCTGGTTAGTTGAGGTATCAGCTCGGCTTCTGTTTCTTCTTGTTCCAAATGAGGCCCATTGGTTTCATTATTTAAGTTGGTGACATGTTGGGCCAATGGAGCATAGTGGCCCATATCTTCATCTTGCGTGACCTCAAAAAATCATTGGTCTGCCACTTTAGCTTTTATTTTGGAAAATGGAAATTCATTTTCAATTAACCTCACATCACGTGATATTGCCATTTTTCTGGGTTCAACATCATAGATTTTATACCCTTTTATTCCTTAAGGATAACCCAAGAAAATGCACGGTCTCCCCTTTGGTTCAAATTTGTCTCCCCTTGTCTCCATACTTCGATGGTATACCAAACACCCTATGACTTTCATATGAAAATAATTTTCCTTTTTGTTGAAAATTACCTCGTACAGTGTTTTATTGCCAATGCTTTCGAAGGAAACCGATTGATTATGTAGGTGGAAGCTTACACCCACTCTCCAAAGAACCATTTCGGTAAGCTAGCTTGAAACATAATTGCACGGGTGGTTTTGAGTAGGTGACGATGCTTGTGCTCGATAACCCAGTTTTTTGTGGAGTATGTGGACACATGGTCTCCACTAAAATACCATCTTGCATAAAAGGTCATCATTTGATTGGAAGTAATTCACCTCCATTGTCACAACGTATTGTTTTGATTAACACTTCGAACTTGGTCTTCACCATTTTATGAAAAATTTTCAAACAATTGCTTGCATCACTTTTATGCTTAATGAGAAAAACCTAAACTTCTCTACTAAAGTCATCAATAATTATTAAAAAGAAATTTGTGTGTGTGGTGAAGGCTAATTGATATTTTCCTCATATGTCACAATGAATTAGATCGAGACACGCATTTGTTTTAATAAAACTTTTTTTAGGGTATGGTGAGCGTTTATGCTTAGCCTTATTACAAGGATCAAATGAATTGTATTTAGAACTGCAAGAAATATTATAATAAAAAGAAAAGAGAACCCTAACTCGAGGTAACTTATCAAAAGAGGCATTCCCAAGTCTTTATGCCACACCTCCACATTATTTTTGGACATAATGGCTCTTCTTTCTCAAACCACCATGCGCATTAGATAAAGTCCATCCACACAGTTACCCACACAATCAGGTTCCTCGAACGCAAGTCCTGCATGAAACAGAAAATAAGAAGAAAACAAACGGAACACTGTAAGTCATTGGCTAAACGGCTCAAAGAAAGTAAGTTGCAATTAAAGTCTGGTATGTATAAAACATCATTAATGTTAAGACCCTTTTTTCCCGAGCGGTTTTCATTTGCCATCACCGAGACGCTATCAACGTTAGGGATAACAACACGTGTTCCATCCTCGGTGCAGTCATCAAGGGTTTAGATATCTTGGACTATGTGTTATGTGTACCCACAGTTCATGATCCAGCTCCTGTTTTCATTCAACCTACCAGCCATGTTAGCCCTAGGAGTTTTATCACCTTGTAGAACGTCTTTGCCGTCAGTGAAGTATTTGAGTAAAGATTGGGATTGATCTCCGGTCAAGCCGCCAATGGATTTTAGTTCAGTCGCCAATGGATTTTAGTTCATATGTCACAATGAATTAGATTGAGATACGCATTTGTTTTAATAAAACTTTTAGGGTATGGTGAGCGTTTATGCTTAGCCTTATTACAAGGATCACATGAATTGTATTTAGAACTGCAAGAAATATTATCAAAAAAAAAAAAAAAAAAGAGAACCCTAACTCGAGGTAACTTATCAAAAGAAGCATGCCCAAGTCTTTTATGCCATACCTCCACATTATTTTTCGACATCATGGCTCTTCTTTCTCTAACCACCATTCGCATTCGAGAAAGTCCATCCACACAATTACCCACACAATCAGGTTCCTCGAATGCAAATCCTGCTTGAAACAGAAAATCATAAGAAAACAAACGGAACACTGTAAGTCATTAGCTAAACGGCTCAAAGAAATTAGGTTGCAATTAAAGTCTGGTATGTATAAAACATCTTTAATGTTAAGACCCTTTGTTAACGAGCGGTTGTGTTTTGCCATCACCGAGACGCTATCAACGTTAGGGATAACAACAGGTGTTCCGTCCTCGGTTCAGTCATCAAGGGTTCGGATATCTTGGACTATGTGTTATGTGTACCCACAGTCCATGATCCGGCTCCTGTTTTCATTCAACTTACAAGCTATGTTAGCCCTAGGAGTTTTATCACCTTGTGGAGCGTCTTTGCCGTTAGTGAAGTATTTGAGTAAAGATTGGGATTGATCCCCGGTCAAGCCGCCATGTTAGCCCTAGTTCAGTTGCCACACAAGAAGCCTTCGGTATACCCTTTTCTCGCTTCATCTTTCCGGGCCACCAGTCCCGGTACCCGATTATTTCAAAACAACCATCACGGTTATGGTCGTTTCTTCCACAGTAAGTGTATTTTTTTAAGCTAGCCATTGGTTTTGTGCTTAAGATGCCTTTGATTACCTTTGAATTTCTTTTCTCACACCTGGACAGCCTGTCATACCAATTCTGTGTTTGAAAGGCAGTTGCATCGATTTGAGACTTATTCATCGCAACCACGGTTTGCTGTTACTCGTCTTCAGACACCAAATGGTAGGCTTCTCCTAGGGTCGGCTTCATGAATAGTAATTGTGTTTGGATTGTTTCAAAGTCACTATTTGAGACTTATTCATCGCAACCACGGTTTGCTGTTACTCGTCTTCAGAAACCAAATGGTAGGCTTCTCCTAGGGTCGGGCATGGCTTCATGAATAGTAATTGTGTTCCCATTGTTGCAAAGTCACTATCAATGTTTTCATAATCGGATCGACGCTGAAGCGGTCGGGTTACCGGTTCACTGGTTCAACCGGTCGAACCGATCGAACTAAAAAATTATGAAAAAATGTTAAATGAAAAATATATAAAAATTCCATAATAAACCGGCTGAACCGGCCCGGTCCACCGGTCCGACCAGTTAACCGGTCCTGTTTGGCGATCGGACCGGTGAACCGGTTCGGACCGACAGATGTTTTAAGAAGCAAGTTAACTGTATCGAACCGAATCAGTTGGGTGACTGAATCCCGGTTCGACCGGTCGGACCGACCGAACCGGTCCGGTTTTAAAAACATTGGTCACTATCGAGCCCCGTAAGAAGCTCATATAATCGCACCTTTTTGCGAAAATCAGTCATCCTTTGTCCGATATCACACGAGCAATTTTCGCAGGTGCCCTCAAACCAATTGGTTTGAAATCACCATCTTTTCCTCTCGCCATCTCGACTACGAGACGGGATCTAGGGTTCGTAGAGTGGGATGGCCCGGCTCGAATACCATGAAAATTATGATAATTGAACCTGCTTTTTGTTTTCCTTTACTCAACCGGATATAAATACAAGTGAAAGGATATGAACATAAAAGGGAATCTGATCTCCTAATTGAAATATGTACAAGTTGACTGGAACGATAAAGACAAATAAATATATTAATAGATAATGATAAAGCAATCATAGTTTAAGTTAGAGGTGGCAATATAAGTAGGTTGGGTTGGATTTGGGTGATAGGTTAGAATGAGTTTGGGTCAGGATGGGTATGGGTCAAGATAGATAAAGTTAATCCAGTAAAGGCTAAAATGCAAAGGGTTTCAAAATCCCCTTAAAAAAATATTCAAAAAATGTAATAAAAAATTAATAACTAAAAATATAATTAAAAAATGCAAAAAAAAAAAAAAACTAAAATGTCACCCCTGTCACCCTCGTTCATAAAAAAAAAAAAACTCGGTTACGTCTCGATTCAGGTTCGGTTTTTTCGTTTCATTTTTACTTTTTTTTCGTTTTGGTATCTATTCGGTTTCAATGTTTTTGGTTTTTGTTCGGTTTCGATTTCTCGATTTTATTCGGCATAGGATGGGTATGGGTTAAGGTAGGTAAAGTTAGCCCATCTTGAACTAAATAATGGCTAAAATACAAAGGGTTTCAAAACCCCCTCAAAAAAATATTCAAAAAAATTAATAAAAAAATAATAACTCAAAATATAAATCAAAAATGCAAAAAGTAAAATAACTAAAACGTTTCTCTCGTCTTCCTCGTTCATTAAAAAAAACAAGAAAAAAAAAACTCGGTTTTGTCTCGGTTCAGGTACAGTTTTTTCAGGTTTTTTTCCGCTTCGGTTTTTCTTTTTTTCATTTTGTTCGGTTTCGGTATATGTTCAGTTTCAATGATTTTGGTTTCGTCATTTCCCGGTTTCTATTCGGTTCTGTGGATTTTGTTTGAAATAAAATTTGATCAAGCTTGTTTTAGTCCATTCTAACCCATAAACAAACTCATTCTAACCTACAACTAAAAGTCACTAGTATTTTCCCAACCCATCTTGATCTTCTTAAAAATTCTTTTGATCCATCCTGACTCATTTCAATTTTAAAAGTTATCCAAATTGACCCAAAACAACCTATTTGGATTTGTTTTGCCACCTTTAGTTTAAGTAAACTCCAACACTAACAAAGCGTTTCAATGAAAGAACAATGTTTTCAGACCCGGCCCGGACGACCTACCGGGTCAAAGGTCGGACCGACCCGGGAGGGCGGACCGTTATTTGTGTCGGATGACGTCATAAATAATATTTTCATTTTTTATATATAATATAATTCATGTTGATGGAGTATTCAATGTTTGTTGAAATTTTGAAGGATTAAGTATGTGAAGTAGAGAAACTAATGGACTAAAAGGTAATGTTAGTATTATTTCCTAACAAAATAAGTAACATAATTATTATACTAAAATAAAACATTTCAACTTTCTGGCTTTCTAGCTTCTCTCTCTCAGCAGTGACTTTAACCCCCCAACACCTCAACCCAAAATTGAGATGAGATAAGTTAATACACAGTCGTCATATTCTCTTATATTTCTCAAACCCTAAAAAGAACCAGCGTCGACCATATCCATCATTGTTTACCACCGCTTATGATAATAACATCTTAGATTTGGCATTAATATAGCTTGGCATATTCTCTTCTACTTCTTTTTCTTCCATTTTGTTCTTGATTCACAGATTTGTGAGTGATGATGATAACCAGACGGGGATGAAGCCACGATTTAGGGTTTGAGTTTCATAGATTTTCATTTTTTAATTGAAAACTAAAAAAAAAATAAAAAAAATGTGTTTACTGGTTCACCCGGCGGTTCACCAGGTCCGGTTCGACTGCCACCCGTCTGAACCGGCCGGTTTTTTAGAAAACGGGTTAACTACTGCAAACTGGACCTGTAAGTGCAACGGGTCCTAGTCAGACCGGCCGGTCCAATGCAGGTTTAAAAGATTGTGAAAGAATAGAATATCACAGAATAAAAAAAATAAATGATTAAAATAACACAATTACAACAATAAATAAATAACTAAAATAATACAATTACAACATAATAAATTTACCTTTTGATAGCAAAACGCAACACTGTTGTTAGCCTATTAAATCAACTATTACTCTTCATTGTAACCTCTTTAAGCATACTATTTGGACAATTCTGGCATCTATTTTAACTCAACAAATTAGTATTCTTGCAGCAAACGACATAATAATTTTACATTTTGACAGCAAAAGCAACAACATTATTTTTAAATTAACTATTATAACCTCGTTTTAACCTATTTAAGCATATTATTTGAACAACTATAGTAGCTTGTTTATGTCATTAAACTGCTACTTCCAACAACTATTGCCCATGTGTCAAAAAAGAGAAGAATTTGATGCTCTTGCAACTATTAAACTAAAATCTTCACTCCTTGTACTTCCCACATTGACCATCTACATCATATATTAAAGGTAATCGATTGAACTTGGTACTTGGCCCACTAAACAAAAATCTTCACTCCCTCTTAAAAATGTGCGCTCTTGGAAATCCGCATATTTTAGATTTGTTTTTAATTTTTATACATATTTCAAATTGCTTTTGAATATTTTAGATTAAATTTATTATTATTGAAATTTTATTGTAAATTATATTATATAAATTAAACTTTTTTGTTGGACGCTTGTTGAAAATAAAGAAAGATATTTTATAATTGTTTGTTGGAATTCGATGTAAAAACTTTGTGTGAATGTTGTTGGAAAGTATGATTGCTGAAAAGTTGTAGCAATAATATATAATTACATAAATAAAATAGGTTTTGTAAGAAAGTTATAAGAAGTTTGCAACAACATATTTTTGTAAGTAATTTTGTTAGAAAAGTTGTTGGAAAACAGTTGAAAATTAATTTCTAGTATGTATTATTCCAATACAACTTTTTTTTGTTGAAAATTATTAGCATGTGGGTTTTCCAATAATGTAGGTCTCAAAACCGGATCAAACAACAAATATTCTTGGAACAATCTCAACTAGTGCTAGTGGAAATCACACTAGAAGAACTAAGATCTCGGATCTAGTTTGGTGTTTGTTATTGCCGAGAAAGGAAGTATAAGAGAGAAAGTGGAGAGTTGTTGAGAGGATAAGGTTACAAGTATGGCAAAGGTTGTGTATGCATGAGATACTTGCACTATCTATAGTGCAAGTCTCATGCACCATTCTTTATTTACTTGGGTCTAAATGGGCTTTGTTTACATGTGGCCTAAGACCTAAAACATACAAGTTAATACAAAAGACGATAACATACAAACCTAAATAATCACGAAAATACAAAAGACTTATTATACGAAATAGGGCCCAACAATCTCCCTCTGGTCTTTAGTATTGTGCCTTGTCTTCGTCTCTAATCGGTCTCGTACTCCAAAGCGTCATCTTCAGGTAGTGGAATCTCAACAAGTTTACGAACGAACTTGTCAAACGCTTCAACTATATTGTTGGTGTTTTGTTTCCCGCGATCGTCAAAAGCAGGCAACGGAAAATTGTACAGCTTCAAAATATCCTCCTTGCTGAGAATAATTAACTCATGTTCATCGAACACATGCAATGGATGCATGCTTTGGCATTGGATCACAGCCTCGCCCGGGTTATTGTCAATTCCCAACAAAGGAGGTCATGGAGGAGACTTGGCTCGAAAGGCTCTCCATGGTAAACCTCACGACTTTCCTTGGGTGTCTTGTATCTCCAAGCTGTTCAGCGCTTACCCGTTGCTAGATCGATCTTGGCCGGATGCTTATATGTCCGACCCTTATTCAGCTGGAAGTTGGCATAGTCAACCTTTGACTCTCGATCCATGTGCCACTTAAACCATCCTTCCATCTTCTTTTCACCAACACCATCACCTATAACCCGCCTGAATTAGTTCATGCCAAGCTCGAAAAAAGTATGCATTTTGGTTGAATGCATGTAGGTGAGGTCCTCATTAACCCACCGTATCGCCCACGAATTACTGTCGACATGGTATCTAGCATAATCTATAAGCGTGTCCTCGTGATATGGCTAGGTTCTGCAACGTGCACTTCCATAGCTCGTCACACAATGCCACTTTCACTTCATCGGTTTTGGGACTTGTGATGAGCTTGCTGCAATGGCTATCACGGGATCAGCTCCGGGAGCTGGATCTCTGACGTCTTGAATTAACGTGTCGGGACGTGGAGAGTAGGTGATTCCATCGTCCTCGTCAGAGATCCCGGTTTTTTCGTAAGACAATAGGGTACTTGAAAAATCATCAAAACCAAATAAGGCGTTAAACTCGTCCACTAGGGCAGCATCCTTATCCCTCACTCCCTTTGAAGCCTCGGTTGTAGAGAGATCTTCGAGTGGCGCATCGTCGTAGGAAGCAGTTAGAGTGTCTGCTCCACCGCCACCCCTACCCCGGCACCACCTTCTCCTCCTCCGCCTTTATTATCATCATCATCGTTGTCGTCGTCGTCATCATCATCGTCGTCGTCATCATCATCATCAAAGCTATCATATACATCCTCCTTGTCATCCTCATCGTCCTCCTCTATCTGTACCGCTGTCCTAGTAGTAGATCCTCCAACATCCGAAGGGCTGGGACCGGTACCTTCATATAAGGCCCCGAACCCCGGGAACCCCACAGTTGGTATTCATTTGAAACACTTGTAAAATAATTAAAATTAAAAACAATTCTTTTCATTAAAATAAGCATCACAGAGTATAATTTAGGGGAAAACATAAATAATAAAATAAGTTCCCAAAACCCGGGAATTTTGCCCAAAATCAACATAGTTATCTTTAAATAAAAACTTTTAAAAATAACTGTTTAATAGTAAAACTTCAATTCCCGTATGCCCTTCACCGTCTAAGTAGCTTCGTGCACGTCCAAGCGATAAGGCATCCTCTTCCTAACCTGAAACTCACACTAACATGCACACAAAGTCAGCTTGAGCTGAGTGAGTTCAAGTTTTAAGTAAATAATATCAGTAGTAATAGTTATGATAGTCATACCAAAAGTTTTAAAAAGTAAAAGGGTGTATCCATCAAATCATCATTACCGAAAGCTAAACATCCTCATACATACATATACAAAATGTATATGTAAACATCCTTTCAATTACATCTCTATATATATCACAGTATATATATATATATATAACATCCACGTATAACATCAGGGTCGAGCAAACGTACAACCCAAACACGTAACATCAGTGCATGCAAACACAAAGTAGGCATATACAACATCAGTAGTCGAAACGACTACAACATCGCAAGATATAGGCCAAGCAATAATGTATATACATATATATATATACATATATATATATACATATATATATATATATACATATATATATATATATATATATATATTTATTTATTTATTTAACATCCCAAGGCCTACCATATGCTAGCAAGCCTATATAAATTCGTTTAAAAACATTTCATCATGTAAGAAAACACTTTGGTGTGCATGCTAGCCCAAAAGTAAAAAGAGTAAAAAGGGCATCATGAACTCACCTGAAATCAATCGAACACCTGCATCGAGCTAGAAAATCCCTAAGTGCACAATCACAAGCAAGGGCCTGTAAATTATACACTCTTGCCTAATAGGCCGTTCAAGCCCAACACTTTGGCCCAAGGCCCAACAACTTGGCCCAAGGCCCAAGGGTAATCAAATCGGGTCGAATGCACGTGTAATAAACCTTAAAACCAACCCCAAATGGACCAAATTCCATTTTAAATCTTTTCATTCATCAAGATTATGTCACCCGAGTTGATAGGGTTGACGGTTCCTTTTTACAACTCTTACTTTAACATTTAAACGAAATTTCGCGCACCGCTGACTCGATTGACGAAGCACTAACCACAACAGCCCCGAGCATCAAAAAAATAATTTTCCCACAGCCCTTAGACTCCCCTAGGGCCATGCAAACTGATTCGGTTGGTCATCCAACCGATTAACGCATCAAACTCAACAATTCTAGACAACCGAACATAACAATCAAATTACAACTAGTTGATCAACTTAACGAACACCTAAGAACATGATCTTTGAGTATGATATACGGGACATACCTAGGAAGATTGTGGCGCAAAAACTCACTTCAAACAGCCCCGACAAGAACACAATTGAACTTCCACCGGTTAAGCCTAAAAAGAACTTATCGATCAATAACGAGTAAACGTGTAGATTTTAGCATGCGAAGATGCATTTAATTAAATAGGATAACCTTTGAAATAAATTATTAAATTTTTACCAGACTTTGATAAATGTCTTAGGTTTATAAAAATATTTTTATTATATTTTTCTATTAGACACAAAAATTATAACAATTCCTCCAACACAGCAAGGTATGTGCAGCTATTTCAGTGCGCAACAAAATGGTTTTATTTTTATAAAATTCATTACCAAACCAAATTAAACGATTACAATTGGGTTTGGTTCCTAACTAAAAATACTAACTTTCAGAAGTGGAACCAACCAATTTGGACCTGTCGAAAAAAGGTTATGACGTCGGGAAGACAAACCAGAATCCGTCATCCTGCATCAGCTTTGACACTTGATTTTATAAATTCATAAAAACCATTCAAATCTCGTCCAAAAATTACGTATTATACCTTTCTGGAAACTAGACTCAAAGTAGAACATCATGGAATCGAGAATCGATCAAAAACAATGGATTATCATCGCGTTACAGACCCTACAATAAACGTATATGAATCTGTCAGCAAACTGTTATCATCAAAACTCAACCTTAACGACCAATAAGCTCGTTAACATGATCAATTAAGGTGTAAAAGACATAGGGAGTCATAAAACAGACCTTGAATTGAAGTTTTCACGGCTGAAACTTGGCTGGGCAGAAGAAAAACGAGCATGGGGGTCTTGAGGTCCGATCGGCTGCTAGAGAGGGTTAGGGGTTAGGGTTTATTTGTTTTATGATATAAATAAAATAGTTACATCCAAGTCCCTCCAAATTGAAGTGTAAGGCAAAATAGAAGGAAAAGTTAAGCTCTTTAACGTACCGGGATAACGTAAAGGCTTCCGAGAAACGTCGAATAAATCCCGAGAATTATACATACTCTACAAGCTTTAATTCTTGAAACTGGAATTAACGGGCGTTAAACTTCAACACTAGAACCACCAGTCACACATAGTACAAGAATCCCCACAGTGGCTTCAGTGCCAGTCGCCACCGCTAACTCAGCACCAGAACCAATACTTGGACCAGTAGATGGTTGCTGTCCTTGTGTTTGCTTTCCTCCCCCCGAGCTCCTCCAGCTCCCAAACATAGTATCAAGACGTCCTTTCAGATTCTCAAAATCATCATCTTGTATCCCAATTAGTTCGGAAGCCGCTTAATACTTGGTCACTATTTCTTCGTACATGTTGAGCTTTAACTCGTTTAGACGGTCTTGGGCGGCCATTTTGGTCTTCAATGCTTCGATCTTGTACCTGAAGTCGGAATCCTCAGTAATGAGAATCCCAATATTTATTGAAGTCCCTTGCTCACTTTCAATCATCCAGACCCTCGAATCTATCCCCTCCGTCTCCGTCAATAACCTATTGTGATACCTGACAATTTTAAGTTAACTTCGTTAACTAAACTTGGTTACTTTCATTAACTCTGTTAGAAAACTATGTGTGAAGTGAGCATACACATAAGTCTGTCCGCGTACGTTGGTGGCCTAACGTGAAAATAATTCACAAATAATAAAAAGTGAAATGCAATTATATATAGTTTAAATATAAACATTGTTACATAAGTTATATGATACTTCAACTTTGTTACGTATGATATATGCGACATGTTACTTGATCTAATGTGTTACATGTCCTTGTTATTTAATATACTTAGAAATAAAATTATAAATGTTACATGTCACAATCTTTATAAGAGATGTTAATATAAGTTAATAAAAGTCAGTTTTAAATATGAAGAGTCAATGGTGAATCAACAATTAATGAGAAGATTATGCCTAGGTAATTTAGGGTAATTTAGGAATCCATTGATTATGCAATATCTCCTCTTCTTTCCCTCTCTCCTTGGCCGGCCCTAGCATAAATACACACACATTCTTTGTTTTCTTTTTCCATCAAACAACACACACAAGCACTTATCTCTTAGTTGGTAAAATCGAATCAGGGGCAAGAATGTTTTTGTGACTAATTGGTGATCATCTAGGTATGTAATACTATTGATTGTTATTATGTTTGATGGTTGGGTTATGGGTTTTGATTTTCAAACAAAGATTAATCTATGAAAACATAACTTAAAAAGTTTAAAGATTGAGATTTCGAAACATGATAGTTGTTATTGTTGTCTTGATTGTTGGTTGAATAAGAAAACCATAATTGATTCACGTATTTTATGTATTAGTATGATAAAATATGTTTTCTTGATGATGAATGATGGTTAATTGATAAATTAGGTTCATGCTCATGATTTAAACAAAATTTGTATAAGAAAAGATTGAAAACAGATTTATGGCAGATTCATTTGTGTTTATTGTTGGTACTGTAAATTGATGTTAAATTAGTGTTTTTATTAATTCTTAATTTTATGATTTACTACTTTGATGCTAGTTTCTGGAAAACAAAAAAATCATAATTTTTGGATATGGTATTAGTCATGTTTATGATTTTACAAAATTTTATGTCACAGTTGTTTAAAAAGCTTATATTCTGGTCTTGATTGTTAATTGTATATCATGAGGTAGACAAAGCTAATTTAGTTGATTTCACTTCTGGAATATCATGGATTAAGTTAGGAATCAAACACAATTGGTTTTGAATGATTTGGGTTAATATAGAATTTTAGCTGAATTTATACTTTTTGTTGTACACTTAAATAGCTGCATTTATGTTGTTGTGTTGTATGAATTTTAGTGATTTTTGTGAATGTGAAAAAACTATAATAAAAATATCTTGATAAACCTAAGACATGTAGGTTACTGTGGTAAACATCGTATAATTTAATTTGGTGGTTTGATATGGTATAAAAATAGGTTTTTCTGATCAAAATCTGCCTTGCAAATATGATATGGCTAAGTATGATTTATAATGAGTGTTATGATCAACTGTACACTATTTGACTTGTTAGATGTTTTGTAAATAGTTTAACACTTAGAAACTAAATTGTCTACATGATTGGTTTGTTTCGAAACACTTGATAGAAGTGAACACTTGGTTGCTTCATGACTAAGACAATAAAATGTATTAGTATACATGCCGTGTTTAATCGTGGATTTAAATGACACATACATCTTATAAAGTAATTGGTAATAAGTCACAATGTGTTGTCGGGTCAACTCGATCAAACTTTGGTCAACGACCGTCACGGTCAATTTTAATGGCCGTCAAAGTTGGACCTTTTGGTCAAAGGTCAACTAAAGTCAAATCTTAGTAAAAGTCAACAAAAGTCAAACCCTGATTAAAGTCAACAATGTTAAACCTTTATTAAACACTGTTAAACAGTGGGATTGTTTAGATACTAGGGGTTCTAGGAACCACTACACATTACTTGCATACTTGTATACTTTAGGATACTCGTACAGGACATCTCGCTTAGAAATTGTCTTTGTTTTTAGAACGATTTCGAAGTGAGTTTTCACAGACCCTCTCTTTTACTTACTCCTTTTGGGGAGAAAGCATGCACAAAACATTTTTGATCTTGTGGATTGTTATTTATCGCATGTATACATAGTGAACATATAAACTGAAAGTCCTCATGCACATTGGACCGTTAACTAAGGTTAACTGGTAGGAAATATTAAGTAGTACTAATGGGTTCGACAAACCCCACCCACGCTAAACTCGACTGGATGTCGAATGGGTGTAACATTGTCCTAAACATTGCCAAGTTAGGATAAGACTTGGTGGGAGGCACAAACCAGCACGTCAAGCTTCGGTCGCAATGGAAACTACACTATTAGAATTAACTAGTGTAATAAACTAGTGATAAGACAATGCCTATATTATTTACTTATTTAATGAAATACAAACCTGTGAACTTACCAACCATTGTGTTGAAACTTTTTAGCATGTCTTTCTCAGGTCACTAAGGTGCACATCAGGAGTTAAGATTGCATTTTGGTTGCATGGCTTTTATCAAATAGTGAAGCTTGCTTTGGTTACATGAATTGTAGTGTCTGGGAACTTAACTGTGAACAAGTTATTTACAACTTGTTGTTTTATGATTCCGCAAATGTAACTTACAACGAAATTGTATTTACTCAAATTAATGAGTTTAATAAAATGATACTTTTACTCTATTAAATAGTTGTACAATATGACACGTGGCTAGATCCTGGTATGCCACACACCTCGTGGTGAAACTCCGTTAGTCAAAAATTGAGGGTGTGACAACTATCCATTGCCTTCTCTAGATCATTGTTAAACTTCTTCTCAAGAAGAGAAGATGATGGAAGGTTCCTCTGCAAGGTGGAAACCCTAGCCTCGACCCTCAACCCCTCCTCATGTTGTTGAGCGAGTGATAAAGATTGATCAGTGAGTGGCTTTTGCCAACCATCAACTCGCTTTTGGAGGGTGTCGATCCAACTCTTCTGGCTTTCAATAAAAGCCTTGTCGATGTTTATCTCCTCCCCAATTTTGGCAACCCGCACCAACAATGTTGCCTTCTGATTGGCCTCCTCTGCCTCTTTGCTTGACATACTCAAGCAAGACCCGCTCCTGTTCAGCTCTCTTGGCGTTATATTCTTCCAACTAAATGACCCTATCCTCGATAGGATCAGCATACACTGGAGCCTTCTTGTACTTCTTGCTGGACAGGGCTTAGGCATATAGAATGTGGTTTTGGTGGTTGGGGAGGTATGTATGATTAAGTAGGCTGGGTTGTCGTTTGTAGGGGTAGGGTTATTGATTGAGTAGGGAATGGTGAGGTTATGGTTAAAGGTAGGGTTTGGGGTTGATCTGGGGTTGTGGTTTCAGACTGGGTTGGTGTGGAAGTGTAGATAGTGTGGGTTGAAGGTGAGGTTGTGAATGTTTGTGACCAGAAAGTGGTGGTTCGTAAAGGTGAGGTGAAGAATGTCGGTGATTTGAGTGGTGAGGTTAAAGGTTGGTCGGGTGATCTTGGTTGGTCAATAGGTGTAGTGGTTATCGGTGCGGAGAATGATTGGTGGAAGGTTGATGCTTGTACAGTTTGGTGTGGTGGTGAGGGTGGTAGGTTTTCAATGATAGTTTGTAATGAATTATATTGTTCGGTTGGTGAGGTTTCGAGAGAGGTAACCGGTGAATCATGTAGTATGGTTTGGGTTGTTTGGCTTTGTATTTGGTTTTGGTTTTAGGTTTGGGTTTGGGAACTTGTACTTATTAGGCTTTAAGTTCAGCTAATGTTTGGGCTAGGGTGGTTGGTGAGGCTATGTGTGGGTCAAATTGGGAATATGGTTTACCTGCTGTGGGAAGCTTGACGATTAAGGACGGGGCTTTCTTGGAGTCCCTGACCTTACGTATACGCTTCAGCAGCTGAGCGTCTTCTTCTTCCATTTCCTCTTACATCACATGTTTGGAAGAACCACCGGCAGAAGGCTTGCTAGCGGCCATCCTCTTTCTTTGATTGTGTACCTTTTTCGATCCCCTCTCAGGCTCAATGTCTGTCTCAGTCTCATTGCGCTCTGACTTAGCCACTTCTTCACTCTCATCTCCGGAATTGACATCATCAGCCTCAGTCTCACTAAACAAACCGAACTTCCTCCCCTGGGAGTTCACCCTTATACACATATCCCTTTCTCTATGTGCTTAGCATTGCTTCAAACACCATTAGCTTCACCATCTTCACATTATACGGCTCTGATGAGGGCAACTCAACACCCTTAGCATCAAACACAACAAGATGAACAAGTCTCGGTACCTCCGGCATTAGGTCATCCAACAATATCAGTACGAACCTGGGATATATCATCCCGGTGTTATTGGTCGAGGCATTAGCTATCATGCACAGGAATATAAGCCTCGATTAGTTGAATTTGACCTGCTTCGTCAAAGCCGCCATCACTCCCATCCAGTCTATCAGAAGGCTATCAAATCCGCCTTTGAGGGCGGACAAACAATGCACCACTATATGGAACAGATATCTCCAATAGGGTGGGACGTGCCTTTTCTCCAACGACTTCCACACTATATCATACCCCATATCAGCTACAAACTGCTTGAGATCTTCCCTGTAGGCCTTGGCAAAGTAGTGATCAGCCTCATCTCTGATGTTGAGTGCCAGTCTTATATATGCTTCAGTGATCGAGAGGCTCTTCCCGACAATCATAGAAGTGAGAAAAATCTAGTCTTTGGAACCTTTGGTGTTGGTCCAAAACTCTTCAACCCAGAATCTGTGGATAGCTAGGTTGGCAGTAATAGCATGTAATAAAGGTGTCTCTTTAAGGCCCTTGATCATTGATGTGACTACCTTGTGCTTCCTCTTCTTAGGTAACTCTAACGGGCAATACATATTGTGTTGCTGAAATTAAACATAATAGATCATTAAAACATCTTATATAATAAATTACAATACTAATAGGTTCATGTATACATATTTGATTTAATTACAATTATACATAAAATGTTACAATAAGTTGTTGGATTTACAAATTTTAGTTATAAGATTTTTTTATAGTTAATTAATTCATTTAAGTATGAATTATAATAATTTATCATTGTTAAATGCCATTAAGTAATTTCTGAAATGTTAATAGTCTATACAGTTCTTAACAGTCATGAAGTCCTGAAAATTTGCTAAGACCAAAGAAATCGCATCACAGGGAAAAGAAATCGCATCGCTTAGAAATGAATTGCATTGCATGGTTTTTCAGTCGCATCGCATGACTCATGGGATGCAACTGAAATGTTACACGATGCAATTTGTCTTTTGGCGATTTGATTGGTTTTTCTAAGCGATCCGAATACTTTCTCATGCGATGCAATCTGAACTCCCTTAACTTCAAAATCGTCCTTTTGTTTCATAACACATGTCGTCCAAAACCCTAGCTTTTCTGTTCACTTTGAGATCTGTATTCATACTAAAACCCAGTTAATCGGATCCTAGATGGACTGATGACCTAAATGATCTAATAATCTGTACAATCAAAAACCTAATACATAATCTAAATATGTTTTAATGATCTGCTGATACGTTTACAACAACAATACAGATAGATTATCATCCAGAAACATCATGTCCAAAACCCTAGATCTTGACTGATGGTTTATATGAACAATCGATTTGACCAAGAACAAGAAACAAGATGAAGATGATTGTGTTTGGTTGTTATACCATGGTTGTCGGATCCATGATGAGATGATCATGTATGAAGATTATGAAGCAGATAGTATATGTGAGAAGAAGAGTGTTTGGGTGAGAGAGAAGTTGAGAGGTTTACTGGAAAAGTTTAAGTGTGGAATGAAAGATATCTTAGGTTTAACTCTTATATATGGTCAGCCTATTTCGCGAGAGGGTCAACACATCTCAAGTTTTAAACGAATTTAAATTCCTAACCCCCGGATTTTAAAAATATTTATAGATTCAAACCCAAAAATTATTTACACACCGAATCCAAAGACTCGAATATATATAACAAGTTATATTTTTGTCGATTTAGACATTAACAACTTTTGCAAATGGATCTATTTAAAAAGAAACACAACTACAAGAGGTGTAAAATAAAATTTAAAAATAATAAAAATAAAATAAACTAAATTGTAAAATTAAATTAAAAAATAAAAATAAAATAGATTAAAATACAATAAGTTAATTAAAAACTTAAAAGAAATTTTGAATTTAAAACTAACACAAAAAGATGAATAAAATTAAAAATAAAAGCAAAAATAAAATAAAAATAAACAATACTAAAATGAAAAATAAAATAAAGTAACTTAAATTTTACAAATTTAGTGAAAAATAAAACAAAATAAAAAAGAAAATAAAATAAAAAAATAGAAAGGAGTAAAGATGTAGTATTATATTAATTACAGGAATCTTTCAATTATAATAGTTTTGCGAGAAAATTCATGACATAGAATCATATTCTTTTATAACATCCTAGATCATACTTCCATTTTGATATTATTATGCCAAAAATCCAAAGTTGATTGTAGATATGTTTGTCCACTTTAAATTTGACAGGTATTTTGATGTCACTATGATACGTTAAGGTATGGATTAAGCATAATGCTTGTGTGCTCCCCATTTAATCTGACATGTTACAAAATCCATCATACCTTGGGCATAATTTGTGTTCATCAGATCACCTCGAATTGACTCCGACCCCCTAATGATTGATCAAAATATTTTCACAATATTTAGACTTTTGTAAATATTTCAAACGTCAAAGGTTGAACCGTGGACTTACATGCCACGCAAGTCAGACTTACATGCATTCATTTAAGATGCTTAGGACTTACGGATGTCAGACTTACAGCCCCATCTTAAGTGGTTCTACATTCCCTTTTTGTTAGTAGGTATCAACATTTGTTGACCTTTATCATTTAAGTTCTTTGCAGTTTATCTGCTATAATACTTATTTTTAATATTCATAACAACGCAAAACTAATTTTATTGTGATCAATCACTAATGGACTCGTGTATAACTAACTAATAACGTTTTTGCCTTTAGTGATCTGACTTTGTGTGGAGTCATGCAACCACTTCATAAACGTATAACCACTAGCATAGGCAGATATGTAAGTTTATATCACTACGACACTTATACATTTGTCAAGCCTATCTACATATCAAGCGATGATCTTGTTGGGTTTGATCTGCTCTTTTCATGTGCTAGGATAATAAAGAACAATTAATTATCATTTTCCAACGGTCGGATCAATTTCTTAAAATTTTATAATTTTGAAACATCCAACTCCCTCTAAGCAGAAGCTCCCTGTAAGCGGGACAATATCTTTTGTAGCATTTTCAGATTTTTCTTAAAACAAGGTAAAATCTTTTTGTTAAGTCAAGTGACTCAATTTTTATTTTTCTTAAAGTGAACTTAAAATCTTTTTGGTGAGTTAATGTTAACTCATTTTCTTCCTCTAAAATTGTGATATATTTAAAAATATTTACAATTTTAGAAACAAAAAGATAAAATTTACTCAAAAGAAATCATGCCAAGTGATTCTACAAGATATAGAAATTGGGCACGATTAAAAGCTTTTGTAAAAAGATTCGCAAAGTTGTAATCGGAATGGACCATGCGGATATTGACAAGTTTTCGATCAAAACAATCACGAATGAAATGCATTCGTATGTTATTGTGTTTTGTCTTTGAGTGCTGGACTAGGTTTTTCACAATACAAACTGTAGCCTCATTATCACACTTGATCGGGGTATTGAAGAAATTCAAACCATAATCCAGCAGCTGATGATGGATCCAAATCACTTAAGAGCCGCAAATGGACACGGAAATGTACTCAGCTTCGGCGGTGGAGGTGGATACGGTGACCTGCATCTTGCATTGCCAAAATATTTACCTATCTCCTATGAATTGACATCCTCTTAAAGTTGACTTTCGATCCAAATTGCATCCCCCATAATCACTGTCTGTATAGGCGTGCAGTGCCAAAGGAAAATCTTTTGGATACCAGAGAACCAAACGAGGCTTTCCTTTGAGATATCGAAAGATACGTTTAAAAGTAATTAAATAGCAATCTTTCAGATCCAATTGATATCGGGCACACTAACAAACTAGGAACATGATGGCCGGCCTGCTTGTAGTGAGATACATCAGGGAGCCAATCGACCTATATAGGTGTTGATCGACGGGATTTCCAGATTGATCAGGAGCTAGCACTGGTCGAACAGCAATCGGAGTTGCGAATGGAGATTGTAACGCCCGTAAATTTCATTAATCGGCTTGATCGTTTATAAATGTTTGTCAAACATCCGGGGTTTCGTCTTTCTAAATTAGAGACTTGTAATACGTTTTAAAAGTCCATTTATCCATCCTTTTGCTCACGACATCACCTCTTATAACTTAAAGTGTTAGATTAGTATGTAGCACCCGGCATTTTCGTTTAACGACACACACGTTGTAGAGTTTGTATATTTATCGGGTTTGACCCGGCATTCTTCGGGGACCTCCTTGTCATTATCGTAAGTTAAATTATTTAACCTTTCATCCAAGCTATCACATTTTTCATCTTTGAGGGACTAGAGTGTAATTGTTTATTATAACAAGAAAACCCTAGCCTACTTCTCATTCCTTCCCTTCCTGTTCCGATCGGCGCCCACATTGCAGCCTCCATCCTTGATTTTCGTGCTGGTTCCAGCCATTCTCCGGCCTCCCGAGACTAATTCAAGGTCGATTCTATCTTAGTATAACTCTTTTTCACCATTAAACCCTTTGTTGAACACGTTAAGGTTGAGTTTTGATGATAACAGTTTGCTGACAGATTCGTATTCGTTTATTGTAGGGTCTGTAACGCGATGATAACCCATTGTTTTTGATCGATTCTTATTTCCATGATGTTCTACTTTGAGTCTAGTTTCCAGAAAGGTATAGTAATTTTTGGATGAGATTTGAATACTTTTTATGATTTTATAAGATCGAGTGTCAAAGCTGATACGGGATGACGGATTCTGGTATGTCTTCCCGACATCATAACCTTTTTTCGACAAGTTTAAATTGGTTGGTTCTACTTCTGGAAGTTAATATTTTGAGTTAGGAACCAAACCCAATTGGAATCGTTTAATTTGGCTGGGTAATGATTTTTATAAAAATAAAACCATTTCGTTGCGCACTGAAATAGCTGCACGTACCTTGCTGTGTTGGAGGATTTTTTATGATTTTTGTGTGTATTGGAAAAATATAATAAAAATAGTTTTAGATACCCAAGACATTTATACAACTCTGGTAAAAATTTAATAATTTAATTCCATTGTTTTCCTATGTAATAAAATACATTTTTGCATGCTAAAATCTGTATGTTATATTCGTTATTGATCGATAAGTTCGTTTTAGGCTTAACCGGTGGCTACCCTTTCTCGCATCTTTCAGGGCTGTTATAATTGAAGTTCGTGTTCCTTCATCTTCTTAGGTATGTCTAGTGTAATATACTTTAGTATCATGAGTTTTGGCATTCGTTAGATTGTCAATTGTTGCGTCTAGCGCGTTGTTTGAGGGAATTAACAACCAATTCGGATGTTGTAGCCTCGGTATGATTTGTTGGCTGTGAAAAACTATATTTTCATGTTATTGGGGCTGAATTGGTTGTCGGTTACTCAAACGGGTCGGTACGGCGTAAATTCGCGTTTATTGGTAATTTGTGCATCGTGCTTGCGAATTACCGACCCATCCAACCCGTGTAACATCGTGTGGACTTGTTGGCTGTGATTTTACTAAATTTGGTCCACACGGGACTGAGTCGGTATCTAAGTGCATAAACAACCTGTTAACGCACGTATTCGATAAAGTCAACAACTTTCGGGGGTAAATTGGGAACCCTTTGTCCCCGGGATTAACTAAGGGTGGTTTTGGTAAATACATGGCCTCGGGGCCTGATGTAATTGAATTTGGTAATGTCAAGGCTTTAGGTCAATCAAATCATGTTAGAACGTCTCGTAGGATAAACGAGTCGGTACGTTTAGTTAGTAATCTTTATGTGCAATCCGACAGGCTTGTAAACTGTGGATTGGCTTTGAAGTTCTCAAACTCTTTGGTGTTTGTGTGGCTCGTTTCAGGTGAGTTCATGATGCCCTTTTTACTCTTTTCAAGTTTTGGGCTAGCATGCATATCGTAATACAATTTTACATGATTTTACTCGTTACAACTATTTGGATGGTATTACATAGCCTTATTCATATTTGTGCATTTATGAAACTATTTGTGAACTATATTTTATGCCTTAGGATATTGTAGACTCGTTTATGGTCTTATATTCCTTAAGGTTATATACCTGAATATGGCCTAGACTCGATGATGTTAATAGGCTTGGTAGTAATTGAATACGAGTAGACCTATTTACTTAGTTCATGTATTGGACTGATTAATATATATTACCTTACGGCCCATAGGCTTAGTTGTAATTTGGAATGTTTTGGGATGATATATATATATATATATGTATTAATGTATGGAGGTATGTATGTATGTATGTATGTATGTATGAGTATGTGTTACCTTATAGCCTACGGTTGTGTGATGATATTTAGTTCCTCGTGACTAAGAATGATGAGAGTAGGCTTATTGATGTGTGTGTGCATGGTAATCACGGCCGGGTCAAATATATTACTCGGGTTTTCAAATCCCGTGGTGGAGAGGCCCGTGTGGCATGATCATCATTTTGGCGGGTCAAATATATTACTCGGGTTTTAAAATTACTTGTGCTCTAGGCTCGAGGTTGCTATTAGGCCTAGTATTAATTCCTAGTATTAAACGATTTTTCCTGATGAAACATTTAAACTATTTTTTATAGGCTTGCTAGTATATAGTTGGCCTTGGAATGTTATAGTATGTGTGTGTGTATATATATATATAAATTATTGTTTGGCCTACATTTAGCGATGTTGTAGTCGTTTCGACTACTGATGTTGTGTATGCCTACTTTGTGTTTGCATACGGATGGATGGTGATCTTGGCTGGGCCAAACTATACGACTCAGGTTCTTAAATCCTGTGGCGGGCCCTGAAAAGCCCGTGAGGGGGGAGGCTCGTGTGGCATGATCATCATCGGATGTTACGTGTTTGGGTTGTACGTGTGCTCGACCCTGATGTTATTACTTGGATGAGATGTTACGTGTTTGGGTTGTACGTGTGCTCGACCCTGATGTTATTATTTGGACGGTATTTATAGGGATATAAATATATGGATGTATATAGATGTCTAAGTACGAATACTTAGTGTTGATGATGGCCTAACTGTTCGTATCCCGTATTATATTTTAAACTCTTGGAATGTTTTATAATCCCGTTTTTTTATATAAACTCTTGGAATGTTTTATAATCCCGTTTTTATATTTAAACTCTTCGAATGTTTTATAATCCCTGTTTTTATATTTAAACTCTTGGAATGTTTTATAATCCCGTTTTTATATTTAAACTCTTTGAATGTTTTATAATCCCGTTTTACATTTAAACCCTTGGAATGATTTATTTAAATGTCTATTATTAAAACTTGAACTCACTCAGCTCAAGCTGACTTTGTGTGTATGTTAGATTGATTTTCAGGTTAAGGATTGGAGGTTATCGCTTGGATGTGCTGGGGACTACTCGGAAGGTTGAAGGCATTTCTAGTCGAGGATTTCCAATAAAACGGATATTATATTTATATTTGATTTTTGGACACTTGTACCCATGTTTGGGATTTTCTTTAAATAATTACACTTTTTCCGCTGTTATTTATTCTGAACTTGTTCTAAATAAAAACGAATCGTTTGTTTTTTTAAATTTTTGTGAAATTGTGGATGTGATTACCAACTGTAGGATTCCCGAGATTCGGGGCCTTATAGAGATGCATACTTAAACCCAATTTCTGAACAACGTCATGAACGTATTTCTCTTTATATATTAAAATCTCGTCCGTCTTTTGCTCAACTTGTAAGCGCAGGAAGAATGTCATCTCACCCAACGAACTCATTTCAAATCAACGCTACATGACCCCAGAAAACTCCTTACACAGCTTATCGTTCGTTGACCCAAAGATAATGTTGTCAACATAAACTTGGACCAGGATCAGATCATCGCCAACCTTCTTGACAAATAGTGTCTGATCAATTACACCTTTTCTATAACCATGCTTTAATAGATGTTTAGCAAGAGTGGCATACCATGCATGGGGTGCTTGGTGAAGGCCATAGAGAGATTTGTCAAGACGGTAAATGTAGTCGGGATGATCAGGATCCTCAAAACCTGGAGGTTGCTTGACATATATTTTTTCTTTCACCTTCCCATACAGGAAGGTGGTCTTAACTTCCATTTGATAAACTTTGAAATTCATGTACGAAGCGTAGGCTAAGAAGAGCATATTGCCTCAAGCCTAGCAACAAGAGTATAAACCTCATCATAATCAAGACCCTCATGTTGCAAAAAGCCATGCACAATCAATATAGCTTTGTTTCTTATAATGACCCCCTTGTCATCCTTTTTTTCCTTTTCTAAACACCCACTTCGTCCCGATTGGCTTCTTGTTCATAGGTTTCTTGACCAGCCTTCAAACACTTATCTTTTTGAATTGAAACAACTCTTCTTGCATTACTTCAACCCAGGAATTCTCTCTTAAAGCCATATTTTAGTCTTTGGGTTCAATCTATGAAATAAAACAAGCAAAAAGATATTTGGTAATTGTACCAGATGTGCTACGAGTTTGGATGCCTGCAGAAGGAGATCCAATGATGTTCTCGGTAGGGTGAGACCGATGAATTGCCAATTGAGGAATCGGATCTACATGCCTAATCGACATTTCTTATCTCCACAGACAAACTCTCTATGGGATGGAAAATGCCAGGAGTATTGATAAGAACATCATGGGCGGTTGAACGGAATTTGGTTGGTCAACCACATGCTCTTCATTAATGGGTCCTTCCAGTAGACTCTCCAAGAAAGGTACAACGATTGTTGGAACCGGCTTGGTGTCAGTGTTATCAGAAGTTCCCACGAGAATGTCATTTGCAGCAGTCTCTTCGGCAGCAACCTGAATGTCATCTGAAGAGGGAGGTGTGGGAATAGACTCAACCACACTAGGTTCTACCAGAAGATTCCCCATAGGCTCAGTATGGTTGTTATCAACATTTTCAGCTGACATAAATGAATCTGAGTCTGAATTAGAGGCATCTTCAACGTTGACCAAATAAGTGGTATCTGCTGGTGGAGGTATTGCATTAACTGCAGCCAGTTGAGGCGCTACAGGAAATACATTCCTATTTAAAGGACCAGCAGATAGATTGATATCCTCCAAGCTATTTAATACAGAGTATATTAAAATTGACTGAGTATATGTGGTATGGACTGGAGAAGATGCAACTTGAGGAGAAACATGTGGGACATATATTCCACGAAACTGGTGAAACAATCCTTCATAATCAAACATCCAATTTGGTCCTGTGCTTGCGTCTGTTGGGTTCATCTCCTGCCAGTCAGTATTGCAAGCTTCCATTATCACTTTAGCTTTCTTGTTGTATACCAGCACTCTTGAGGACAGCATATCCCACAAAGTAGCACTCATCCGCCTTCTCTGAAAATTTGGAAGTTGAGTTGGCTTTTGTTTGGAGCAAAGTGCATGGACATCCAAACACTTTGAAGTAGTTGACTTGTGGCTTCGAACCATAGTAAACTTCGTAAGGAGTCTTGTTCAATCTCTTGTTCAGCAACACACGGTTCTGGGTGAAGCAAACTGTATTGGTGGCTTCCCCCAGAAGAACAACGGAAGTTTGGAATATGAGAGCATGGTTCTGGCAACCTTGATAAGCGCTCTGTTTCATCTTTCAGCAACTCCATTCTGTCGTGGAGTGTATGGAGCGCTGAACTGACGTTCTATTCCTTTGTTGTGACAAAAGTCATCCACAGCCTTGTTGTAGAATTCCGTCCTTATCACTTCTGATGCACTTAACCCTATTATCCATTTTGTTCTCCACCATCATCATGAACCTTATCAGAAACTGAGTTGTCTCATCCTTGTGACCAAGTAAGAAAGTCCAGCTGAAATGTGAAAAGTCGTCAGTAATAACAAGACAACAGGCTTTTTGGCCTATTGCCCTTTGTTGAATAGGACCAAAATGATCCATATGCAGCAGCTGAAGAACGGAACTTATGGTCTTGGCGGTCTTTGGTGTGTGAGGAAGTTTGTGTTGTTTGCACTTAGAACATGGAAGACATTTTTCAATACAAGAAAATGATTTTACAGGCAAACCCCTAACATGTTCGCCTTAACTAACTTTTTCAAGTTCTTAAAGTTAACATAACCCAAGCGTCGATGCCACAAAGATGAGTCATTCTCCAAGGCTTTGGATAACAAACACAAAGTAGTTTGTAGAGAGTAAGAACTTCTCATGTCCAAAATATAGGCATAATTGTTCCTCGGAGTACGCATTAAGATCCACTCTTCCGGGACCTTAAAACTAAGCTTTAGAATAAGACACCCATGTTCTGTGAAAAGAGTTGAGTATTGCTAATCACAAATCTGGGAGACGCTAAGCAGATTGTGATTCAATTGCCCCACAAGATTCATGTCAACGAATGTTAAAGTGCCATTTGAAACCCTCCCATTTTTCGTTATTTGCCCTCCCACATCATCAGCGAAGGAAATATGCCCACCATTGACGTAGGCTATCGCAGTCTATCAAACAATTGATTTTAATAACTTAAATACCTATACTAGTATGGGTAAGTAAGGTCGTCTCCACTGGAACTTAAGGAAAGTGCTAATTAGTATTTTATGATTTTTAACTAAATTAATTATTTAACTAATAGCGGACAGACAATATCAAGTGGTTTTGAAAAGATTAATTATTAAAACCAAACGATTACTTGCAAAGTTGTAAACAATAATAATAAAAGGTATTCACCCTAGGTTCGGGTATGACATTCCAGTTAATCACAGATTCGCCTGACTTGACTACGTAGTAATTACTAGACCTATTAGTTTGATTGTGATGACAAACGATAACTTAACCGGATTGTTGACACAATTGAACTCGATCTACCCAATTACCAATTTATGTTCATGATAACCAATTAAGTAACAATGGCCGATGATTATTAGTCCAATGAAACAAGAGCCTAACCCTAAGTGTTGATGAACAAAACCAAACAAGTGATGCACTAATCAATAATCGAAGACACAAATTATTTAAACAATCAAGCAATAATAGAACAACATCAAATTAATAAAACTTAATCAAATTCTTATTCATGAAGCACAATGAATCTGGTCATAAGCTAAAATACAAAACCCTAGCCTAGAATGAACACAAAGGTTTTAGCCGAGCATCGACATTATGTTAAAATTACTTATCTTGATGAACATGTGATCAAACGAAGAACCGGAAGCTTCTGGATGGTTAGAAGTCGATCTCGGGTCTCTCTTCTGCCTCTAGAAGTAACGGTATGATGAATGGGGGCTTAGATATGTTTATATAGTGATTAGGGTTAATTTTCTTCGATTTAAAGCAGTTCGTGTCGCGCGAAGGGTTAATGGGCCTCTCCTTCGCGTATTGCGAAGGATAAAATTGCCGGGCTCAATTTATAGCTGGTTCGCGTAGCGTGAAGAATAATCTCCAGTCCTACGCATCGCGCGAAGGACTAAAATGTTAGCCGAAATATTTTCTTTTCTTTATTCTGCCTCATGAAGTGTGCAATCCCATTCCCGCACTTCTAAGCCTTCATTCCAAGCTCGTAAATCAACCCTATAAGTTTCCATAACATCCAATGTCCTTACACACGTAAAGATGCTTGAAGTACCAATGTTCATTCACTTATTTAACTAACTATAACTAATTAATATATCATAACACCTAATTTTTACCCAACCATCAACCATCAAACGGTTGAACGTCGAACAACACAGATACGTCCCCTGTCATATGTCGGGTGCCGCCACTGTCTAAGAAACAGATACTATTGACAGGCCTTCCTGGCTGATCCTACATAAATGAATAGCTAATTAGAAATGGGGTCCCGAGACTTAGTTGTCTCGGGAAGATTGACCAAAAAATCACCAAATTTTATCTTGTTTTCTATAAATATAAAAACATTTGGAGTGTCAGAATCCAAAGAACAATCCCATGAATCATCTTTTTAGTTATAATAAGTTTCTCGGGATCTTCTTCTTTTTCTGTTTCAAAACAAAATCCTCAGATTTTCAACATTTGGATTTTCTCTCTTAGAATAGTTTTGGTTGGTTCTTTAGCCTTTCAGCTTCTGAACCCTTTTTCTATCTTTTCCTTTTCCTTTTGGTTATCCAAAAGGGTTTTCTTATTTTCTTGGTGATACTGGGTTTTACATTTGTCTCACTTGTTGAACTGTCAGTTCGGTCAGTCCTTGTTCTTTTACGAGTAGCAAATTTAGAGGGGGGCTAACTGAACCGACTATTCATTTCTTTTTGTCATTGGTGCCAGCTCTTGCAGTGTCTCGCAAAATGAGATTGATTTCCATAAACCTAGCAGCACTTTCTTTGTCGAGCTCTATAGATATCATCTGAACTATAGTACATGCGATGCTGCGGGAAAGGTGATGCATGAAAAGGAACATGTTGATAATGACTTTCCGACCTATGACCTCTGTCATCAAAAGAATTTGCATAAAATGTGTTAACATGTCTTGGTTGTTGAGGTGCATAATAGTTATTATCAAAAGGGGCATTTACATATTTCCCTTTCCAAAACTTTGAAATTACATATTTCCCCAAACCATGCTTAAAGAGCATTTTACATTTTGCATTAAAAGCTTGTATTTTGGGGAAATATGTAATTTACATAGTTTAGGAAGGGGAAATATGTAAAAATCCCTTATTAAACTGGTGGTATGATTGAGGATTTCTATGATAGTCGGTGTTTTAAGAAAATGATGTTTTCTTAGGTGGAACATATTTACAAGACGTGCTTGTCTTTTCATTTTCAAAACTATTTTTCTTGTTTTTCTTATCCTCAATCTTATAACTAGCTGATGAACAACTAGGTACGTTCATCTCATCAACCGTTTCAGTAACGGTTTCATCAAAGATAGTTTCACAATCCGAATCAGAAACAAAACCATCACTTTCATTTAAAGTTCGTTTACAATCATCGACATCATTGTTTTCACAAAATACGGCACTTGACGATGAAGGAAGAGTATCCTTCATTGATTCACAGACATTATTACAAACAGAGTTGACACATGATTGTTTTAAATTCGCATCTGACTCAAAAAGTGGATCTAAAACACGTTTCTTTTCACAACCCATGTTTTCCTTCATATACCCACTTTCCTTTAAATCACCTGCTACATAAGACAAATCACCATTAGAATCATAGTTACAGATTTTGGAGCAGTTATTTTAGAAGCTGGAGGAAGAAATGTCAAAGGTTTTGGTACATGACCAATTTCATATGCCATCTCTTCCTCAGGAGGGGCATTATAACTAAAGTGTGGTAGGCTAGTGTAACTATCATTAAACAGTGGAGGAACAGCTGAAAGATTATTACCTAAGCCCATATTTTGTTTTGTACCCCTCTGAGCTCCAAGAATGTCATTCAACTTACCAGACGCTAAATCAAACTTCTCAATAGTTGATTTTCTATCTGAAAGCTCAAATTCTAAGCTCTCAATTTTAGTTTTTAAGTCATCAATTTGTTTCTTATAAAATTCAACTGCTCTATTTGATTGAAATAATTTGAGTTTCAAGTTAGGAATATCGTCATGGTGAGTTTTGATTTTAATGGTGTAAACCTTATCAGCCTTTATGGGTTGTTCATTCAGACCCTTTAACTCAATATTACTAATGCATGTTTGTATGCAAAGATTGGAATGTACCTTAGGGTTTGGTGGTGTGGCAAAGCTTGCTGAGGTGGAGCTTGAAGCTTCATGGTCTCCACTGGTGAATGCCATTGCAGCAAAGTTTAATGGGTTTGTTTGCCAGTCGGGTTCTGTAGAAGCTTCATTTTGGGTGACAAGGGCTCTTGAATTTGAACTTGAAGTTCCCTTATGAGGATTGGCTTGTCCAATCCATGGAACCCCTTTACCGGGATTCTGACCCATGTGCTTCTTGCCTCTAGACTTGCTTTCCTTGATATCTGAGAACTCAGTAACCCAGATAATTATTGGCAAGCTTGGGCGGGTTTGTACATTCTCTTGCAAAATGCCGAGGCTCGTTGCAGTTGTAGCACCTGAGCTTGTCCTTATCAAACCCAATTCTCTTCACATCAGCATCCTTGAAGCTATCCTTTCCGTACTTCATGAAAAATTTTGATGCCCGATATACAGCCATTGCCATTTGATACTTGATATCCATCTTCTTCTAGTCTTTCTTATTGATGTTTGGGATGTTGCCTTGTTGAAATGAAGGGGACAAAAGCTTTCCTGCATTAGCTCTCATGACTAGCTAGAAAGGCATGAATTAGAGAGATGTTTGAGTCATTGATGAGAGTAGCAAAGTAGGATGAGCTTTTAGCAGAGGTGTTGATCCCATGCGCTTTCAACGCTTGTCCAACTTCTTTGTTAACCACATCTTGAATGGAATTTGAATTTGATGATGCAGATAGGTTCGTGGCAGATATGAAAGCAGTGTTATGAATAGGTGAAGCTGGATAAGCTTTGACTCCACTCGCTGGGTAGGCAGTTGGGTGTGCTTGGCTTAAAATGCAGAGCTAATTCCTGATCCAGTTGCAATACCGGCTTGATGCAATGAACTCATATGATTATTCATTCTCAGCTTGTCATCTAATTCAAATGACTTGATGGTTGAGATCAAGTCTTGAGTTGAGATGGCGTTTAGATTCATTGTTCGTCTGATTGTAATCACACTAGTGTTCCAAGTGTATGGCAGTTAGTTTAGCAACTTGTGGTTAACTTCAGACGCATCATTAACAACCCCCGCACTTTTCATATTGGCGAATAGTTTTTCTAGTCTTTTAATGAGATCTCCAACAGTCTCCCTTTGCACTTGGTTAAACATGTTAAACTCCCCTTTCAACGGCTGTTCCGCATTTCGAGATTTCCCTCAATCTTCTCAACAAGTGTATCCCATAAACTTTTGCAATTGTGTGTTCCTTTAACGTTTGAGTTACCTTATTTGACAGACGCATAGTCATAATACGGAAGGGTTAATTTCTTAACTTGATCTTCAAGAATTAATTTCTTAACTTGATCATCGTATGTGTCAACGGGTTTCGGTTCAGGTCCAGTATCAGTCATTGTCATAGGTATATGGATGCCATCTACAAATGATCTTAAAAGATTGATATCAGTCAACTTGATGAAATTTTTGAATCTCCATTTAAAATAATCGAAATTGCTTTCAAAGGACATCAACTTGGGAGGTTTAGTTGTTGTTCCCGCTTCATTTTCAAGCAAAATGTAGCTCTTTAACAACTTAGAATTAGTTGCCATTGTTTAAAAAGATTATGGTCCCAAACAGTCTTCAAAAAGGTCAAAAACACATAGTCCAAACTAATTTAATCGCATAGGAAATGTGATTGGACTGACTCAAAAACAAATCGCACAGAATGCGATCCTATTGGTTTCAGTCAGAAACGAATCGCACAAGATGTGATGCGATTGGTTTCTGTTAGGAGTTAGTCACACAAAATGCGATGCGATTGGTTTCCAAATGAGTTGCGATTTGAAAGTTTCATAATGCGATGCGACTAGATTTCAATGCGATGCAATTGAATCCAAAATCGATGCGATTCAAAAATTCAAATGCGATGCGATTTGAAGCAAATACGATGAGAATGTTTTTCTTGTGCGATGTGATTTCTTTCGTGTGATGCGAATTGTTTTTCAATGCGATGTGAATCAACTATTTAGGAAATCCATTTCTTCTTGGAACTTGTTTTGTCTGAATTTTGCAACCACTTTTTCAGTCTTAACAGAAAGTAAACTTTCCAAGCAAACTTTAACACCATCAATGCGACTCTAACACTTTTGAACACTTTTAATCAACCCGTAGCACACTAAAATCTTACTAAAACCTTTAAACACTATTGGTTTCACAAGAACACACCTTAAAACACACAAACTAGACCAAAATCCAAGGTTGTGACCCAAGAACCTCAACTAGTAGAGCCGAAAGCTCTTTTACCAATTGTTGGTCCCAGAACCAGATCAAACAACAATTATTCTTGGATCAATCTCAAATAGTGCTAGCGAAAATCAAACTAGAAGAACCGAGATCTTGAATATAGTTTGGTGTTTGTTATTGCCTAGAAAAAAAGTATAAGAGAGAAAGTGTAGAGTTGTTGAGAGGATAAGGTTACAAGTATGGCAAAGGTTGTGTATGAATGAGATACTTGCATTATTTATAGTGCAAGTCTCATGCACCATTCTTTATTTACTTGGCCCAAATGGGCTTTGTTTACATGTGTCCTTAGGCCCAAAACAAATAAGTTAATACAAAAGACGATAACATACAAACGCAAATAATCACGACAATACAAAAGACTTAATATACAAAATAGGGCATAAAAAATAAATCTACTACAAAATTTGTCGCAGAAAATTGACTCGTTATATATAACAATTTAGAAGTTTGGTGCCGCAAAACCCCATTGGGCCACTTTGCAGCACCTTATTGGTGGTATTTTGTTTTTTTTTGGCATGTAATGAATGTAACGAAAACTGACCAAATGTTGTAATTCGTCTTTCGAAATTAATAAATAATGAAAGTTTATTATTAAAATTTGTGTTGTTATTTAATTAAGTTAAATAATAATGCGATTGGCTAGTAGGCTTAGAAATATACATGGACTTGGAGATGGTTACAGGCCTAAGGTCCATGGGCTTGTAGTATTTAAACTCCATAAACCTCCCTAAAATCCTAACCTTCTCATTTTCATCAATTTTGCCTCCATACAAGCACTCAAAAACACACAAAAGGGATGAACAAGTGACGTTCAGACCGGGTTAAGCCAGAGAAATGAAGTTGTTACGGTCCAGGACTCATTTTATTAGTAAATCAGGCCTAACGATAAGTATGGAAGTTATTAGAATGAAAAGACACGAAAAACCCTATTTGAATCGAGTTCTAAGAAACTCGATTCGTTTAGAAGAAGAATCGAATCGAATTAAGAAGAATAGAATCGAATTAAGAAGAATCAAATCCAATTGAGAAGAATCAAATTGAATTAAAAGGAATTGAATCGAATTTCAACTTGATTTAATTAGAATGAAACTCAACTCGGTTACTTTGAAACTTGACTCGATTATTTTGGAACTCGACTCGATGACTCGATTAGAATGAAAGCTCGACTTGATTAGAATAAAAAGTCGATTCGAATGGTTTAGCAAAGAAACTTGATTCATTAAACTTCAATTTTCTGATGAAGTTTTAGTAAAGGCTTTTTAATGAAAATAAAATTTTTCTAAGCTAACCTACTAGGGGCTCTGCCCCTTGGACCCTGCTAGGGGCTGCCACCCCTAGACCCCGGTGCTAAGGGCAATGCCCCCGAACCCCCGTTCGTTAGGGACTTCACTAACCTAGAATTTGATTTAATTAGGAGTAGTTAAGTGATGCTTGTAACTTGTTTAACAGTTATTCATGCCCAGATGAAGAGAGGTATCACCATTAGCTCCGAGAGAAACCAGATTCAGGTGAGTTTCTAGCCCCTTTATCTGTTATGTTCTTCGGGGCTGTGTGCATACTCCTATGTGTTAGTTAATACACTTACCTTAAGTGGTAAGTGTATGCCATATGCCTATTTATGAACTTCATTTGAATGATATAGGAAGAGGTAACAGTATGTACATGGATATATATGAACACTTACATATATATATATATATATATATAACAAAAGATAGGTAAAGTATGTATGATTATGCGGGAGGCGAACCTAATAATATCTGTGTAAGGGGGGGTGGCAGACCCTAATAATACCTGTGAGGTTATAGGGCGAAAGGTGTAACATCCAACTTTTTGTTAAATAATAAATGACGGAAAGTTTTGTCATTTAACTGTGTGCCGTTAAGATAGTCGTGTGTTAAGTGTTTGGATAATATTTGGATTTAGAATTGTGAGTGGGTTGTGGGGACCATGGCCCCCTATATAAGCCTAACCTCTCCATTCTTTTCACCATTTTGTTACACACACACACACTCAAGAAACACACACATACTCTCTCTAGCACTCGGATTTAAAATCCAAGCCAAAGAAGGGTGGAATCTCGTGTTTAACATCGTCAAGCAACAAGAATCACGTCAAGATCTACGTATTGTCCGGATCTGAACTTGAACCCGAAGCAAAAGGTAGGTTTCGGTTTAAATGGTTAAGTTTAATGGATAGAACCAGCATGCAAACAGATATAATAATAGATCGGGTTGTTAAATGTAAGAAAAATCTAAACTTGGTAAGTTATAACCTCTTGGGTGCACTTTAAGATGAAAAGGTGGTGTTGGACTATGAGAGATATGGGTTCAGGACCAGGTGTTATGGGGTCAGAATGTGTCAAAAGTTGAGAAAGAGTAAAAATCAGGTCCTGAGGAGGAGCCACGAAGTAAAATGGCTTTAAAATGAAAAAAAAAAGCGAAGAAAGGAAGGCATTTCGCTTCGCTCAGCCATGAGAAGCGAAACAGGCATTTCGCTTCGCTCAGCCATGAGAAGCGAAACAGTCATTTCGCTTCGCTCAGCCATGCGAAGCGAAACAGTTTCACACGAAGCGAAATTCCATGCATGCGAAGCGAAATTCTTCCATACGAAATTTTATAAAATTCATTTTCTGATGCATTTTTGTTAAAGGACTGTTAATGAAAATAAAATTTTTTCAGGGGCGCTGCCCCTTGGACCATGCTAGGGGCTGCCGCCCCTAGACCCCACTACCAGGGGCGCTGCCCCCGGACCCCCGTTAGTTGAGGGTGTCATTGACTTAGATATAAAAAATAGTAGTAATGGATATTTGACACTCGTAATACGTTATACAGTTAGCCGTGCACAACTAAAGAAGGGCATTACTATTAACGGCGAGAGAAACCGACTTCAGGTGAGTTTCTAGCCCCTTTATCCGTTATGTTTTTGGGGCTTTGTGCATACTCCTTTGTGATAGTTTATAATACACTTAACTTAAGTGGTAAGTGTATGATATGTGTATGACTAAGTGTTGAATGTTATTATAGAATGTTTATACGAATGAATATGTACATATACGTATATACATGACCAGAAGATATGTAAAGTATACATGAATGAAAATGAATGTATGATTGAGTGACGTGACAAGTATGGTTATTGGAGACGAAGGGACCAGACCCTAATAATATTTGAGACAGAAGGGACCAGACCCTGATAATATCTGAGACAGAAGGGACCAGACCTTAATAATATCTAAGACAGAAGGGACCAGACCCTAATAATATCTGTGATGGTAGAGATAGAATAGCGTATGGTAAATCACAAGGCCTTATGAAAGAAAGTATGTAAGCGGTTGTGCATGTATATAAAGTTTGTATGAAAGAAGTAAGAGTAAATAAGGTATGAATACGTATCTTCGGATGCGTATGAGTAAGGATATGAATGTATTGTATGTTAAATGATTAACTAGAACTCACTCAGCGTAGCTGACTTTTAGTATGCACGCAGGAAAATAGATTGAGGCAGCTGGCTTAAGGAGGGACACAGGGCATGGACTGAAGAGACTGGCATCCATGGCGAAGTGTTATGACTGTTTTAATTAATTATTTATGAAAAGACAATTTTTATGTTAAGACAAGAATGAATGTTTTGTAATGTGATGTATGAAGTTTTAAATTATTCCGCGAAAGTTTTAATTAACTCTGATTTTATAACTGTGTTTATGAGTAAATCCAACACCAAAGTAGGGTTAACGGGAATCAGGCCTTACAAAAGGCTCTATAAAACATAGAACGATTATGTATATAATATATAATGAAAGTATTTTAAAGAATGAAAATATGAATGTATGAATGTGCGAAAGTAAGAATGAATATAAGTATGTATGAAAGAATGCGAAAATGAATTTATGAAAGTATGAATGTATGTATGAATGAAATATAAACAGGCTATGTATGTAATGTGTATCTCCGGATATGTATAAGTAAATATGTGAATGTAACGTATGTTTCCTGCTTAACTAGAACTCATTCAGTGTAGCTGACTTTTAGTATGCACAAAGGCAAAATAGGTTTAAGTAGTTGGCTTAAGGGAGACACATGGCATTGGACTGAAGAGGCTGGCATTTTGAGGAAGAATGCTATGATGTTAGATTTTGTTATGTTTTCATTTTGCAAGACAAGTATGAGAGATGTTAAAATAGGATTTGGAATATTTTGTAATTAATGAATGATGATTCTTGTTCCGCGAAAATTTTTAATTCAATCTAATATTTAGACTGTGTTAATGAGTAAATCCAACACCCAATGTAGGGCATCGGGATTGAGGTCTTACAAATGTCAATTTTGTTTATTTTATTATTTGGTTTAGTTACGGTACCATAAGAATCGTGATGGAAATCGACAAAATTCGCCTAGACTCACCGCGTTTAATCTTAGTTCCAGTACCGTAATGAAAACCGATATGATATATATATTTTTTTGGTTCCGGTATCGTAACAAACTTGATGAAAACCGGCCATATTCGCATAGACTCACCGTCTCAACGCCTGAGATCAATAACGGTCAGGTTTTACCAATGATCGAGTTTTACCGGCTGACGCTATGCCATTAGTTCACCCCAATTATTATTATTATTATTATTATTATGATTATTATAATGATTATTATTATTATTATTATTATTATTATTATTATTATTTTGTCTTAGTTCTGGTATAAAAACGCACGTAACCGAAACCGACCGAGTTCGTGTCGAATTATCGCATCAACGTTTGAGACCGATAACACTTGGGTTTATCACCGCTCAGGTTTGACGCAACGACCGGGAAAAACACTAGTTTTCTAATAAAGAACTTTTTACATATCTCTTCATAGATAATGATTATATCTTCTACATAAGTATACATGAATAGGGCTACTAACGAACCGAACAAACACGAACAAGGCTTTTTTCATGTTCGTTTGTTAAGAAAATAGTGTGTTCACGAACGGTTCACAGACACTTACCGAGCGAGATTTTATGTTTGTGTTTGTTCATTAAGGAAATGAACGTGTTCACGAACGCAAATGAACAAATTTAAAATTAGTGGAGTCTAGAGATTGAGGTCTATGGATTCATTAAAGTGAATGATGAGGAAGGAAAGGGAACAATGCAAAAACAAGGTGAAATATGGCTTACTATTTTATGTTTAGTATAATAAATTAAAGAATATAAAATGTTAAGATAACACAAATATATGTAAAAAAACACTCATGAACAATATACAAACGAACATGAACGAATGTTCATCAACATTACCGAACGTTCAAGAACAAAATTGAACGGATAGAGCCGCTGTTCATATTCGTTCATTTACTGAACGAACGAATGAACATAAATGAACTTCCCGTATAGAGGTTCACAAACTGTTCTTGAACGTTTGGCTCGTTTACAGCATTATACATGAAGCTTACATACTGAAACATCTATAGATAATGTAAAATATTATTTCTTAACTTATACGTAATTTTAATTATATGCTATCTCAAAATGTATAAATCTTATTATTATAAACAAAGTAATATTTCATTTTTCTACTCATGAGTTTCTAACTTAGTTAAGATTTAACTGCATGGTTGGTCCATGTGGTTTGTAGATGTTGCACATTTGATCCTTAAACTTAACTAATTACAAACTTGATCCTAGGAGTTATAAACTTATTACTAAGGTGGTCCAAAAGCATGAATTTCATAACTACGGTGGTCCTTACCTGCTAACACCGTTAAAACTTTTAGTTAAATCTGTATATCTAACTAAATTACCCTTAGTAATAATAATAAACTCTAAGTGGCCCATACTCCACACTTCTTCTTCTTCTTCTTCTTCTTCTTCTTCTTCTTCTTCTTCTTCTTCTTCTTCTTCTTCCCAACACACAATATTCCTTGTTCCCCAAATCAAACCCCATAACATATTTTCTCTGCTGCTTGTGTTCTTTTAGCAAAAACTTGTAAAGTAGCCCTAAATCCACTACCACAGAAATGCAAAATGACTTTGATCGGCTCAAGCCAAAAACCTTCTTGATTCTGAAGTTAGGGTTTTGATTTTGGGGGCTTTGAAGGTGGCAGCTCCATGGTGGTCGTTTTATGCCAGAGAAGTTAAAAGGATGATGACTTCTGGAATAAGGATTAACATATTATGAATCAAGTAGAAGGAAGTGAAGATGGACAATGGTGGGTTGGTGGTGGTGTGTGATGCCGAAAAATAAGGAGGTGGTGTTGCAAGTTGGGGGATGATGGGAGGTGGATGACGTTGTAAGGGAAGAAGAATGGAGGAGGGGGTAGAGCACACTTATTATCATTAATATTTTGATTATTATTGAGGATATTTTAGTCATTTTACGTAGAATTAACTGGAAAATTTAATGGCGTTAGCGAGCAAGGAACACCGTAGTTACGAAATTCATATTCCCAGACCACCTTAGTAATAAGTTTATAACTACTACGATCAATTTTGTAATTAATTAAGTTTAAAGATCAATCGTGCAATATCTACAAACCACATGAGTCAACTATGCAGTTAACTCTTTAGTTAATAATAACAAAAATAATAGAAAAGTATTACACATGAGGGAGAGGCGGCGACAAGAGTTGAGAGAAGTAAACATGAGACAACAGGATGGGAGATTGGAGTGGAAAGGAAAGAAACCTCCTCTTTTGTTTTGAATTTCCCGGATAGAGCAAAGATCTCTAGGGGAAGTTTGAGGGTTTCGGGAAAATGTCGGATGCATACGTAGCCAAGAGACGGGACCTGTATGGTAATCTATTTGGTTTCATTAGGTTCAGAGGGGTAAAAAATGTGCATAATCTATTTGGGGATCCCAATGGAGCAAGGTTTCAGGAAGCTAAGGTCGAGGCCACGGTGGCAAGGTTTGATAAACACAAGAAAAGGGTGGTGGAGGATGAGAGGAAGGTGGTGGAGAAGGGGAAAGGATCGGGCCGTGACGAGGAGGTTCCAAAGGTTCTTAGGACATATTCGGTGCCAGCCGGGTGGAAGTATATGAAGGCGGTGCTAGTAGGGCTTCGTGGTGTCGCGAAGACAAAAAAGAGGGTGGTTGTTGAGGAGCTTGAACCTCTACGCCACTCTGATTGGGTTGGGAGAGCAGTGATTAGAGAAGCAAAGGGTTTGGAGGCTCTCTGTAATGTTGAGGTTATGCTTGCTGAAGCCGGCTGCAGAGAGGCGTTCTTATCCTATGTGGGTGGGTTGTCGTTGCTAATCATTTGTAAGGACAAGAAACAGGTGATTGATTTTTTACATAAGAAAGAGGTTTGAGAAAAAGTCATGGTTTCGGTTGTGGAGTGGGATGGTCGGGTAGTTGAATATGAGTGGGTTGCATGTTTAAGGATTGTTGGTCTCCCGATTTATCTTAGAGCTAAAAAGGTGTTCAACCTGATATGTGAATCATTCTGCCAGATCACGTTGTCAACGGATTCCCCTTGGGAAGCAGCGGATAATTCCAACGGGGTATGCTTCGTGTTCACTAAATCCGGGTATCTGCCTGGGTCTCTGAGGAGGTTTATCCTTGGTTGCTGGCGTTCATTAAGATATGGAGGTCTCTATCTCCAAATAAGTTTGCTAATAGCCCTGTTTCCATCACTAGGCTTCAGGATGCCAGAGAGGAGCTCGGAGAAGGAGAGGTTGGGTTCTCAACTCCTGATAGGGTGCCAAACAGCCAACTCCGACTGACGACCGAAGTTCCGATGGAAGTTGATCAGCTTTTCGGTATGGAACCAAGAAGGCGTGAGGGTGACGTGCATGGGGGAAGGTGGTAGAAATATTTTTGGAGTCATGCATCCATTAAATGAAAAGGGGGGCCACTAGTCTTTTGATTCTGTATGCATGGAGAAATGTGGGGCTAGGGAGGACCTTCTAGAAGGTGGGTCTGTGGGCCAAGGAATTTCTATATCCGGCCCATTGTAGAGAAAAAGGACTAGGAGAGTGATAACTCCAAGCTCTGACAGTCCACCTTTGGATCCAAGGGATATCAATTTTTTCAGGCACTTGTGACCCAATCCTTTTCTTGATTTGGTTTCTCAGGTTAAAGCAGAGATTCAATCAGTGGGCAGTGGAGGAGGCACGGCGGTTGAAGCCATTTCAGAGGAGAAAAGGGTGCCGAGACAACAGTTTTTGATGGAACAGAATATTGGGGCTGTTGGGTCTCACAGTGGGGATCCAATGGAATTTGACAAGACAATTAAGGTGGGGCCGAAATTGGGATCGATCTTCGGCAATTTGTTAACCTGGTTAAAGAAGTCATTTAAGGAGAAGGAGGTGATATTCCTTTACAATGAATATTTTGTCAATTAATATCAAGGGGATTAGGAATGCCATAAAATCTAAGTGGATCGAAGTTTGAGAACGAGTCATGGCACACACTTTGTGGCGATACAAAAAGCAAAATTGGAAGGTTCAAATTTCTTCCAAGTAAATCAGGTATGGGGTAGGTTGATTTTTGATTGCGATTATGTTGATGTCGTGGGCTGTTCAGGGGGTCTCATAAGTATTTGGGACCCAAGGGTGGGGGTAATTAAGCACAGAAAAATTCTTGTCTTTATGGGTCGCATTCGTGCGACTGGGGTTGAGTTTAATGTCATCAATGTGTATGCCCCGAATGATCCGTCTGAACATAGGTTGTTGTGGGGGAGTTTTCGGGCCAAACAAGATTTGACCAGTTTGTGTGTGTTGGCTGGTGATTTTAATGAGGTGAGATATATATATGAGCGCTTATATTTAGATTTTGGTCAACCGAATGCTGTTGATACATGCTTTCTACGTCTCGGTCTTTATTTGTTTATTATTATATTATGTTTTAATGTAAAGGGCATTTTGGTAATTGTATAAGCCCATTCGCTTAATTGTAAGACACATTCGTTACCCCGTAACGAATGTGTCCCATTCGTATAATGTAAGCTCCATTCGTTAATCCTGCTTAACGAATGGAACATAACGAATAAAAGGCTATTCGGTATGTGTAATGTATAACGAATGAGTTGTATCATTCGTTGATCTTTAATGTAACGAATGAGGTCATCTCCCTATATATACCCTGTAAGATTATTCGTAATACAACAGTTCTGATAATTATCTTCTCTGAGTCGTTACTCTACCCAAATTCACTCTCAACACACACAGTTCCCATACTTACCATAATAGAGCTTAATCTTATAACACAATCAATGAGTAACATGATGTCATCACAGATCTTGATCCTATTAGGCTCTCTCAAGTGGTATCAGAGCCATTTGGTTTGATCTTCGATGTTATTCGTTGCCTATTTGTATTAATTCATCGTTCATTGAGTCAATTTGATTATGAATTGATCTGAATTGCAGTTGACTAAGTTCCGATAAAGCAGCGCTTCGGATTAATTGTAATTAGATGGTTATTAGGATTGTTCGTAAGGTAATCGGAACTGGATATGGATGTTTGAGTTCGGATTAAGGAGAATTGGTTGATCGATTAATTGAATTGATAGTGAATTAAGGTTTTGACTTGGTTGATTAATGGCGAGTGGTTATTTTGATAATTGAGGTCTGGATTTGAGAGTTAGCGATTACAGACTAACATAGTGAGGTTCGGAGTTGAGTTACGAATCGTTTGATATAGGTTTCATTGATTTCGGACTAGTCTGGACTAAGATCTGTATGATTGAAGACTTGAAGATTTGAATACTGATTCGTTAAAATGGTTAAATGTTGATTCGTTAACCGGTTGATTTCTGTTTCATTAATCCATTCGTTACCAGATAACTGCTCATTTGTTCAAACTTATTCGTTAACTTCAACTGAACATTCGCTAAACATTTAATCACATTCGTTTAAGTCACTTGTGTCACCATTCGTTATCCACAACCGTTATATTTCTTATTCGTGAACCACATTCGTTCAACACATTCGCTAAACAATCGTTATCCTTTCACTCGCTAAACAAGTATTCACATTCGTTACTGTTCTCTCATTCGTTTGAATAGTAATTATAACTTTTAAACATTTGACAAGTTTAGTCCTTGACTTTTCAAACTAGTTATCTCATGGCTTCTTAGAACGCTTCGTATTATGCATTGGCATGCCAGAATGTGTTAATGCAACAAATGCTGACAATGGACAACAAGATCGGTAGTCACAACAAGTGTCCAAAACTCATGAAGCTGTTAGAGTGCTCGTTGGGAACCGAGATTTTGTGATCATTTGGGGTCGATACATTCAAGCAGTGTACGGTTTCTCGATGATTTTTTACTTTATTAAAGAATGAAATTGTGGAGGAGATGATTAATCGGTTTAGTCATCTTGTTGTGAAAATGTCAACTGTGAATCTTGAGCCGACTGAAGCTGACAAAATTGATACCCGAAAGAACGCATTGCCACCTTCGTATTCTACTTTCCTTTTGGTGTTAAAAGAGAATGGTTACTTTCATAACACCGAGCTCACTACCGTGCAATTTATTAACAAGATAGAGGAAAGAGAATTTGATTTGAAGTGCCAGACATCATTAAAGGATAATAAAAATCTGAATCCTTTTCTTTATGGTGGTGCAATGCCTGCAAATAACTATTCAAGCTCAGTTCCAATCACAGCATTCTTCACTCAAGCACAAGAAGAATCAGCTAATGTAAATGGTTCAACTAACGTATGCTTCATAGCAACTGGTGCCAATTCTGATTCAAATGCAAGTGCTTCAAGTTCATTGTCTAAAGTAAATCTTCAAGAAGCTGAACAACAATTTGCGTTTGAATGTGCGTTCATGACTTCATACAAACAACTGGTTGGAAGCAAGATTGCAACAAGTGAGTTGACTGATGAAGACTATGACCAGATTGATCCTGATGACCTTGAGTTGATGGATCTCAAGTGGAACATGGCAATGATTGTCAGAATGGTAAAAAGGTTTATGCAAAGAACGGGAAAAGACCTTCCTACTCTTAACAAGCGAGTTGGGTTTGATAAACTGAAGGTCAAGTGTTATAATTGTAGGGACTTTGGCCATTTTGCCAAAGAGTGTGATAAACCAAGAAAGGATTATTCAGGTCCACGCAATTCTAAGAGAACCTCGGGAAAGAATTCATCGGGAAGTGATCAAAGTAAGAAGAGTTCTTCAGAGGGTGACCAGAAGAAGTCGACCAACACTCAAGCTCTCGTTGCAAATGAAGGTGTAGATTAGTTTCAACGGTTATTGGGAAATAAAGCAAACCTTGCTATTGTTGAATCAGTTGAAAAGTTTCAAGATGCTAGTGGAGACAATCTGACCTTAGAAAGTGACACCTCAGATTCAGAAACTGATTTTGATCAAAGTTCATCTGTGCAAACCAAATCAGAACATTCGGTGCCTGAGCAAATTGAATCTTTTGCCTGCATGGCAAAAATTGAAGAGGTATGTCATAAACCTTCAATTAATGTATCTGAATCTTCAGCTGTTGTGATTGAGTGTGCTGAATGTGCTGAACTCAAATGAAAACTTGAATTAGCCTTACATCAAACACTACGCTTACAACAGAACATTTCATGATCAATGAATGCTATCGACAGAAATCCAAATTATTGGAACAATCTACACAAAAAATTAAAAATCTGTCTGAAAGCAATCATGATCTCAAAGCTGAAATTCAATGTAAGATAATCGTTGTTGAACAACATTTCAACGAGATTCTCCGACTCCGAACCTGCATTTCAAACCTAGAAAATGAAGTTTTAGAACTGAAAAACAAACTTGGAAAATTTCGAGATTCCTCGTTTCTTTTAAATGAGATTATCGAAGTTAATAATTCTCACAAGAAAAATGGGAAAGCGGGTTTAGGGTACGTCGAGATCCTCCTCCTTTTAAAGGAGATTACTGTAGCATTCCTGATGTGGAACAACGTCCAGAAATGCCTACTGTTGAATCTGAAAATGTTGAACAAACCAAAACAACTCAAGAACTGATTCATATTAAAAGTAAATCAGTGTTTACCAAAAATGAATTGGAAGGTTCTATTGAGGAGTTGTCTGAACCCGATGAGATTGTCAAAAATGATAACATACCTACTGACAATCACATATTGTGTGAACCCGAGGAGTTTGAATAAGCAGTGTATGGTTCAAAGCCTTCGGGTGGCTCATTAAAAACTCCTAAGGTATCTTCTAAATTACCTAAATCAAATAAACCCTCTGTGTCTACTGAGGAGTTGATGAGGTTCATCAATCCTCAACCTAAATCTTCAAGTGGGAAGATTTTTAAGTTAAAAGGATTGTTGAAAGTGTTTTCAGATAAGGAAGTTCCTTTGAATCTTCTAAATCCTGAAATGATTGAAAGTGTCTTTCAAGACGACACTTCAAAAGTTACTGAACTTGAACAAAAATTTAACAAATCAAAATTTAAGAATGTTCAAGTGAATGCTAAAGTCAACAAGTTTTAACCTATAAAATTTGTAAAATCATCTGGTATGGAGGATTCATCGAATTCCACCAATCTGGAATTTTATCAAAATAAAAAGGGATTAAAACGTGAAGTTCCAAAGAAAGTAACTTTTGAAAGGTCTAAGGTTGATACTCCTCAACCTTTGCATAAAAACGAACCAAGCTTTTCACCACTAAAATCATTAGACACTCGTTTGTGTTTCAAATGTGGTGAATTGGGTCATGTTTCAAAGAAGTGCAAAGCAAAGATTAATGATATCAAGTCGACGAGACTGAATTGAATTAGAATTTGAAAGAAAATCAAATTGATGAGTGTATCATAATGTATTCAAATGTCAATCCGAAGAAAGTGGTTCGGGTTGAGATGTCTAATTTATTAAACAAATTCGTTGACCGTGATCAACCGATTTGTAAGAACACTGATTCGGGAATAATACATGACGGCTACCTAAGGAAGAAAACCAAGAAACCTGTCACCTATTCTCAAGTACCTAATGCAAGTGTTAAATTAAATGTATCTCCAAAAGTATCAAAAGGAGAGCCCAAGACTAAGGCCTGGGCTGCCTTTTTGAACTAACCATTTTACCTATTTGTGCAGAGTTCATCCAGGTCCGTGTCAAGTCACAAGTGGATATTGGACAGTGGATGTAGCGTTTGTGGGTAACAACGGTTGGATGATTACTAAGGAAGGAGAGGTTTCAAACGGGAAAGTTACATTTGAAAAGGTTAATTATTGTAAAAAAGTGGATCATGATCTGTTGAGAGTCTAACAGATATGCGATAAGAAGTATACCACCATTTTCACTGATACTGAATGTGTTATCCTTCAACCGGTTTACACGATTCCTGAAGACATGGTTGTCATGCGATCACCTCGATCAAATGATATTTATGTACTTAACATGAGTTGTAATGTAAGTGTTTCACCCTCGGCAATGTGTTTTGTATCCAAAGCCACGAAGAAAGACTCAATTCTTTGGCATCAACGCATAGGGCACATCCACATCCGCAAAATGAATCATTTAATCTTTAATGATTTGGTGGATCGAGTAACCTTCAAGAACTTCAAGTTGAATGATCATTGTATCGCTTGCAAGAAGGTGAAAGAGAAGAAGAAGTCACGCCCGTGCAAATCAATTAACTCGATTCTTACACCATTGGAACGACTTCATATGGATTTATTTGGTCCAGTGAATCGTGCAAGTATCATGGGTGATTTGTACTGATTAGTAGTAACCGATGACTTCTCAATATACTCATTGGTGTATTTATGGGGTCGAAAGATCAGACGCCTGTCTTAATTCAGAACCTTATCATGAAGATCGAATTGCTTTAGAAACTGAAAGTGAGAAGAATTCGTAGTGATAATGGAACTAAGTTCAGGAATAATGTGTTGGATTTCTTCTGCATTCAGAAGGGAATTCATCAGGAATTCAATGCGTCGTATGTTCCTCAACAAAATGGTGTGTCTAAACGGAAAAATTGTACGTTAATAGAGACTGCGAGAACGATGCTTGCTGATTCTAGGTTACCCATTCAATTCTGGAATGAAGCTATGAATACGGCTTGCTACACACTGAGTCGCGTACTAACTGTAAAGAGGTTCAAGAAGACAAGTTACGAACTTCTAAACAATCGTAAGCCGAACTTAAAGTATTTGGAACCATTCGGGTGTCCGTGTACTATATTGCAGAGATGCCAGGAAGTTTAATGAAAAGGCATTCGAAGGTTACTTTTTAGGCTATAATTCTCCTAAAAAGCGGATCTTTAATATCTCTTCGGGTTGTGTAGAGGAATGATATCATGTAGATTGTCAAAGCTACACTACACATCCTGCCGGTATAGGACCGAATTGGATGGTCGATTACGACGGGTTATTTAATTCGTTTACACCAGTGGTTGAAGAAATACCTGAAGATTTTATCATATCGTACTTAGAAGAATGTTGTCTTACTATTCCAAGTTCTTCATCTGCTGATGTGATTGAAATACCTAACGTATTCGAGACATCTCATGATGTTTCAGACTCTTCCGATGATGCTGATTTTGTTGATTCGTCTTCAATTCCATTGGATGAGGCTCCAGAAACAAATGAGCCAATTCTTGTTGAAGATTTATCGTCAACAGTCTTTTTAGATATAGCGGAGGAAAACATCACCAATCTTGGTGAAAACGCATCTGTGCCTGCAAATCCTACTTTAAGGATTCACACAAACCATCCGCAGGAACAGATAATCGAGGATTTATCTGACGGTGTTCGTACAAGACGTCAATTAGCTAATGTATGTGATGAAGTGATCGACTGTAACTTATCTCCAACTGAGGATTCGATTGTATGTGCTTATGCGGATTTGCACTCATCGGGTATTCTTAGTATTGCACGATACACCTGCTTTCTATCACAAATTGAACCGACAAGTGTCACGATGGCACTCAAGGAACCATCTTGGGTTGAAGCGATGTAGGAGGAGCTGCAACAGTTCGTGAGACTGGGTGTATGGGATCTCATTGATAAACCCGACCGTGTTAAGAGGGCTATACCGATAAAATGGGTTTTTAAGTGCAAAAAGGACGACCGAGGGGTAATCGTGAGAAACAAGGCACGATTGATCGTATTGTTTTACAATCAAGAAGAAGGCATTGACTACACCGAAGTATATGCTCCTGTGGCACGACTGGAGGCTATACGTATTTTTCTTGCCTATGCAGCCTACAAGAATTTTAAGGTTTATCAGATGGATGTGAAATCGGTGTTCTTAAATGGAGCTATTCATGAGGAAGTGTATGTGAAGTAGCCTCCCGATTTCGAGGATCCAGACTTTCCAGAGCATGCTTTTCGACTAAACAAGGCTCTTTATGGTTTACACCAAGCCCCGAGAGCCTGGTCCGGCACGTTGGCTGACCATTTGATTGAAAGCGGATTCAAGAGGGGAACTGTGGACTGTACATTGTTTTACAAGAACGTTGGTGATGATCTGCTTCTCGTCCAAATCTATGTGGACGATATTATTTTCGGTTCGACAAACGACAGCCTATGCAAAGATTTCGAGAAGACGATGCAAACCAAATTCGAGATGAGTTCGATGGGAGAGATGAGCTTTTTCTTAGGATTGCAAGTTCACCAGTCTGATTCCGAGATCTTCATCCATCAGACCAAACATGTGAACGATGTCTTGAGCCGATTCAAGATATCAGACGGCAAGATTCCTTCGACACCTCTTCCCGTGGGTCACAGTGTATCACCGGATGAATTGGAGGATACCATAGATCCAACCCTGTATCAAGAAACGATCGGATCTCTTATGTATTTGACTGCATCTCGACCTATTATCATGTTTGCTGTTTGTTTGTGTGCCAGGTACCAATCGAGTCCCTGAGTGACTCATCTGGCGGCAGTAAAGCACATCTTACGTTATCTCAGAGGAAATCCCGACATCGGGTTGTGGTACCCCAAGGACGATAAGTTTGATCTCACCGCTTTTACTGATTCGGACTTTGGAGGATATAAGATCAATTTCAAGTCTACAACAACGGGTTGCTAGTTCTTTGGAAAATGACTTGTTTCCTGGCAGTGTAAGAAGCTGACTACGGTCTCAACTTCAACAGCCGAAGCGGAGTATGTGGCGGCCACGAGTTGCTGCTCACAGGTTCTCTGGATCCAGCAGCATTTGCGAGATTACAGTTTGAAGTTTCTTACTACTATTTTTATTGACAATTCGGCCGCTATTTCTATCACCAAAAATCCAGTTCATCATTCGAAAACGAAACACATTGAAATCCGTTATCACTTTATACGTGATTGTTTTGAAAAGAAATTAATTTCTATTGATAAAATACACATGGATTTTCAAAAGGCTGACCTTTATACCAAGGCATTTGATAAAACACGTTTTCAATATTTGCTGGGAATAAATGGTTTAAAAAGATTAACAGATATTCAACAGCTCGGTTGAATCATTTTTATTTTCATTTTCCTTATTTTTTTCGTGTGTTATTTGTTGTTTTTAAGGGGAGGAATATATAAAATCCAAAAAGATTGTGATTTTCAGTATGTACAGAAAAAATTAAAAACTCCAAAAACATTCAAATATTAAAAAATTCAAAAACATTGAAAAATGCTCCTTAAAATGAGTTTTTAAGCAAAAAGAGAAAATGATAGTACATTGACGGAATTGATCTATTACATGAATAAATTAGATTAAAAATTACCATAAGGTCAGCAATATGATATGCAAAGGTAGGCTTGACAGACTATATAGGAAATGTTAAGATATAAAGATAACGAATGCCGAACCTAGTGGTATAACATCTTGAAAGATTGATACTATATCTTATTTCAGAAAAGTCAAAGAGATTACTGTGTGTGCATGCATTCATTTTTTAAGAAATTTCTACTTTGTTTTATCGTTTATTTGCAAAGAAATTCAACTTTATTTTTTCTTTATTTTTATTCAAATATTGGATCCTCTCCTGCACGATAAGATTATCCGACCTGAGGGTTAGTATTTGAAAATTCGGCTTTATTTTCTTGGTGTTTCGTATAAAATCTTGGACTTTCTCCGCGCGATAATACGGGAATATCCGAATTGAGAGTAAAGATTTTATCCAACTTCTGCTTATTTTTTTTTATTTTGTTAAAATGGAACCTTATCTGCGTCTAGTAATACCGATATTAAGGGAAAATTTAACGTTCTGCTTTATTTTCTGTTTATTACTTTTACATGAGTCACAGTTAATCAAAATTTGAAAAAATAAAAGAAAACGTACATGTGAAATTCACTGTATAAGAGATAGAAATGTTATATCTGATATATGGGGTCCACATAAGGTTCGTGCCTAATTGAACAAAATTAAATCATATCGTAAAGTCTTCGAAAAGTCTGTGAATAGTTTAAGAGGACAATTATATCTGCAGTCATCGTTGGGTTACGTGTATAATACCATTGAATTGAAGTGTTACTTAGTGATGTTTTCGTCAATATGATTCCCTGCTCAAACTCACAAAAATATATACTGCTTTGTAGGATGTTAGTTTGCTTTACTGCTTTACATTTGCTGCATTTTATTTTAGTTTAAAATTTTAAAAATCCAAAAATATTTTTTTCTGCTTTATTTTCGATTTACCGAGCTTGCGAATAATTCAAACAAAAAGAAAAATTTTTGTCACCCCAAATTTAAGTTAATCGTGCTTAACGTAATTCACAACTGGTATCAGTTGTATTTAACGTAAAAATCCGCTTAATTTAAACATTACCAATCTTTGGTTGATCGGGTATTTAATATATGCAATTAAAACCCTAATTGAATTTAAAGGATTATTTATTTCCTTGATTAAAACCCTAATTGGGTTTAATGAGTATTTAATTCCTTAATGAGATTTTATCTCATTCGTTAAGGATCTTTGATGATTCGTTAACTTTGGTTTAACGAATGTAAAGCCTTTCGTTATTTAAAACATAAAGAATGAGTCTGATATTCGCTTCCGTTGTGCATAACGAATGGAAGATATTCGGTTAAACAGTTAACGAATGGAATTATAATGTATCATTAGTTAACATTTTAACGAATGACTCTAAGATTCGTTATAAAGATAACGAATGGAAGAGTTAAAGTATTATTCGTTACAGTGTTAACGAATGAGAATCTTATTCGTTTAAAATTTTGAACGAATCAGATTGTAAGTTAACGAATGAGGCCATTCGTTAGTTCAAAATTGAACGAATGTCGTCGGTTGGCATGGAATAATTGGAGTTTATAATCCCAAGATCAGACGAATGACACTTCATTCACCTGTTCCTATTTCATCGCGTACTCAAACGAACTCTTGCAAAATTTTTGCAAAATACTCTACCTGTTTATTATAGCAATTGATTAACCTATTCGTAATCTACAGGTATTGGCGATCTCATTGATATGATTTGTATGGAGTTTTATTGGGTGTTTAGGGGTTAACTGATTAGTTTAATATTTGCATATTAACCGAACAGTTAACATATAATAAAACTCATAATCGAATCAAAATTAGGATTAATGATCTGTGTTTAGTAGATTAAACCAGTTTCCAATCATTGTAATTGAGATTAATTGTGAAAATTGATAGCAAATCACAGGCTTCATAGATGACATTCATCGTGTTTGACTGTAATAAGTCAAAATTAAGTTGATGTTTGACTTCTGAGAAGTCAAATGGATAATCAACTCAGATTTGTTATATATATATATATATATATATATATATTATATATATATATATATATAACGAATGACTAATTAGATTCGTTAGTTTCTAACGAATGATCTAGTCAGATTCGTTATCATTAACGAATGACTGTCTGATTTCGCTACGGTAACAATGAACAGTCAACTCGATAACGAATAAGTGTAACGAATTAGAGTTGATTCGTTAAAGTAATAATCAGTGATTTGTTATTATAACGAATGATTTAACGTATAAGTATTATTCGTTATTTGTAGCGAATGTACTTCATTAATATTATAACAAATGTCTCATTCGTATTCTATGACGAATGAGATACCTATTCGTTAAACAGTATAATATTTTCGAATATTTTACTAATGTTTATTCTTGGTTAAACAGAAATGGCAGACGAGATTATTCAAAACCCTGTTCTCGAGCAAAATCCAACAGATAATCCATAGCAACATCCTAAAGTTCAAGATGAACCTGAACAAGCTCCAGTGCTATTGTCGTGGAACAAAAGCCATAACATATGTGCCTTTCTAGAGACAAATTTTGAAGATTCACTGATCTTTGGTGGCATGACCAGTTTCTTAATACGCTCCAGGATATACAAGGCCATCTCTACACAGACAGTGGTTTATCAAGGCATTATTCGAGCCTTTAGGGATACCTCTAGATTTAATGAGGTCGAGAATCAGATAGAGGCGGTTATTCAGGATAAACGAGTGGTGATCGATGTTGAAGTTCTTAGAGACTCGTTGGGCTTTCTTGATACAGTGGACAATAGATGCGAGTTCGATAAGGGTTTGATTCGTGGGTTTTTTAGACGGGTTAAGTATAATGGTGATTTGGGTAAATCGATGTACAACAAAGCAAACTTGTGCGAACAATAAAAGTATTTGCTTCATGTGTTGATACATTGTCTCGGTGGATGCAAAGGAGGTTTTGATGAGTGCCGAGTTATGCTACAATCTGCTTTCGTCGCCTTAGTGTTAAACAAACCATTCAACTTCTCTGAATTGGTTTATTAATACTTGAAGGAGAATCTCACAAGCCGTCACAAGTTCCTTATGTATCCGAGATTCTTACAGATGATGATTAATGATCTCCAGCCCACTTTGGCTAAATATCAAGATGATTTATTGAAGCTAGAACACATGAATACGGAGACTATGCAACGTTTGAGATCTTATCGTGGTCAAAGTGTTCAAGCTCGCCCGAGGTACAAGAGGTTGATTGACCATCTTTCCAATATTGATTATGTAGCGCCACCTAATGATCGTTGGGCTCATGATGATTCTGATTCTGAGCGTGAAGCTGGTTATGGTGGTGATGGTGGAAATCATGGTGGTGATGGTGGTCCAGGACCCGTGCTGAGCTAACGTATGAGCAGAAACGTAAGCGTAAGGGGAAGGAAATTATGTTGGGAAAGGGGGAGAAACTGAAGAAACAAAGGGTTCGACATGGTTCGGGTATCGAGATAACGAGTCAACCTTTTGAGCGATTGACTCCACCAGTATCTATTTCTGCTCCTATTCCTAGTTATTCGTTGCCTCAGAGTATTCCAAGATCTCTTGATCCTATGATGACTCGATCTCCAAATCTAGTACATATGCCTATCTCTCTGGTACCTCCGTCTATGACATTGATGACTACTTCAAAACCGGATCCAGTATTTGGTGATGTGCTTCAAACTGTGTTGGCACATATGACTACACCACAATCAACTACTCTAGTTACTCTGTGACTCCTTCCACGTTGCCAAGACCTGAGCATTCGTTTATGTCGTTCAACCGTCCTCAGGGTCCCATGCAACCTGTGTATTCTCATTTCTTTGGTATGACTCCTCAGGCTCAATGGTTTCACATGATGAATCTGCTGCATCTTCAACAAACACAGATGCAAGCTGATTGAGCTGCCCATGAGCTAGCACAAAGGAATATGTATCGACATATTCAGTTCGTTCAACGAGAAACAGGGAACTTCGAGCCCTTGTTGCTGCTCAGGGGGAGAGAATCGATAAGCAAGACGAGATCATCCTTTAGCTCACATGCAAATATGACGAGTTAAAGAAATTGAAGAATGATGAAGATGATCAGGATGGAGCAGGTGGTGTTGATCAACAACTAGGTGGTAGTTCTGCACCGTCGGCAGGTAATAAGACTGATACAATTACTAGTGGTAGGTCTAAGGGGAGTAATCTACATATTTTGCCATACAAGGATTACATGAGAGCGAAGCCGATTGACGTTATACCGGCTAACATGCTTTTGTTTGTTGGTTTGGATGGGATAGTGTATAGTATGGTGAATGCGGATGAGATCGAAGAAGGCGAGTTTGTGGATCATTCATTGGCTAAAGAGCAAATAACCTTGCTTCTGGATTTGAATGAAGAGGAGGTTGAGGAATTGGGAAAGAGTGTGGATGTTGATGTTGAGTTTGAGGAAAGTACGAATACAGGCATTCCACGCGGGAATGTGCCTGAATATAATGAAGTGGAGGTAGAGGATGTTACTGCTGAGGAGTACCCTGAGTTTTATGCTGACTCAGGTATTCCATTCTTTACTACAGAACATTTTGATTCAGCAGAACGTCGCTTACGAGAAAAGATCGAGAAATGGAATAAGGCTGTACAGACAAGTCACTTGTCTGCTAAAGAAAGGAAACGGAAACATGCTTTGGAGGGTATGTTTGAGCATGATGTGAAGAGAATGAACAAGATGATCGAGGCCTTTCGTTATCATGAACAAGAGGAAGTCAGATTAGCCAAGGCTCGAGAGTCTGCATACCAGATGAAGAAGTACAAGCCCATCAAAGATGCGAAAGGTGATTTGATAGCTTGGCAGACACTAGCCAACACGATATACTATCTATGCCGAGGTAGGATGTTAGAACACTAGCCAATAGACCGTTTGTGAATCAAGGGAAAGATCAGTGGGCTGGGTGGTTCTACGAGCATCTACTTCATGAAACCCATTATGGTTTCAAGTTCTTCAAGCCGCAAGTCCCGACACACAAGTATATAGATGAGATTGATTCGTGCACTGGCTGGAGAAAGATGATCTTACAGGTAAAGCCGCCGAAGATAATGAAGAGGGCACCGATGAAGATATTCCCTCAGAGTCTATTCACCACGTTCACTAGATGGTACTTGTAAGTCACGAATCTGGATCACTACAATTATGATATCAACAATCTAGGTGTTAGCGCGGAACTCCAACACTAGATGATCCAAGAACACAAACAACGCACAAACACGTCAAACACCAGAGTGGCTTCAAAAAACACGTTAATATTAACGTCGGGTGCTTAAGCACTAGCAATACAATACTCGTCTAAGAAAACCTTTAGACGGCTAATAACCACGTGAACGAACAACTAACCCTATACAATGATATATATATACAGGGAGCTAACATACTAGCCCAACAAAAGCCCAAAGCCCGCCGAGAACCACTAAAGTTCTCGGCTTACATAATATACCCTATCTAAGCCCAACCTACAAGCATAAACCACAAATATAGCCCAACATTCTCCCCCTTGGTTTATTGCTTGATCAAAACTGCTTTGGCGTTAGATAATCATCGTCCATCAATACTTTTATTTAGGCCATTCGGTGTATATACTGTGGCTTCAAAATGGACACTTGGAGGTTTAGTGTCATATTTAGCGCCTTAATTTAAAAGCCTGGCCGGAAGTCCGGCATAGGTCATGCTACTTTCCATATGAAATAAATAAACATTATGTTTGTCATCATGATAGCAACGAATATTAGACTTGATTGACTCAGAAAAGTCAAGCACGATGTATCTTTGGTAGGAGCAACGAATCCTCTGTCAAGGTTTGACCGAGAATGCTTTAACAACTCTTCAAAACAAAGATCTCTCTGATTGACCCTAAGCATCTGGTTAGTCCATGCCGAAAACCTCAGAGCACTGTTAATCATCTTCAACATGCCACCGATCATCATCAATAACCAAACCTGTAACTACAACCAATGACTAAAACCAACTATCAGTAACTTCAACATAGATCAAACAGACCGTCTAAAAAAATCTCTCAACCATACTATAGTTCCTTACCTATTTAAGGAAACTTTCTTAAGAATCTCAAGGAGACAAGAAAAGAAGTAAGACAGCGAGATAGGTGAAAGATTTGATGGTTAGAGTGATAGAATATTTTGGAAGGCACGAGAAGTTGATTTTTTTCAAGATTAACGAGTGCCTTTATAGACAAGCTGGTCACATCAAACCAGACCGAGAATAGAGATTTGCCGAAAACATGTGGCAGAGAACTCTCGAATCTGGCCGAGAACAAGAAGCAGCCGAGAACATCGTCATCACAAGCAACCGAGAACTCATAAATCATGTTTAATCGAGAACTCAAACCGAGAACGATTACTCTTTAAAATTATCTCAACGCACTTTGAAAAGTATCCCGACTTATGTGAAAAATGATCTCTCAAAAGCTTTGTTTAGACATGACTAAACACGAGACAAAAATAAAATAAATGACAGTAGATAAGAATAGAAAAATAAAAATAAAACTAAAACTAAACTAAAACAAAATTTACCTATCCAGTCTTTAGAAAATCAAAGAATATTGGGATCAAATTCCAGCTAATTAAAACAATACCACCTTGAAAAGACTCGAACATGAGATCATATTGATTAAGGTACTTTCACAATGATTCATTTTCCGCATTATTGTACATAATGAAAAGGTTGATAGTAGGTAATTTTCATGAATTTCATTGCGAAAGTGATATGGTTAGATTCAATTTAGACATAAAACTTACATGGACATCACTTATGGACCTCTGATGCCCCTTATCTATTCTTAAGACGTATTTGGCTTTGCCCTAATCACCCCAATTTGACTCCAACCCCCTAGTACTTGATCAAAATATTTTTCTCTATACAAAATGATTATTAAGCTTTAAGGTTGAATGTTGGACTTACATGCCATCTGGACTTACAAGCCTTACATTCAGGGTGTTTAGGACTTATTTGGATGCCCCACCCCTGTAGTTCCCTGAGACCCCTTTAAGCTTTTAGAAAACAATTTAATGATAAATTAGATAACAATAAAAAAAAAATTTTTAACATATAAACAGTTGGTGATCAAGATACTAACGGGCTTGTGTATGACTGGGTAATTGCTTTTCTGCCTATCATTCGGAGAGATATGTCTAGGGACATGCATAAATTTTCAAGATGATTCTCCACACTAAGTTTAGCAGATTTAGTTTGTATCACTTCAACTTTTGTATCATGAAAAGCTTCCACACACATCAGTAACTAATCAAAAGCCTTTTTAGCCTAACAACTTCACACGTTAGACACTCAAAATCAATTTATCTATCATTTCGCAAAGGTTGGATCAATTTTCATTAAAGATCGAAGTTTATATAATTTACTATAAAACGATTACAATAAAGTGGCAGGCAAACGGGCAACAAGCTGCGCCGCAATAATAAAATGTGTCCATCAAACTTTAAAAAAAAACATATGAATATGTTCGTTGAACTTAAGTAACCGGCATGATTTTAAGCAAAGACGATTTAAATCCAATCACCCCAGCTACCTTTAGTCATTTGAAAGGTAGCTGAACTTAAGTCATTTGAAAAAAAACTTTAAGCTATCTGAAAAGCTTTCAGCTGAATAATAATATCATGTCCCAGATTATATTCCAAAGACGATTTAAATCCAATCACCCCAGCTACCTTTAGTTTTCAGGTGAATGGCTATCCTATGTGTCTACATGTAGACAATAGGACCAAACACATAATAAAATGTGTCCATCAAACTTTAAGTGGCCGGCATGATTTTCAGTGAAAGAACTTAAACCGATAGTTAAACCAAAAATTTAATTTTTATGTATGTTCAGTTGCCCCGGTCACTTTCAGTCCTAAGGTTAATAGCTATCCCGTTAGTCAAGAATTAATGACAGGGCCAAACATATGAATATGTCCGTTGAACTTAAGTAACCGGCATGATTTTAAGCAAGAGAACAAAAATTTTGAAATTTTTTTTTTAAATAAGCGCACACACACACACGCACACTCTTTTTGTATTTTTATTTTTCTCCCCCTAAATTTGTACAAAAATTATGACACAAAAAAAATTTATGTACACAATTTAAACCTCAAAATACTCAGTCTTCAAAACGCAGCATCTTGAGAAACCCTACAAGCACATTGAATCTGGCTGTTCCAACCGGCTTCGTAAATAGGTCCGCCACATTATTATCAGTGTGGACATGTTCAAGATGAATTAGCTTCCGGTCGTAACAGTCACGGATAAAATGAATTTTAATGTCAATGTGCTTGGTTTTAGAATGCTGAACGGGATTCTTAACAATTGCAATGGCAGCATCATTATCAAAAAAAATGGGAGTATCAAGAAATTCCAAACAGTAATCCAGCAGTTGATTTTGCATCCAGATAACTAAGAGCAGCAGGCTGATGCAGCAACATACTCTGCTTCGGCAGTCGAGGTGGACACCGTCTGTTGTTTCTTACACTGCCATGAAATGAGACGATCTCCTAAGAACTGGCATCCGGCAGATGTAGATTTCCTGTCAATGTCATCTCCACCATAATTACTATCAGCAAAAGCATAAAGATCAAATTCTGATTGTTTGGGATACCAAAGACCTAACTTCGGTTGTCCCTTCAGATATCTAAAAATACGTTTGACAGCAATTAAATGAGAAAGTTTAGGATTAACCTAGAAACGAGCACATTGACAAACTGCAAACATGATATCGGGTCGGCTAGCGGTGAGGTACATTAGAGACCCGATCATTGATCGATAGTATGTTTGATTTACGGGACTCCATTCCAGATCAGATGACAATGAAGGCCTTTGCAAGCATATCTTCAACATACTTCCCTTGATGCAGTAAAATTCCTGCCAAGGTTTGGCGAACCTGTAATCCCATAAATGTTGTCATTTCACCCAGCGAACTCATCTCAAAACGTTTCTTCATTACTTCTTCAAACTCTACGCATAACTCAGTACTGGTGGATCCGAAGATGATGTCGTCTACATAGATCTGGACTAAGATCAAATCTTTTCCGACAGTTTTGCGAAACAGAGTTTGATCAATGGTTCCTCGCTTATAGCCATGATCTAGAAGATGTGCTGTCAATGTAGCATACCATGCTCGAGGAGCCTGATGATGCCCATACAATGCCTTGTCTAATTTGTAAACATGATTTGGCTTCTTTGAATCAATAAAACCCGGTGGTTGTTCCATATATATCTCTTCCTTGACCTCGCCATATAGAAAAGCAGTCTTAACATCCATTTGATACACAGTGAACCCCATAAGTGAAGCGAAGGCCAGAAAAATTCTGATGGCTTCAAGTCTAGCCACCGGAGCATTAACCTCAGTGTAATCCAACCCTTCAACTTGACGAAAACCACGGACTACTAATCGAGCCTTGTTTCGAACAATAACCCCGGTGTCATCTTGCTTGTTCTGGAACACCCATCTCGTATCAAGTGCTTTCTTTCCCTGCGGTAACTCAACCAATTTCCAAACTTTCAACTTATCAAACCGATTTAACTCTTCATGCATAGCGTCTACCCAACTGGGTTCCTAGAGGGCCATGTCTACTGTCTTTGGCTCTATCTGAGATATGAAACAAGAAAACAAACAACTATTTATATTTCCAGTCTGACTTCTAGTGGACACGCCCATTTCAAGAGGACCTATGACGTTCTCAATTGGATGATCTTTCTGAATTCTTGAAGGAAGTAATTGATCGGAAACATCACTGGCAGAATTAAAGTTTGACAAAGTCACGTCAATGTCAGCAATTGATCCGGAGGTCACTGTACTATGTGAGTACGAAGTGCTGGCGACATATTCATTTGGAATGACATCGGGAAATAGTGTGCTCCCGAAAATCTGACGAATAGGACTCTCCCCCTCAACTGTCGCGGTATCTTTAGGCGGACTTGGCGAACATTCATTTTTCGGAACTGCTATCGGCTGAGAGACAGATGCGGGTTTGTCGTCAATAACTGGTTCTGGGATGTCGTCATCCAGAAGTGGAGAAATGTAGGATATTGCATGTGAGTCATCTTTCTCAGCATCCACTGTAGTGCTACCTGAAGGTTCTGTGTTGATGACCGGAAACACATTGAACGGTTTGAAGAGTTCATTATAATCAAATAACCAGTCTGGACCAACACGAGCATCAGTCTCGTTCTCTTCCAACCAACGAACATCATAAGATTCTAGAATCTGTTTGGTAGACTTGTTGTAGACCCTGTAGGAAGTATGGCCCGCATAACCAACGAAGTAGCAGTCATCAGCTTTGGCCCCAAATTTCGGAGTAGACTCAAGGTTCAGAAGAGTACATGGGCAACCAAAAGCCTTAAAATGCGCGACAGTAGGCTTATGTCCATAGACAATCTCATAAGGAGTCTTCATTTGTAATTTGTTGATTATCACTCGATTCTGAACATAACACGCCGTATTAACAGCTTCTGCCCAGAAAAATAATGGCAGCTTAGAATCACACAGCATGGTCCATGCTGCCTCGATAAGATTCCTGTTTCTCCTTTCAGCCACACCATTCTGTTGAGGAGTTCGAGCTGAACTGTACTGACGAAGCACTCCTGATGTGTTGTAAAACACTCGTATTTTTCGCACGTTTTATCTATGTATTATATTATATTTTATATGTTTTAACTCGTTTTAGATAGGTTTTACATACATTTATTAATCTTGTAGGTTTTGGGTGAAAGAAAGAAGAAAACCGGGACTTTTTGAGCATTCTAAGAGCCTTTTACGCATACAAGTTCAAGACAAAGCTCAAGGCCCGACCCGTATGCATCATGGAGGCCCAAGACCATATTATATTATATTATATAAAAACAAATAAAACCCTAATCAGCAAAAAAGAGCTGCTGATCGGAATCAATAGCAGCACAACAGCATCACCAGCAGCACAACAGCAGCCAACAGCAGCACAACAGCTGCTGATCGGAATTTCCAGCAAGAAAAAAGAAAGAAAAAGCTTTTTGTGTGCTAGGGTTTAGAGCTTGTGGCGACTAGGGAAGGAAGAAGACACAAGAACCAAGCCTTGGGATCATTCACCATTGATTTTTACAGCAACGAGCAGCCCGGAAACACCAAATATCCTTACATCTTTTTCATTGTTCATACACTTTTAGTTTCTTGCTTAATTGTTGAATTGTTTTGCAATTACTTGAGAGATTGAATTGTTAATGATTAGGATTGATTGTTGGACGATTGTTAAGATGGTTGGTATGAGTTTTATGATGATTTTATTGAGTGTTTGCTGCTGTCCAATTAATATGCTTGGCTAATCTTGTTAGTTCTACCTAGGAATGATGATAATTGTTAGGTTTTGATGAGTTTTATGGATTGTTTGATTAATAGACCTTAATTGTTATTGTAAAGTTTGATTTAGACATGAAATAGGTTGTGTTTAAGGGCTGGAAATTTTGGTGATTCATTACATAAACCCCGTGTGTCGGTTGATTAGTTTTGTATTGATTGATCGGTGCATTGTTTGATTCTAGACTTTGTGTTTAGGGTTTGTTTGCGGTAGGTACCACCGTAGGGTTTTGTTGCATGATTAATTGGATTAAGTACAGCGGTTAAACACCTTTCTTGAGACCGAAAGGTGATAGGAAGTTAGGGTTGTCTCATTACCTTTGCATGCTAGAATAAGGATTGCGCGAGAGCGAGTTCTTTTCTTGTCAGGTTTAGGTGTTTGAGCGACTAGTTGATCTATTTTAGTTTAAGTTGAATTGTTCCTCCATCCTTGGTTGTGTAGTATTCATTGCCATTAGGGTCGAGTGTTGGTGAGACCGAGAGGTGATCCTTCATTAGAACACGTTAGAAATTGTTTCCCGATTTGGTCGTTTTAGCCGATTTTGAGTAGTTAGGGTTTGTTGTGTGAGACCGAGAGGTAATCCAGTGAGCCCGAGCGATCCTTAGTCGTGTCATCTTTAGGAACCGGTGTCTATATATCATTCAATCCATTAGCTTGTTAGGCCTACAATTTGATTTAGACCTAGGTAGACGTTTTTCTCCATCCTAAGTTAACACAGTTAGTTTTACGTTAAGTTTTCTATTTTTGGTAAGTTTTGTTAGTTAGTCCAGTTAGTTCAGTTAAGTATTTAAAAATCAAAAAATCAAAAATCAATATAATATTATTTTAAGGTAGGTCTTGTCTAGGGTTAGTGATCTTTAGCGTTCTAACGTGTCCACGTGTTCGATACTCGGACTTCCTAAGTCTATACTACTTGCGATCGGTACACTTGCCGGTTGTGTGTGGTTTTAGGATTTTCGTTTTAATATTAAAGCTTAGTTGTGAGGGTCATTTTTATAGGGTTATAAGATTCTAGAATCTGCTTGGTAGACTTGTTGTAGACCCTGTAGGCAGTATGGCCCGCATAACCAACGAAGTAGCAGTCATCAGCTTTGGCCCCAAATTTCGGAGTAGACTCGAGGTTCAGAAGAGTACATGGGCAACCAAAAGCCTTAAAATGCGCGACAGTAGGCTTATGTCCATAGACAATCTCATAAGGAGTCTTCATTTGTAATTTGTTGATTATCACTCGATTCTGAACATAACACGCCGTATTAACAGCTTCTGCCCAGAAAAATAATGGCAGCTTAGAATCACACAGCATGGTCCTTGTCGCCTCGATAAGAGTCCTGTTTCTCCTTTCAGCCACACTATTCTGTTGAGGAGTTCGAGCTGAACTGTACTGACGAAGCACTCCACTCTCAGAACAAAAACGATTCAAGGATGCATTCTTGAATTCCGTACCATTATCACAATGAATTCCTTTCAGCTTCAGATTCAACTGATTTTCCATAAGCACCACGAATCTTTTGATCAGCTCTGCAGTTTCACTCTTATTGGACAAGAAAAACACCCAAGTGAAGCGTGAGTAATCATCAGTGATAACCAAACAATAAGAACTGTGAGAGAGACTTAAGACATGAACCGGACCAAAGAGATCCATATGTAATAGTTGAAGAACTGTGGAGATAGTGTTGATCAGTTTTGGCTTGTGAGATTTACGATGATGTTTGCCCAGAGCACAGTCCACACACTTTTCAATGGTAACAAAATCCTTAATGGGTAGTCCACCAACCAAATCATTTTTAGCAAGTCGGTTTAGATTTTTCACATTTGCATTGTGTTCAGACACTTTTGAGAACAAACAGGTTATTTCATCAGGAACATTTTTGTTCATGTCGATCACATAAGCATTATCTTTTCGTTGTGATTGAACAAGAATCCAGTCTTCTGGTATAATGATACCCGGTTTTAGAATCAAACACTCCTTTTTAGTAAAATGAGTTGAAAACCCTTTGTCACAGATTTGTGACACGCTTAGCAAACTGTGCTTCAATTCAGGAACGAAATTTACGTTTTCAAATTTTAAAACACCGTTACTTACAGTACCCTTCTGTGTGATCTTTCCCTTTTCTCTACCCGTAAAAGACATACCCACCATTAAAAGTTTGAATGTCGTGTAGCTGGGAAATGTCTCATGTCATGTGCCTGGAACAGCCACTATCAACATACCACGGTCTGATGATATTCCTCCATAGCTGCTCCTGCACAAAGTGCGGGATTAGTTAGATTTTGTCACCCACTCCATAGTGACGCTGGGTACACCTGACTCATCTATACTAGTTACAGGCTGCCATGACATATCTTCTCGATTATCTAGCATTGAAGAAGAAACCTTCCTTACCGGAGACTTAGGCATCCATTTATATTTACCATTGAAAGATTTACTGTTGTTTGTACGAATGGATGGTTTAGTCTCTTGCTTGCGTGTAGAGGGAACAAACGAATTTGTTCTCCCGACAGGCCAAAGTTTAGAAATCGAGTTAATTTTTGAAGTAGGAACATGGTTTCCACCCTTTTTCCGAGACATGTTACGCTTGGTCTGATGAGGACTAAACCTGCCAGATTTGTTTCGGTTCCAATCACCGTTAGAGGGATTAGCCGTATGATGCCTAAATCTTTTCCTGTATGAATTGTGAGGCATATAGGGCATATTCCTCTGATAAAATCCATAATATGGAATATATGGACGATGTGGACAATTTCTGGAAATATGACCAGGAGTGCCACAGTTAAAACACGTTTGTCGCTTTATGTAAAAATCATTTTGGGCAACTCCTTGTCTGGACTGGTTGTGTGGACCAGCTTGTTTAAACTTGCGAGAACCAAGTTTCACATTTTGAATCTTATCACCTTGTTTGTCATTAGAGCATCCCTCTTTGACAAATTTAGGTGGTAAATACTTGTTGAATTGTTTTAATTTTTCAATTTTATTTAAAACCACATTTTCAGAATTTAAAGGTTCAACTGAATCAACCCCACAAAAATCGTTGCTCTTTAAAACAGAGCCCACACAAACAGTTGGAATAACAAAATTCAAAGCAGGTAGTTTTAAAGTAACATCAGAATTAAAGTCTTTAATAAACGAAACACAAGCTTTATCAGTCCAATCCTCAACAATTACTTTCTCTGCACATGAAGTAGACACGTTAGTATCGTTCACTCCTGAGGTGGATGCACTCACATGATCAGATACGTCATTCTTATCATGTTTACCGTACTTCATGTCCTGTACCGTTTCTTCCTGCTCTTTGGTGACAGGAAGTTGAACATAGTTGTCATTGTAAGGTGGGGGTACCTGACTGTACCCTAATCCCTCACCTTCCCTTTCCTTCCACCATAATTGATTATCAATCATTGAGTTTAATACTTTACTGGAACCCTCGAATTTTTTAAAATCAAGTTCAGCTCTTTCAAATTTAGCGTTTAAGTTCAAAATTTCCAATTTTGAGGCTTCCAGTTTAGCATTTAATTCAACAATTTCTTGCTTAGCATCTAGGTGGTGATAACACTTTACACTGAATTCAGACTTAAGCTTAGAGAGATCCTTTTTATATGCTTCTATTTTATCTACAAAGGATTTTTCATTTTCTTAAGTTTAAAATTTTCTGATTTTACTCTTTCCATGTCTCTGATTAAGTTATCATTATGAAGTTTATATAAGTTGATTTTATCAACACAATCTCAGATGAGCTGGAGGGAGTGAACGCCATGAATGCGAATTGAAGTTCCTTGACTTGCTCCTCAGTAGCCCTTTCTGTGTTTCCTTCCTTCGCTGGGTTAGTACATTCACGAGCAAAATGACCCGGCTCGTGACAGTTATAACACCTCAGAGTGTTCTTGTTAAAACCCACTTTCTGATTATTTGGCATGTTCCAATTGTTTCTACCAGTCCTCTTAGTGAATTTCTTGGCACGAAACACTGCCATAGCAATTTACCAAGCGATATCCATTTCCTCAACATCATCAGTGGGAATCTGATCGAGTTCAGCAGCCACAACAGGTTGAACTAAGTCTCCAGCTAGAAATGCATTATAGCAGTTCATGAACCCTGCCATTAGATTTAAGTTCTCCTGAGTCTCTTTCAGAATGGAGGGAAACTGGCTTGCGTTCAGACCATGAGTAATGCCAGCAGATGAAGGTTGTGCTGATGAAGATTGAGCAGACTTAGTGAAGAAAACTGAGGCTGGTTGAGGTGGAATAGCAGAGAAATGGCCCTGAGTGGACTTAAACATCTGAAAGTTTCCTTGGGTCGGTGGTTGCTGAGTGGCCTTGAACATAGAGAAACTCTCTTGAGAAATGAGAGCATTGTTGGAAGCAACGTTGTAACCAGCTGCACTGTAGGAATTTGCATGATTTATTTCACGTTGCTTGTCGTCCATATCACATGCCTTGATAGTAGCCATCATCTCAGAGATCAACATTCTGTTGAGATCTTTAGTCTTCTTGATAACAGTAACATTCATGTCCCAACTTTTTGGCAATGAGTTCACCAGTTTGTTGTTTATCTCTGAAGTTGCTAGATAAATACTGGCGGATCTCATTTCAGTCACTAGAGATATGAACCTTTGGAGTTGAGTTTCCAACGACTCCCGTAGAACATGGTTGAACATGTTGAACTTTTGTTGCAACAGGTCTTGGCGACTCCTTTTCAAATCTTCATTTCCCTCATACACCTCGATTAGTGCCTCCCATAGTTCCTTGGTAGATTGAAGTTCTCTAAAACCAAGGGCAATCTCAGGTGAAAGAGCCATGGTTATAGCTGATAGAGCCCTTTCATCCTCTTCAACTTTGGCAAAATCATCATCATCATAATGTGCCACTGGCTTCACAACAACCTCATTTGAATCTTCACGTTGATACGTGATGATTTGGGGTCCTCTAACGATGCTTCTCAAGATCTTGGCATCTTTCATTTTAACATATTTTTCAAAACGAAATTTCCACTCGCTGAACCCCTCATGAGACAATAGGCGAGGTACACGAGTTGTTGTCCCCATTATTAAATCTAATTCTTGATAAAGTAGAGCACTTGATGATACATTGCTGTTGGATAACTATTCCATTTTTAGAATAATTTAGAAGTTTATTTTGGTCCAGAAGAAATTATAGTCCAAGTCCAACTATCGGGTCCAAATCAACTAATCAGGTCCAAATAGATCCTGCAGTTTACTAAGCCGAGAACTAAGGTTAACCGAAAACACCTTTAGTCAGCAGAGATCACCTCTATTGACCGAGAACAATGATTATTGATCGAAAACTCAAGTCAACCGAGAACTGCCCTAGCCGAAAACTGGTAGAAGCCGATAACAAGTGTGGCCGAGAACAGATTGTGGCCGAAAACTAGTTGTAGGCCGAGAATAGTTTGTGGCCGAGAACTAGTTGTAGCCGAGAACCCTGATTCTCATCAGAAGTCAATCTATAGCGTAACAAACATCCGAGAAAGATGGGATTTTGCTTTGTTTCCAAACCAAAACCAATCTCTTTCCAAAAGTGAATTTCCTTCTTCTCCGATTACTTATTCACCGGAAGTACAAGCAGACCACCAATAAATCAAGATCTTGAATCCTTGATATCACAATAACGAGCCTGAATAGGTCTATGGCTCTGATACCAATTTTAAGTCCCGAATCTGGATCACTACAATTACGATATCAACAATCTAGGTGTTGGCGCAAAACTCCAACACTAGATGATCCAAGAACACAAACAAAGCACAAACACGTCAAACACCACAGTGGCTTCAAAACACACGTTAATATTAACGTCGAGTGCTTAAGCACTAGCAATACAATGCGTCTAAGAAAACCTTTAGACGACTAATAACCACGTGAACGAACAACTAACCCTATACAATGATATCTATATATAGAGAGCTAACATACTAGCCCAACAAAAGCCCAAAGCCCGCCGAGAACCGCTAAAGTTCTCGGCTTACATAATAGACCCTATCTAAGCCAACAGTACTACGAAAACCAAACGGGTGAAGCGGTTATTTTATTGGGCACCGGGTCTAACACGAGGATAATCCATGTGATCGATCCGATGTGGTTCGTTAACTTATCCGAGTCCGACAACGATGTGTTATATCATAGTCAGATTAGATTTGCTAACGTAAGCGACTAGGATCTTGCGATGCAGTTTCAGAGAGTTGTACTAGTGTGTTATGCATTCAAGATACATAGCTGCAACGACTGGAAGACGAAGATGTTCCAGAGATAAAGAATAAAGAGCTCGAGACGAGGGAGAGTTTGTTGATACATGTTTTGTACGTCTCGGTATTTATTTGTTTATTATTATATTATGTTTTAATGTAAAGGGCATTTTGGTAATTGTATAAGCCCATTCGCTTAATGGTAAGACACAATCGTTACCCCGTAACGAATGTGTCCCATTCGTATAATGTAAGCTCCATTCGTTAACCCTGCTTAACGAATGGAACATAACGAATGAAGGGCTATTTGGTGCTTGTAATGTATAACGAATGAGTTGTATCATTCGTTGATCTTTAATGTAACGAATGACCCATTCATTAAGGTTATCTTAAAAAATGAGGTCATCTCCCTATATATACCCAGTAAGATTATTTGTAATGCAACAATTCTGATTATTATCTTCTCTGAGTCGTTGCTTTGCCTAAATTCACTCTCAATACACATAGTTCACACACTTAACGTAATAGAGCTTAATCGTATAACACAATCAACGAGTAACATGATGTCATCAAAGATCTAGATCCTATGAGGCTCTCTCAAATGCGAATGCATTTAATCATTTTATTGATGAAACTGAGTTGGAAGAATATGAAATGGATGGGGCCAATTTACTTATGTCTCCAATAGAGGGGATAAATTTAGCAAGATTAACGATTTTTTGGTGTGTACGAAATTCATGCAAACCTGGCCTTTGGCATCCTTGGCAGCCCTTCCTAAAGACTGTTACGACCATAGACCCTTGTTGCTAAATTCGGTGACGACTGATTTTGGCCACATTCTGTTCCGTTTTTTAATGTGTGGTTGGAGATTCCTGGATTTGTTGAGTTTGTGGAAACTATTTGCTCCAGATTTCAATTTGCAAGTCCTGCTGATTTGGCCTCCGTTACCAAATTACGTTGGCTAAAATCCCATATAAAAAGGTTGTTAGAATCTAAAATAGAAATGGAGGATATTATGTATGAGAACAATAAAGGTAGAATTCGGGTTCTGTAAGACCCCGAATCCCGGGAATCCCACAGTTGGTAATCATACAAGAAACTTACAAAGTTCTTAAACTCAAAACAATTCATTTCATTTCGAAAACCAATTCAGAGTATAAATCAGCGGAAAATAAAAATTATTAAAACAAGTTCCCAAAACCGGAAATTATGCCCAAAACCAAATTTCAATGTATTTAGTAAAAATTTAAAAGAACAATGTTCATTAATAAAAATTCCGACTAAATATGCCCTCCACCGTCCAAGTAGCCTCGTACACGTCCAAGCGGTAATGCATCCTCCTCCTAACCTGAAACTCGCACTAACATGCACACAAAGTCAGCTTGAGCTGAGTAAGTTCAGGTTTTTAATAATTTACATTTATAATAATAACCATTCCAAGAGTTTTAAAAAGAAACGGGATACGAACAGTTAGGCCATCATCAACAACAAGTAATCATACTCGTATATATGTACATCTATATAATTATATCCCTATAAATATCATCCAAGTAATAACATCAAGGTCGAGCACACGTACAACCCAAACACGTAGCATCTCATCCAACGTATGCAAACACAAAGTAGGCATACGTAAACATCCTTAGTCGATAACGACTAATAAACATCGCCAATTATTGGCCATACAATAATACATGTATAAACATACATACAAACATACAATAATATCATCCCATGGCCTACCCTATACCAGTAAGCTCATACAAAATAATTTAAACGGTTCATCAAGCAGAATCACTTAGGTGTGCATGATAGCCCAAAAACATAAAAAGAGTAAATAGGGGCATCGTGAACTCACCTGACACAATGCACGATTTCACCACAAGCTAGAGAAACCCTAAGTATCCCCACAACTCAAACGCCTGTTGGTTAAGGTTTTTTTTATCATTAAAAGCATCATAAAACTCATACCAATCATCTTAATAATTGTCAAATAATCAATTCTAATCATAAACAATTCAATCTCTCAAGTAATTGCAAAACAATTCAACAATTAAGCAAGAATATCAAAGTGTATGAACAATGTGTAAAAGAAAGGATATGGAGTGAATATGGCTGCTCGTGGCTGTGAAAAAATTGATGATGAATGATCCCGAGACTTGTCCTTGCCTTCTTCTTCCTTCCCTAGCCGCCAAGACACCAAAACCTAGCCGCCACCAACTTTTTTTACTTTTTCTTTCTTCTCCCCGGCTGCGATCGGAGGTATGCTGGATGCCTTAGGGTTTTTTTTATTTTATATAATATAATATAATGTAGCTTGGGCTTGTCCATGATGCATACGGGCCGGGCCTTGAGCTTTGTCTTGAAGTTGTATGCGTAAAAGACCCGTAAGCTCTCCGAAAAGCTCGGTTTTTCTTCCTTTCCACCCAAAACCTACAAGATTATTAAAACTATGTAAAACCTATATAAATCAAGTAAAAACACAAAAAATATAATATAATACGTAGATAAAAGGCGCGGAAAATAAGTGTGTTTTGCAACACATCACATAACTAGGAAGATTTTGGTGTAAAAACCTCAACCAAAACAGTCCCGAAACCGCTCAATTGGACAGCCACCCGGTTAGCCTAAAACAAGCCATTTATCTATCAATACGCGCGTTATAATGACCAATTAAAGTGTAAAAGACTTGTAGGGATGTAGTACTAACCTTGAATTATGGATTCACACCCAGAATCAAGCTGGAAAAAAGAAAATCGGGGGTGGTGGTGGAGCTACTGGTCGCGGCCACTGAAACAATGAAGGGGGTTAGGGTTTGTATTATATTATAAAATGTTACACCCTAGCCCCTCCAAATTGAAAGATATGGCGTCCCGATTGAAAAGTTAATTAATTTAACGTACCGAAACGACGAGAAGGTCTCCAAGGGATGTCGGATAATCCCGAGAAATGTACATACTTTACAAGCTTTAAATCCTTGAACCGAAAATTAACGGTTGTTACAGGTTCTTGAGAACATAGCTAAGACTCGTCCGTTAAATCATTCAGAGCCGGAAGAAAGAACGAAACGGTGTTTGCAGTGTCGATTTACGACTCTGAGAAACTAAGGGATCTGAAACAGAAGTCAAGGGTTAAGTGGGCAATTGATGGGGATGAAAACTCTGCCTATTTTCATGCGATCCTAAATGCGAATATTAGTTCCAACAGGTTACATGGGTTGTTAGAGAATCTAGGTGGATCTCTAATCCCACGGTTATGAAAAACATGGTTTTTGAATTCTTCTTAGCCAAGTTCACGAAGCCGATGAGACAAAGGCCGAGGCTAATTTGCCCTAATTTGAAAATGTTAACATCATGGGAGTCGGGTGAACTTGTGGGTCCATTCACGCTATTTGAAATAAAAGCGGCTGTTTGGGAGTGTGATGGGGATCGGCGTCCGGACCGGATGGCTATAATTTTAAAATGCTGGGGATGTTTCGAAAGGGACTTCCTCAATGTTTTTGAGGAATTCTATTCTTATGCAACTGTGTTTAGCTGGCTGCATGGCCTCTTTCATTGCTCTTATTCCAAAGTCTAAAGATCCAGTAGATTTATCGGGCTTTCGTCCTATTAGTCTTATTAGGGCTCTTAACAAGGCGGTGTCAAAGGTGTTAGCAAGCCGTCTTAAAAAGTTTATTGGTTGCTTAATCTCTGAAGAACAATCGACTTTTGTGGAAAATCGAAGTATTTTGGACGGGCCACTTATTCTAAACGAAGTAGTCTCATGGTTAAAGAAATCAAAGAAACGTGGCTTAATGTTTAAAGTAGACATCGAAAAGGCGTATGACTCTTTGAATTGGGAGTTCCTTTATTCGATTCTCGAACAAATGAACTATCCTGATAACTGGAGGCGGTGGGTGTCGGTAATTTTGGTGGCAAACTGATCATCCGTTTTGGTGAATGGGTCTCCGACTCAGGAATTCTCTTGCTCCCGGGAATTACGCCAAGGAGACCCCCTTTCCACTTTTCTTTTTATAATAGCTAAGGAAGCCTTGTCTGAAATTATGAAACGTGCTCAGAATTACGGCTTATTTCGTGGTATAAACGACAGGGATGGGAATCTGGTTCTTAATCACTTCATTTATGACGACGACGTAGTATTTTTAGGTGATTGGGAAGAACAAAATGCTTTGAATTTGTGGCGGATTATGAGGTGTTTTTTATGGTCTCGGGGCTAAATAAACTTGAAGAAAAAGTTGGGTCTACGGTACGAAAGTGGGGCCTCAGGACAGAAATGCAATGGCTGAAGTATTAAATTTTCGTGCAGGTGAGTTCTCATTTTAATATTTGGGGTTGCAGGTGGGTGGTAATATGAATCTTATAAAATCTTGGGACTCGTGGTGGATTTGTTTAGAAGACGTCTAGCCATATGAAAAGCGAAAAAAATTATCAACAGGAGGGAGAGTCACAGCGATTAAGGCGGTTCTTAATGCTCTTCCGACTTATTATTTCGCCTTGTACAAAGCTCCTGGTGGTGTTATTGAAAAATTGGAATGATTGAGGAGGGTTTTCTTTTGGGGCGGATTGGAGGAAAAAAGGAAGATATGTTGGATTTCCTGGAAAATGTGGTCGCTCCCGTTGAATAGGGGGGGGGGGTTGCAGTTGCGTTCCTTAAAACGCCAATCTTGCAATATGGGCAGTACACCACACAAATCTTTCATGGGCGAGCCTTCCGGCTAGATAGTTGGTTACGGGTCCTTGGAAACACATTGTTGGGCTAAAAAGTGAGCTCGAAATTGTTGGAATCGACCTGGAAAAGGCGTTCAAAAGCGAGATCCGGAATGGGTTGAACACATATTTCTGGTTGGATTGGTGGCTCGGTGATACGCAATTTTATTTCAAATTCCCGACTATGTTTCTCTTAGAACGTGTAAAAGAGGGCAGGGTTGCAGATAGGCTTTTGATGTATAACGGAGTGATTTGTGGTCAGTGGGATTGGAATCGGGTACCATCGACCCCTAGAGAAATTTGGAAGCTAAGGAAATTGCTATTGCTTTGTCAATCAATGGTCTTTGGTAATGACAATGATAAGTGGAAATGTGTGTTCGGGGATGAATATGACTTATCAGTGGGAATAGTGAAAAAAAGTTTGGCAAATCAGGTAACTGCCGGGACGGAATATGTATTCCCTTGGAATAATTGGGTCCCGAAAAAGGTCGGTATTCTCACTTGGAGGGTAGAAATGGAGAGAATCCCATCTTTAGTTTCGTTGGCAAAACGAAGTGTGAACGTGCCATCGGTTTTATGTCCAAATTATGGGGAAATGGAGGAGTCGGCGGAGCATATCTTGGTTTCATGCGGCTTCGCGCAAATAATTTGGCAGGTAATAGTTCAATGGTGCAAGGTCCCATCGTTTTTTGCGTTTGACACTTGAGACGTTTTGGAAATGTACAAGTATACAGGATTTAATACAGAAAAGGTGAAAGCTTTCCAAGCTGTTTGTTTGGTGACAATGTGGTGTCTTTGGTGTACTCGAAATGCATTGGTGCTCGATGGGAAACCGAATCTTAGCGTCACGATTAGCAACATAAAAGCTTGGGCTTATTGTGAACTAGGAATAGATCAAACTTGGGGGAGATCTCATGGGAAAAATGGTTTGCCTTTGATGTTTAGGTAGAGGTGCTTTCTTGGGGGTTGTTTTTCTTGTGTTTTGTATCTTTTTCGTTTATTCCTCCCAGAAGGTTTTGTTTCCGCTTGGTTAGCTTCTTACTATACTGTTTTGGTGGTTAATAAAGTTTTTTTTTTGTCATTCAAAAAAAAAAAGAATATTAATAATTGTTGTCTACAATTAAAGAAAAGTATTAAACCATTAATATCTTTAACGGTTATGTATGCATATAATGAATAAAAGTTGCAACATTTTAAGTAAAGAATTAATTCGAATATATAGCGTGAAACAACTAATAAAAAGAGATTATTAATAATTGTATTTAATACATAATAACTACCATTTGAACTTTATTAAATAAATATAATCTCAAAACTATTATATTTCTTTTTATGGAAAATTCCCAAAATAAGCATTTATGAAAACAAAATTCTAGTTTTAGGTATCGATTGCAAAAAATTTCAAAAATAGGTATCATATACTAATCGTGACGAGTAATTTGTAGAAACCAATTCGAGCTTGCCATGTGTCCTTAAACTAACCGTAACGAGCACGTTCACTAATCAATTATCCGTCACGACTAAATAAGTTTCATGCCTCGTAATTAACGCCCATGAGTAATTCATAAGTTCTTTAGTCGCGACAAATAGATTTTAAGGTTAAACTAGTCTCGACGAGTAGATTATAAGGTTAAACTAGTCGCAACGAGTTAACTACTAATAAACTACTCGTGTAGGGAATGTAAACCTGGTAAACTAATCATCGCGATTAAAGGATTTATAAATAACTCGTGGGTGTTAATTACGAGGCATGAAACTTATTTAGTCGTGACGAGTAATTGATTAGTAAATGTGCTCGTTACGGTTAGTTTAAGGACACATGACAACTTTTAATTGGTTCTACAAACTACTCGTTATAACTAGTTTATAATACATATTTTTGGAATTTTTTACAAATGATACCTAAAATAAGAACTTTGTTTTCATAAATACTTATTTTGGGAATTTTCCTTTCTTTTTATCATTAGTTTAAAATCAAAATCAAAATCAGGTGATTAATACTAAACCAGCTGGTAGCCAGGCAAAGGATGGGAAGACACGGGGAGACCCGGGTTCGATCCCTGATGCCGACCGGATTTTCTCTGATGCATAAAATCTGTCGTGCCTTTGGGCGAGGTGAGCGAGGGTTTTACCGGGAATGCCAAATGATCCTTAGGTTCCAGTGTGGGTCCCGATAATGTCAACATAGTCTGGACCAAGGGTGATGGTGCGGCAAATGTGGTCGCGTTATCACTTAACTGAGAAAGTCGCCGTTCGAAAAAAAAAAAGTTGATTAATACTAAAAGATACGATCAAACACCTTGGGAAAGAAAAAAAAGGAAAAAAAGTAAATAAATAAATAGATAAATAAATAAAAACAAGAAGGATCGTATTACGGTTATGTTCATTCCCAAAGGTAAGATGAAAATACAGAGTCTGATTGACTAGTGACTACATATATTCATTCCCAAATTAGGTGTCAATCTCTAATACATTCTTGACAACCTTAAAAAGTTGGCACAAAAAGACATGTCTTCCAACGTTGTACCAACTCGTTTTTCTACTAATCATCCTCATTCCAAATGGGGTGTCACCCATCTTTTTCAAAACAATTGCAGAATTTCTGGGCTCACTGGTTACTTAAGGGTTCATGATGCCTCATGGAGGAAATGGAGTTGCTTGAGTTCAAATTTGGGTCAAAGTAAACCCCATTTGGAAGATGAAAAACCTTCTGGTTTTGTTTTAAAGTCAGGAAATGGAGGAGTCGATGATACTCAGATATCCAAGTTTCATAAAGATTTGAGTTCTTTACCAAGTGAGTTGACTCGGTTAATATTGACAAGAAAGTTCTATGGTTTTTTATTGTTTAGGTTTTATAGTTACTATTATTACTTGTTCTTTTAACGGCAAACTGTTGGTTGGATCAGAGTTTGGAAACAGAGAAATAACAAAGACAGAAACTTGCAGAATGCCTTTTTGTATTATAACTTCAACGATTACAAAAGCAGAAAACAATTGAATACTTGCATAAAAACTTAAACAGAATGACTACTTAAATAGGCTAAAAACTAGACTTGTTCTTCCTAGAAAGGTGGCACTCCTCCTTCCTTTTCTGAACGACTCCAACGTTCACACGAACGTTTATTCATTGCTGCTTTCTCGGTCAGCACTACTCCACTTTACTTGTTCAATGCCATATCATCAATCTTAGTCAGCATTATCCAACATTCTCCCCGTTAATGCTGACTTGGTTAAGGTCCTCCACTCCGATCAAGCTCCTCATTTCTTTGAACTTTATACGTGGCAACGGCTTTGTTAAAATGTCTGCTTTCTGCAGCTCTCCCCGTACATGTTCAACATGTATTTGATCCCGATCCACACACTCTCGTATGAAGTGAAACTTCGTATCAATATGCTTGCTTCGTTTGTGAAATACGGGGTTCTTCATCAAAGCTATTGCAGACTCGTTATCAACCAAGAGTTTTACCTTCTGCGCCTCACTTCCAGTCAATTCACTAAGCAAATTTCGCAGCCACAACGCTTGGCAAGCTGCTGCTGTTGCAGCCATGAATTCAGCCTCACAGGAGCTCAACGCAACAGTCTGTTGTTTTTGTGAGGTCCAAGTGATTAAATTGTTTGAATAATAGAACGCCATACCCGTGGTGCTCCTTCTATCTTCAATATCCAGCCCGTGACTGCTATCGCTGTACCCGCACAGTTTTCCATCTCCAGCCTTTCTATACCACAAGCCAAACCCGGTTGTACCCTTGATGTAACGTAAAATCTGCTTTACTGCTACATGATGGCTCGCTTTAGGTTCTTGCATGAACTTGCTCACCACCCCAACCGAATAGCTTAGATCAGGTCGAGTATGAGTCAAGTACCGTAGACTGCCAATGATTCTCCTGAACTCAGTGGCTTCCACTGATCTGCCATTCTCATCTTTTGTCAGCTTCAATTTTGCTTCCATAGGAAATTGTGTATCATTGCACGTTGCCATTCCAGTACTTTCAAGTATCTTCTTTGCATAACCTTCCTGTTTAATGAAGATACCTTGGTCACCTTGCTGAACTTCGATTCCCAAATAGTAACTTAGAAGACCCAAGTCACTCATATCGAAAGCTTGCTTCATTTTTTTCTTGAACTCTTCAATTTCCCTTTCATTAGACCCTGTTACAATTAAATCATCAACATACACACCCACAATTAAAGTTGACCTGTTGTTTTGCAACTTGTATACTGCTTGATCTTGTGCACACTTGATGAAACCAACTTCTTTTAAGGACATATCAAGCTTTGTGTTCCAAGCTCTTGGAGCTTGTCGAAGCCCATAGAGTGCTTTGTGTAACCTGTACACCCAACCTACTTTCCCTTTAATCTCGAAGCCCAACGGTTGCGTTACATACACCTCCTCTTTAAGCTCTCCATTTAAGAAGGCTGACTTGACATCTAAGTGATGAACAAGCCAGTTTCTTTCAGCTGCAATTGATAGTATCAAACGAATGGTCTCCAATCGTGCCACCGGTGCAAACACTTCCTCAAAATCAACACCTTTTCGCTGCACATACCCCTTTGCTACCAAACGAGCTTTGTACTTAGTTACCGAACCTTTCGCATCCTTCTTTACTTTATACACCCATTTTAACCCAATAGCTTTGTTTCCTTGTGGCAGTTGGGTTAAGGACCAGGTGTTATTTCTTTCAATTGAGTCTAGTTCAACCAGCATTGCTTTTCTCCAAGACTCCTCCTTTGAAGCTTCCTTAAACGAAACAGGTTCGTCATCAGCCAGAAGAAGTTCGTTGTCCTCATACAACTTACGTACTTCTTCATCGGTCATTGCAGAAGCCTGTTGATAAACATCTTGAATTTTCTTGAAGCCCTTTGGTGGTGTATGATCAAAAAATCCATCATGGTCTTCCTCATCTTGCATGGGAAATTGAGGATTTTCTTGCAAATTTCTTGTGGGACCAGCAGATGTAGGTGAACTTTGGTCTGCTGGACATGGGGTATTTTGGTTTGAATTCCCATGCAAGTTCTCCATGTGGTTGATATCTTCATTGGGATTTGGCTGTAAAAAAATTCCTGTTGACATGGACCTTTCACTTTGTACCTCCTTCCAATCCCATCCTTTTGTTTCATAGAAGGACACATCACGTGATACAACTACCCTTTTCTCCTTTGGATTGTACATTCTGTATGCCTTACTTCCAGGCTCAACTCCCAAGTAAATCATAGGTCTGCTCCTATCTTCCAACTTTTGGAAGTTACCTGTTAATTTCATTGCGTACCCAACACACCCAAATACTTTCAAGTATTTTAAGTTTGGTTTCTTCTTCATCCATGCTTCATATGGGGTTCTATTCTTTACAGCCTTTGTAACAATTCTGTTGAGTAAATACACAGAATGGCGCACAGCTTCTCCCCACAATGGTTCTGGCACTTTAAATGATTTTAACATAGAACGAGTCATGCCCATAACCGTTCTATTCCTACGTTCCACAACACCATTTTGTTGTGGAGTGTAGGGGGCTGTGGTTTGCCTTTTGATCCCCATTTGATTACAATAGTTTGTAAAAGCTTGGGAATTAAATTCCCCACCCCGGTCTGTTCTCAACATACTGACCCCATGTTTAGATTGTTTTTCAACTCTTTTCATAAAGATTTGAAACTTCTCTAAAGCCTCATCCTTCGTTTTTAACAAATACACCCACATGAACCGACTAAAATCATCGACTATGAGGAGGAAGTAACGGTTACCTCCCCATGTTTGGGGCGTGATCGGGCCACAAAGATCGGCATGTAGCAACTCCAATGGCTTAGAAGCTCTCCAATTGACTTCTTTTGGAAAACTTTTCCGAGTTTGTTTGGCTACCAAACATGCTTCACAAAGTTGTTCAGGGTGTGAGATACACGGTAGACCTCTTACCAGCTTTCTCTTGGCCATCGATTCTAGCACATGGAAATTGGCATGTCCCAACCTTGCATGCCATATCCAAGCTTCATCGTCCATGCTAGCTTTCAAGCACACTGGTTTTGCAATTTTTAAAGTTATTCTATATAACCTGTTTGCTGATCTTGGAATCTTCATCACCAACCGCTTGTGACTATCGAATACCCTCAGGAATTCATCATGCATCCAAGCATCATACCCGACTTCAGTTAACTGTCCGAGGCTCAAGATGTTACTTTTCAAGGCTGGTATGAAGTATACTTCAGGAATCATTAGTTGATCCCCATTCTTGCATTGAAAGAGTATTGTACCCTTCCCTTTGATCTCTACTCTTGAGTTATCACCAAACCGTACATGGCCCGTTATGCTTTCATTCAATTCTGCAAAGGAGCTCTTCATGCTTGTCATGTGATTACTTGCACCGTTGTCAAGATACCACAAATCTTCACTCTCTCCATTCCGGGTGGCATGACTCTTAGGAAGCACCTTTTCCTCATGCAATAACACCATTGAAGGTATTTCTTCTTCACCAACACACAACATTAACGTCGGTCCATCCTCCGGTTCCTTTGTCAAGTGCACTTCTTGCTCTTGTTTGTTCTTGCACTCAGACGCATAATGCCCAAGTTGTTGGCATTCAAAGCATCTAATGTGACTCTTCTTGTCACATGGTTTTCGGTTTGTGTTGTTGGTATCTTTGTATGACTTTCCTGCATACCGGTCACCCCGACCTCGACTGGATCCACGACCACCTCGTGTGTTGCTTCTGCCTCCTCTTTCTCCATTAGTGTGCCCACGTCCACGCCCGGACCCTTGCTTATTGTAAGTCTTGGCACTTGATGATCCTTCTGCTTTAGTGAAAAGCAAAGCATTTTCACTTGAAGATCCACCTTGCCTCAGTTTTACTCGATCCTCATAGGCCTTTAACCGCCCAATTGCCTCCTCGAAAGGCATGCGTTCCAAATCAGAATACTGCTCCATGGACGCAACCAGATGAATGTATTTTTCAGTTACAGTATCGAACAATTTACGTACCAGTTCCTCATTCTCCAACACGGCACCCACACTGTTGTATTTAGTGATCATACCGGATAGTTTTCCGGCATACTCGTCAATCGATTCACTGTCTTTCATGCGCATTGCTTCAAATTCACTTTTGAGTGTGTGTAATCGAGCCTTTTGAACCCGATCTACACCCACGAATCTTGTCTTCAAAGATTCCCACACTTCACGGGCCGTCTTTTTCTTGGCAACTTGCAGCAATATCTCCTCCGGAATTGCTTGGAAAAGGAAGGCTCGAGCCATCTTGCTCTTCTTTTCATCCGCAACCACCCCAGTCTGCGGTTCGATAGCCTCCCATAAGCCTTGAGCGTCCATTATGGCCTCCATCTTGATGGCCCATGTGGTGTAGTTTGAAGAGGTAAGAGAGGGACAGTAAAACGGGAACGAGTTTTCTTTTGGTTGGTTTAGATTGGTAGCTAGTGCACTCATGGTTGCTGAGTTTATGTATTTGGGCATATGATAGGATCGAAATCTTGCTCTGATACCAAAATATTGGTTGGATCAGAGTTTGGAAACAGAGAAATAACAAAGACAGAAACTTGCAGAATGCCTTTTTGTATTATAACTTCAACGATTACAAAAGCAGAAAACAATTGAATACTTGCATAAAAACTTAAACAGAATGACTACTTAAATAGGCTAAAAACTAGACTTGTTCTTCCTAGAAAGGTGGCACTCCTCCTTCCTTTTCTGAACGACTCCAACGTTCACACGAACGTTTATTCATTGCTGCTTTCTCGGTCAGCACTACTCCACTTTACTTGTTCAATGCCATATCATCAATCTTAGTCAGCATTATCCAACACAAACTAGTATACTCCTAAACATTGTTAAGCCTTACAAGAATCATCTACATCTTGCAGGATTCGAACCCTTGACGTTTAGAATGAATAGTTGGAATCATACAAACATACCATGTCCTTTGGGACAAACATATGAGTATATGACTTGTTAATTCATTGATTTCACACAGAAGCTACACTTTTTGCCTTTATGCCAAAAGGGGGATTTGAATTTCAAGAATGATTTTAAATTAATATTTTTAAAGAATATTTGATAAGTATAATCAATCAGAACAACAAATTGCTGATAAATTAGTTTACTATTTTTGTCGATTTTGCCTTCTGGAGTGTACTAGTTTTAAAAATAATAATAAATAAATAAAAGTAAAATTTGACTTTTTGTCTTGATCCGAGCCTGTGATTTTCTCTGTGTATATTTTAAAACTTTATTAAGTCATCTGTTTTGACCTTCATATATACCACTTCATATAAAAATTATATATATATATATATATTGTTGTGTATAATTTGGATGGTCTTCTTGCTTTCTGCATTTAGAGTTTTGATAATTGTTGCATTGTTGTTTTTTTAGCAAATCACAAGGAAAAAAAAAAGTTGACAAGGTGTGACTATATACATATACCACGCTCACTCGTCATATGGGTTGTCTAGCAGCCTATGTTAGAAGTGTGTTGTCACATCAGTTGCTTTTACGTCCGTTTAACACATCATATGACTCATATGATTTGTAAGAACACCAACCCGATCATAGTACCCATATGATTAGCTACTATAATACTCTTATGATCCCGTATAACACTCATACGACTTGTATGATCTCAATGGTTTATGCTTAGTTTTTCTGTCATATGCCATAAGTTTTGAGAAATTTTATTGACTTTTAGTCATCCAGGGCTCTAGGATGATGTTGGATTCAGAATTCCATGCATGTGATTTTATTTTTTCTAATTTTATTAAGATACAACTTTTTTGACCTTCATATAACTACTACTGCATAGAGAAATTAGATTCCGTTTTGTTTGTTAAATTTGGAACAAATGCATGTTAAGATTTATTCTGCATTTGGGTTTATACAATTGTAAATGATTGTTGCTTTTAAATACTGGGAATATATTATTATAACATTTCAAGGTTCTTTTTATAAGTTTTAAATATTAGATATATATGCATGAAACTAGCTTTTGACACTTTTGGTTTCCTTGCGTCTGAAGCTGTGGAGTTACTTACCCGTGTTCAGCGGGTCATGCATAGTAATGTTATGACTCCAAGATCAGCAAATATAGTTTTTAAAAGATTGGGTTTTGCGATTCAAAAAGGGGTAGCGGCGCAGCTTGTTGCCCGCTTGCCTTCTGTTTCGATGTAATCCAATAAACAATTTATAATTGAGAAAAATTGCATATTAAGAAACCCTAAATGGCATATTTGCTTACAATCTAACTATACATGTTTTTTTTCCCCTCTTGTTGCAGAAGCATTATCTTCAACAGATCTTGTCCCTCCAAATAGTGACAATTCAAAAGTCCGGGTCGCTTACAAGGTAATTCTGTTAAAACATATATTTAGAGAACATTACAAAATAGTCATTTTCTTGAACATGTTATAGAGCACTGTTAAAAACGCATCTACTTTTTGCGTCAGTAATGACATAAATTGTATCGAGTATAGATTTCAATATATATTGTATTTCACGCATAGAACGGAAATATTTAGGAGTTAGTCGAGTAAGCATAGCTATGCGGCCATAGATTCGTGTATGACATAGCTATATGCATGAAGTTGATCTTATATTACTGGCTGGGTTGTACAAGGTAATTGTATTGAAAACATTTAACTAAGACATCATATATTTTCTTGAGTGTGTTATACCTATGTAGACATGTTAAAAAAACTAACACTAAATTGTAATTCACGACACCATATCACGCATAGATTCACAAATATATTGTAATTCACGTATAGATTAAAGGATTTAGATAGTAAGAACAGTTGCAAAACCACAGATTCACGTATCCCACGTTAATATGCATGAAATTGTTCTGACTTAGCTCGATCGCTTACATTTTAATTTTGTTAAAAGCAATAAACTAAGACATCATATTTAGAAAATTCACAAAATAATCATGTTCTTGTGCGTTATACCTGTATAGCCATGTCAAAAACATATGAACTCTAAGTTAGCCATCAGATACGTGACTGGGAATCGTATATCTACTTTTTCTCATGATAATTGCTTAAACAAATATCATACAAGACACTGAGAGACACCCTAACGTGTATTGATTCACATATAAATTATATTTTTATGTATAGAATCAAAATATTTAGGATATACTCGAGGAAGAGTAGATACATGGCCATAAAGATATTTTCACATGTGAGATTGTCCAGACATGACCATAAAGATATAGCACACTAAAATATTTACGTGGTTCAATAATCTGCATACCCATGGTGGTTTTTATGATTCTTAATTTCATATTGTAAATCTTTTGAACTATGCAGGGTGTACCCGGAGCGTACAGTGAGGCTGCTGCTCTTAAAGCATATCCAAAATGTGAGACAATTCCATGTGAAGAATATGAATCTGTATTTATGGTATTCTATATATTTTCCCAAATTATATTCTTCCCTTTTTTAACCCGGATATGCACTGCTTTCACGAAAAATATAAATCTGATATGTATAACTATGACAACAATATATATATTTTTTAGTTTGAATGCTTAATACGTATGTTTGGATTTTCAGGCAGTTGAGTTATGGTTTGCAGACAAAGGCATAATCAAAATTGAGGACTCGGTAGGAGAAAGCATCCACAGAAATTATGATTTAGTTCTTCGTCATAGGCTGCATATTTTAGGAGAAGTGAACCTCAGTGTTGATCATTGCCTTTTGGGATTGCCCGGTGTACAAATGGGGGATTTAAAGTGTGTGTTAAGCCACCAGAAGGTGCGTACTGTACCTCATCGGTTATGCAATATTCAATAATTGGATGTGCGTGAAAATTGTATAATTAGATGTTCTGAGTGTTTCACAATTTCTGGTTATTAAAGTGGGTATTTCATAGATGAATGGTTACTAAATGGTAAATAAATCCAAAAATTTGAAATTCGTTATTAGTTGGGTTTGATATATCTATTGAAGCATGCCAACCGACACAAATGCGAGTGTAATGCCATGAAATTTACGTACTATCATATTCACCCAAGTAAAAAAATTAATATCAAATACACTCATTTCATTAAATAAAATTATAATATGACCATTAAACCCGTAATTCTGTGTTTCCTTACTCAAACTCTTAGACCCTAGTAAAAGTTTTAAAGGATTGGGTTTAAATGTCATAAATTAGAAAATGGTTTTGAGCAGATATTTTTATGGTAAATATGATGCTGTAATTTTGTTCTTTTTTATAAATATGATATGATACTATGCTTTAAGAAGATTTATTTTACCCTAAATTCTAGTGGATTAGTGTTGATACTATGTTAATAACACAGGCACTTGATCAATATAAGATGTTGCTGAACGAATTAAACGTTGTTAAAGTTAATACTGAAGATACTGCCGCTGCAGCCCAGGAAAATATTGAGAATCTATTCCATATATTATATAGCCTTTGTTTATTTTAAAAAATTTTCTATGCAACAGATTGTAGCCTCTAAGGGCGTAGCAGACACCGGAGCGATTGCCAGTTCTCGCGCAGCAGAAATATATGGGCTCCATATTCTCTCTAAGAAGTTTCAGGTATAAATAAGCTTGTAAACGTACCGAACAAACACAAACAGAAACAAAACATGGTATGTTCATTCACAGAATACAAACAATTAAGCATAGGGGGGTTTCTTGTTCGTGTTCATTAGTTAAGAAAATGAACATGTTCGTGTTCGCCCGTTAGCAGTATAAGCGAACGGTTCACTAACGTAAACGAACGAACATAACTGAGCTAAAACAAGTTAAATGTAAAGTGAAGAACGATGTGTTGGGTTTAACAAGTTATTATAACCAGAGTAAGTTGTAATGTGCCAAAAGTAATTAAATGAATATGTTAACGAATGTTAAAGAATGATCTTAAACAAACGTAAACTAATGAACATGAATGAACATAAAAAAACAAAAACAAATGAATTTAAATCATCAAATAAGACATGTGTTCTTGTTCATTCTTTTGACTACATGAACACGTTTATTTGTTTATGTTCGTTCATTTATTAAAAAAAATCTGATCATGCATTTATTGCTTTCTTAGGATGATTTACATAATGTCATGCGCTTTCTAATTCTAGCTAGGGAGCCTATTATCCCGGGAGTAGACAAGCCTTATAAGGTAAAAATAATGGTGCATTAGCAGGGAAAACTCACCGGGCTCCTCAATACCCTCCTAACAAGTGAAATAGATGTATTAATGATTATATTTGTTTTTTTTTATATCAAAGACGAGCATTGTGTTTACATTAGAAGAAGGCTCGGGACAATTGTTCAATGCTTTAGCAGTTTTTGCTCTTAGGGACATCAATTTATCCAAGGTAATTTCTTTTCACAAATTTCATTAGTTAAAAAGTCAACGCTTGACAATTTTCCAATTTTCAATTTGACTTAAAGATTGAGAGCCGGCCTCAAAGAAATCGCCCACTTAGAATCGTTGATGGCAGAAACAAGGGGAGTGCCAAGTGAGTTTAATCTTCCAAGTTCACTGTCGACTTTTTGTTCTGTTGAATTTAAATCATTTATATTACTTTTTTGACGTTTGACTTAATTTTCACAGGTACTTTGACTATTTCTTCTACATTGATTTTGAAGCTTCAATGGCAGAGCCTCGTGCACAATGCGCTCTCGGCCATCTGCAGGTTGGTCTTCATAGTTCATAATAATTCTTTGGAGTTCTTACTTCAAAGTCAAATGAGGTATTGCAACCTCAAAATAAATTAGATGCAAAATGCTAAGTATTGATATCGAAAATATGATTAATAAGGACCGGGCTCGAATGATCAAATATAAAAAGTACCTTGTAAACTTACAACTGCCTATAAGATTGTCCATGCTTGACTCCTCAAGGTCAACCAAGGTATTGTTTAACTTTTAAATTGGTAAGATCTATATAAATATCAGAAAATATTATCTAGGATTACGAATCTACCTATACTAATTAAAAAAATAATGATTATGATGTGTCCTAACCACATTCAATCTTAACTTTAATTTTCTAATCTCCACTCTCCTTAATTCATGTTATCCATGGGTCATGGGTTTAATTAGTATGACCCATTAGTTGTAACCCATATGAGTAAAAAGTATTTAATGTAATTCTAATAACATTAACTTTTACTAACCCATTGCATCTAATTTTACTATTAGATGTAGAAAATTTGACCATAATTTCTTAAAAAAAAGCATATAAACAATTGAATATCTATAATAATTTTAAAATCAAACAGTGAATTACCAAATGAATTAAATAATGATTTACAAACCATTGTCATATAATAATTAGTGACCTATATTTAGATATTTAGTTATGTGTGTACTTCAAATTTCGTTGAATAAATATAATATTTATAATCTTACAATTTGTAAAACACTATTTAACTTACATTCGTATTGATCATATAAAAAATCTTTAATATGCTTAGGTACCAATAATTGATTTTATGTCATCTTAAAACATTATTTCAATCTTAAGAAAATGTAAAATTTAAATATGTAACATTTGAAGTGTGTGTGATTATATTAAAATTAATCTATAAATTCAAAAGAAAATCTCTAAATTACATATGATTAAATACTTAAATTTCGGTCATTTGACAAATCCCGTGTAATACACGGGTTCAAAAGCTAGTAACTATATATACGACGTTCAAAGCATCTGGAGATTAGAAACCGCAAAAATGTAAGGCTAATTTGTGTTCGAAAACTAGTACGTTTGACTCTCTAAAGTCAAAGTAATCATTTTCTTGCAAAAGCTGGGATATCATCATCATCATCATCATCATCGTACTCAGTATATCCCACTAATAGCATAGCAATGCTATGGTAAGGTCTGAGCAGGGTAAGATGTAGACAGCCTTACCTCTATCCCATAGGGATAGAGAGGCTGCTTCCGGTGAGACCCCCGGCTCGATAGTAGTTTTGCATCAAGCCTTGGACATAAGGCACATAGCACTCAATCATCAGGGACACCGGCTGATTGGTGCATGTGCCCTTGTCTTTTGGCTATCAACGCCACCACATGATGCCTGATTAACCTTCCGCCACCTTTAACGTTATTTTCACGAGATTGGTAAAATAACGTCAAAATTAGTGCAATTTTACTTTTGCCCACCCGAGGGTTCACACATATATACTTTATATGCGCGCACCGCAAGCAGGGCGTAATATCATTAGTAATTTATCATACTTTAATTTACTCTCTCACCTTGAAAGAACGATATATAATCAATGATTATGATTATCATACAAATGTAACGTATATATTAATATATTCAACTTTTTTGCAGGAATTTTCTAGTTTTCTTCGCGTTCTTGGTTGCTACCCGATAGATACAAACCTATAGACGACTTATGGTTATGGATATTATGAGCACCCACTGCACATATATTATATGCCATTGATTGAACAGATATAAAAGGAAAAAAAAAACTGCTAGCTAATGATTCTCTTTTCTAGTTAATGATTCTTTCTTCCTATACATTTTTCGTGTGTTTGTGTTTCTTGCTCTCCAACCAAGTGTTTCCTTTTATGTTAATGGTATGTTAATGCTGTCTGAATTAAATTTTTTTTTTTTTTTCCATGAGAATGTTACATTTAGATATTGCCCTTGACTAAAAAAAGGCTGTTTTGATGGCCATAAATTTGATTAATATTCATTTTAAGGTCATATTTTCCCTACGACATGATTTGTATTTGGGAGAAAAACAAATCCAATATGAATCTCTCCTTTTACCCTAACTAATATTCAACATTTTAACATTTATAGTTTTTTAACTTTTCAAAAATAACCCTATTGGTGAAAAAGAAGTTTTGGTTGAAAGAAACTTTAGTTTTTATTATATATAAAAAGGTAAATTTTAAAAAATAAGCTACTTAAAATAAAATTGATTTTATAAAAATGCTTTGGGCTCTCCGCCTTCCCCACCTCTTTCCTTAAGTTGAAGCTCATAAACCTTTGAAATTGAGTGAACCATCCAAACTGATAAAAGTCGGCTACCTGACAGGTTTAAAATATATACCGCATGGTTCACGGTTCGATTTTTTTGATTTGACAGTGAAAACTGGCTTAACTACGGTTTCGCAGCCAATCCTTAAACCCATTAACAATTAGTGAAATTAAAAGCACTACATTAAACATTAAATATTCTACTGCCATATGTTTATGAAGGAAAAGTGATGCAGAATTATCTCCTTTCCTAGTTTATCTTTTTCCATGTTTAGTATAAATAGGATGTTGGGGTCTCTTTGTTAATTAGTTTTTGATTAAGTTTTATATTAAAAGAACATTGTTTTTGAACCATTGGTTCGATTTTATCATCTTTGTTAATCATGAGTCTCTCGAGCCATTGATCGCTTCCGAAACTGCATCAAAAACACTAAGCAACTCCCATGTAACATTTTGCCATGTTCTTCACAATTCTATTAAGCAGAATACTCCAGGCGCTTTGATTCAAGGTGTCAGCCTTTTGATGATCAATCACCAGTAACATGATTTTGCTCACGTTACACATTCATGTACGAAATAGTATTTGGTGTCGATACGTTTGCTACCAATGAACATTGAGATTTTTCAGACGGGTTATAGCTAAATCGTTATCTACACAATAGCTTCACACTGTAGCACTCCATATCGGTTGATACACTAAGTGCGTAGTCCCTTTAGCCACAAAGTTTGGCACATAAGCAACAGATGTTGCATCCATAAATAGCTCGACCTTTCATGAAGAGAGAGCTACCGTGCACTGCTTTTGGGAAGACTAAGTGACTAAGCCTCTTGAAATAAACCGCCATTACGTTTGTTCCCCTCCAATCTAGTATATAAACTAAACTTATTAATATTTATATTAAGTATAGGGGTCTTATTGTAATTATTGTAATTAGTAGGGAAAATATGTAATTATTTACTCTATAAATAGGAGTGATATCAGACAAATTTGTTAACATATTCAGTATATTCAATCGTATATTCAGTATTGTTCAATCAAGAATTCTTGTGTATCATCATCTTGTTCTTATTCTATTCAATTAAATTAGGATTTGTTCTCTAATTACCAACAGTGGCATCAGAGCCAAGGTTTGAGAAACTGAGATAATCGATCTGAAGTTTTAATCGATTTGGGAATTCAGATTATGAACGTCCTAGTTTTAAATTGATAATTGAAATTATCTGTGTGATAATCAATCGATCTACAGGAATAAGGGGCCGTGATCAATTGAATCAGGGAATTCATTTAATTGAATTGATTGATTAAGGGAAGAACAAGAAAGGTTCGATCAAATTATATCAGAAGCAAAATCAAATTTGGAATTACTTGTGATCACTGATTGGTCAAGAGACAGAAAAGGATTGTGAATTAATATGTGATTAATTGTCTTGAATTCATATTTGCGATAAAAAAAAGTAAAAAAGTTCGTTGTTGTCTTTTGGTTCTGTCTCAATAAATTGATGAATACATCAATCAGTAGGCAACTGAGATTACAAGTTGTTAGTTAATCAATTTTTATATATTCTTGAATATTACTTTGCTGCAAATCAAAGTAAAGAAAGCAAAGCAATTTTTATAATCAATTGCTTGTTAATTTGGTTTGGATTAAAAAATTCGTATTGAAACATTTTGGAAGAAGTAAGAAAATAAGAATAGTTGGTTTGCTTCGTTAAGCAACCCAAAAACCCATGTATTGTTTTCGGTGGAGACAAACAATTGTTTTTTATTTGCTTTGCAACCGAAAACCCGGATACTATTCTTGGTCGAAACGGTTGGTTTTGATTCACTTGGTGACAGATAAACCCGAACACCGTTGTGTTTTAGAGTAGTTGGTTTTATTGAGTTATCACTTGACTTATTTAACTCCTTATTTCTCTACCACATCTTCCTCCCTTTGACCAGCATGATTTGCTCCTTTTCCCATCCTTTATTCTTGTTATTTCCTTTACAAGATTTTATGATTTTGTATTTAATTGTCCTATGTAACATTTGAAGTAAGAAGAAATATAATAAACAAAAATAACCTTTGATATGTTTTTTATCATGGTATCAGAGCAGGACATTATACCACTTTCTTAGCAAAACCCTACCTGACGTTTGCTCCAATATACATTCACAACACCACCTTGCTTCTTCAATGGCCGGCGACAACCTACATCACAAGAAAACCAACCCTCAAAATTCTGATAACCAGTCTCTGCCATGGGCGACTACCGTCAAAGAGTTCGTTCCCATAAAACATGAAGGCCCCACAAATCAGCGGCGAGACAAACCCGAACGTTGCACTCACTGTAACCGAGATGGGCATGCTCACGAAGGTTTCTTTAGGAGAATAGGGTATCCCGATTGGTGGCCGGGAAACGGTAAACAAGAAGAAACCAAACCAAAGACATCCTGCATCAGTTCAAGTCCTATTCCAGGTTTAACAAATGAACAATATGAAATTTTCTTAAACCTCTTTTCAGGAAATAAAGATGGAAATAAACCTACTGCTTGCATAGCTAAGAGAGGTAAAGATTCTGATGATTGGGTGATAGACTCAGGATCAACCGAGCATATCACCTACAACGCCGATATCCTCCGAAACAAAACAAAAAAACAGTTTGAAAACCCGGTTGTCATTCCAAACGGAAACGCCATACCCGTTGAAGGAAGAGGGGAGTGCATTTTACCGGGAGGAACGAAAATAAAAGATGTCTTACATAACCCAATGTTCACTTGTAATCTTTTGTCGGTCAGTCGTTTAAGCCAAGACCTTCAAGCAGCCATAACCTTTTTTCTCGATTTTTGTGTTATGCATGAAATTAACACAAGGGGCTTAATTGGTGTGGGTGAACGCTGAGGTGGTCTATACCGAATGGGAATGGTTGAAGAAGAAAAGAAAGCCATGATGGCAACAATTGATACATGGCACAAAAGATTGGGACACGCTTTCGGTGAGAAACTCTCACAAATTGATTTTCTTAGCAATTCTCCCTTCAATAAAATTTGTGACTCTTGTTCTAGAGCTAAACACACAAAACATCCATTTCCCGTTGGTGATATTAAAACTAGTGGGTGCTTTGAACTTATTCATTGCGATATTTAGGGTAAATATCGATTTCCCTCCTACTCCGGTGCCAGGTCTTTTTTGACCATTGTTGACGATTTTAGTAGATCCATTTGGGTGTTTTTACTAAAATTTAAATCTCAAGCAAGCAAATTGTTGATCAATTTTCATAAAATGGAACCCAATTCAGAAAATTGATTAAAAGAATCCGGTGTGATAATGGTGGTGAATTTACGTCCAACGACATGCTAGAGTTTTATGCTGAACAAGGAATTCTCCTTGAAACTACTTGTCCACACACCCCATAACAAAATAGGGTTGTAGAGAGAAAACATAGGCACATAATTGAAACCGCTCGCGCCCTAAGATTTGAAGCCAAATTGCCTAAAATGTTTTAGGGAGAATGTGTATTAACCGCCACTTACATTATCAACCGATTGTCGTCCACATCTGTCGACAACAAAATTCCCTATGAAATTCTTCTTAACCAAAAACCCGACTACAACCTTATGAAGACATTTGGGTGTTTACTCTATTTCAAGAACAACAAAACCAAAGGTGACAAGTTTGAAGAAAGAGGAAGACCGGGTGTTTTCCTAGGATACCCACAAGGAATCAAGGGATATTAAATTTATGATATCCAAACCAGAAAAATTATTGTCTCTAGGCATGTGAAATTTCATGAAAACATTTTTCCCTTTCACAAAATAGGCAATGACGAAATGAATGGAAGTTTGTTTGATCCCTTCATAATTGAAACTTCAAACAGAAGCTCACCAGAAACAAGTTTTATGCCTACTGATTACATAGCCCACGAAGAGATGCTTGAGCCCAATCAAAATCTTGAAAGCCCAACTAATGAAGACAATCATGAAAGTCCCATTAGGCCTACACATGAACCAGACCCAAGTGCAACAACCCAAAACTCCAAAGAGCAATCAACCTTATCTGGGCCAGAACAATCCCAAAATCCCAGTCCTTCTACTGAACCAGCTCCAGCTCCGCCTGGGATAGAACAAACCCAAAATACCGAATCATCTGCCAAATCCCCAACTGAATCTCCTTCCGAAAGTACCCAAAACCACCCCACTCGTGAAAAACGGGCCAAAACACAACCAAGTCACCTGAAAGATTTTGTCGTCGAACTTCCCTCATCGGTAGACCACGCTCAACCTGCAGCAACTCAAGAATCATCTACGGTACACCCATTAAGCAATTTTGTTTCATATAATAAATTTTCTGACAATCACAAGGCCTTTTAGCGGCTATCGACTCGGTCGATGAGCCCAAATTTTTTCATCAGGCTATCAAGAATGAAAAATGGAAAGAGGCGATGAAACAAGAAATTCATGCCCTTGAAAAAAATGGCACGTGGACCCTTGAAAAATTACCGGAGGGAAAACGAGCCATTGATTCCAAATGGGTATACAAAGTGAAGTACAAACCAAATGGTGACATTGATAGGTACAAAGCACGACTCGTGGCAAAAGGATTCACTCAAATTGAGGGAGTTGACTATCATGACACCTTTGCTCCAGTTGCCAAACTTGTCACAGTTAGAACAATTTTAGCCATCGCAGTAAAACGGGATTGGCTCATACACCAACTAGATGTAAACAATTCATTTTTACATGGTGATTTACATGAAGAAGTGTACATGAAGATACCTCAAGGCTTTGCTAAAAAAGGAGAAACACGAGTTTGTCGACTAAGAAAATCTCTCTATGGGCTTAAACAAGCCTCCCGAAATTGGTACCAAAAATTTACCAATGCTCTTCTTAGTCTTGGCTACACTCAATCAAAAGCTGATCACTCTCTTTTTATCTATCGACATGGTAATATTTTCGTTGCCGCCCTTATTTATGTCGATGATGTTGTGATAGTCGGCAACAACGGAAACAAAATACAAGACACCAACGACAAGCTTAACCAACATTTCAGCATCAAAGATCTTGGAAACCTCAAATACTTCCTTGGTATAGAAGTTGCCCGTACCACCGAAGGACTTATACTAAGCCAACAAAAATATGTTCTTGACATCCTTCAAGATAGTGGCTTACAAGGATGTAGACCAAGTTCCTTCCCTTTTGAACAAAATCTCAAACTTGACAAGAGTGAAGGTGAACCACAAGTAGATGTTGGACAATATCGAAGATTGGTAGGAAGACTTCTTTACCTGCAAGCCACCCGACCTGACATCACCTATGCGGTCAATATCCTAAGTCAATTTTTTTCAGATCCTAGACAACCGCATTTAGATGCTACTCATCGTGTTTTATGTTATCTAAAGCCACACCCAGGCAAGGAGTCCTTCTTCCACGTGAAGGAGAGTGCAATCTTAGGGCTTATTGTGACTCAGATTGGCTTGGATGTCCATACACACAGAGATCTCGAACTGGTTACCTGCTCCTTTCGGGTGGAGTCCCAATCTCTTGGAAAACCAAAAAACAGTGTGTTGTCTCCCGTTCTTCCGCCGAGGCAGAATACCGACCTATGGCATCTACCGTAAATGAAGTTTTATGGGTTCGTTGGCTTCTAAAAGATATTGGTGTGATCCTTACAAAACCGACACCTCTATTTTGTGATAATCAAGCGGCCCGTCACATCGCTAATAACCCAGTCTTTCATGAGCGCACCAAACATGTAGAGATGGATTTCTATTTCGTTCGGGAAAGAGTTGATAGTCAAGAAATCAAACGTCACACCATTGACACCAAAATGCAAATTGCCGATATATTCACAAAGGGCTTGGGAGGACAACAACTTAGATTTCTACTTGACAAGTTGGGCTCTCGAAACTTACATGCTCCAACTTGAGGGGGAGTATTGAGATATCACTTGACTTATTTAACTCCTTATTTCTCTACCATATCTTTCTCCCTTTTGACCAGCATGATTTGCTCCTTTTCCCATCCTTTATTCTTGTAATTTCCTTTACAAGCTTTTATGATTTTGTATTTACTTGTCCTATGCAACATTTGAAGTAAGAAGAAATATAATAAACAAAAATAACCTTGGGTATGTTTTTTATTAGGTTTAAGTTATTTTGGAAAATTCAAATTATATCAGAAGTAAATATGTAATTATTTACTCTATAAATAGGAGTGATGTCAGACAAATTTGTTAACATATTCAGTATATTCAATTGTATATTCAGTATTGTTCAATCAAGAATTCTTGTGTATCATCATCTTGTTCTTATTCTATTCAATTAAATTGGGGTTTGTTCTCTGATTACCAAAAGTGGCATAAGAGCCAAGGTTTGAGAAACTGAGATAATCAATCTGAAGTTTTAATCGATTTGGGAATTCAGTTTATTAACGTCCTAGTTTTAAATTGATAATTGAAATTATCTGTGTGATAATCAATCGATCTGCAAGGATAAGGGGCCGTGATCAATTGAATCAGGGAATTCATTTAATTGAATTGATCGATTAAGGGAAGAACAAGAAAGGTTCGATCAAATTATATCAGAAGCAAAATCAAATTTGGAATTACTTGTGATCACTGATTGGTCAAGAGACAGAAAAGGATTGTGAATTAATATGTGATTAATTGTCTTGAATTCCTATTTGCGATAAAAAAAAGTAAAAAAGTTCGTTGTTGTCTTTTGGTTATGTCTCAATAAATTGATGAATACATCAATCAGTAGGCAACTGAGATTACAAGTTGTTAGTTAATCAATTTTTATATATTCTTGAATATTACTTTGCTGCAAATCAAAGTAAAGAAAGCAAAGCAATTTTTATAATCAATTGCTTGTTAATTTGGTTTGGATTAAAAAATTCGTATTGAAACATTTTGGAAGAAGTAAGAAAATAAGAATAGTTGGCTTGCTTCGTTAAGCAACCCAAAAACCCATGTATTGTTGTCGATGGAGACAAACAATTGGTTTTGATTGGCTTTGCAACCGAAAACCCGGATACTATTCTTGGTCGAAACTGTTGGTTTTGATTCACTTGGTGACCGATAAACTCGAACACCATTGTGTTTTAGAGTAGTTGGTTTAAGTTATTTTAGCAACCGAAAAACCCATATATTGTTGTCGGTTGAGACGAACAATTGGTTTTGATTTGCTTTGGGAAACCCGTATACTACTCTCGGTATTAAACGGTTGGTTTTGATTCATTTGTGACCGAAAAACCCGTAAACCGTTGTTGAAACAGTTGGTTTTATAAACCGGATATCATTTATAGAACTAACAGTTGGTTTTGATTTGTCTTAAGTTGTAAGGTAACTGAAAAAACGTTGAATTTTTATTGTTAAAGGTTGATATCGATTTGATCCGATACTAATAAAGTTGAAATCAAAGTTGATCTGAAACCGGTGATAGTCAATTTGTCAAGATTAGGAAAAAGAAAACTAAGAAAATGGTTCAGTCCAAGGATAAAGAAGTTGTAACTTTAAAAGAAGGAGGGACATTCATGAGTTTTTAATGTCCTATGTTAAACTCCACAAATTACACCATTTGGGCTGTAAAGATTAGATCGATCTTTAATGTCCATGGAATTTGGGAAGCCGTCGAACCAAAAGAGGGCACCCAAGTTGATGAGAAACAGAATAATACTACAATTGCATTACTGTACCAAGCAATTCCAGAAAACATGGTATTGCAAATTACTAATTTTACTTCCTCTAAAGAAATTTGGGACACATTAAAGGTTCGACATGTTGGAGTTGACAGAGTTAAAGAAACGTGTTTAGAAACATTCAAGTCAGATTTTGAGTCTCTAAAAATGGGTGTTGACGAATCACTTGATGTTTATTCCGGAAAAATTAGTGAGATTGCATCAAAAGCAAGCAATCTTGGGCAAACTATGAATGACAAGAAACTGGTCCGAAAACTACTTAGTTCGGTGCCAGAAAAGTTCATTCAGATTGTTGCTGTGATCCAACAGTTTGTTGATCCTGGTGCAATGCCATTCCAAGAAGCCGTTAGAAGATTGAAGGCTTTTGAGGAACGTACCAAGAAGAAAATCAAGGAGAAAGACATGCATGACAAGCTCTTATTCTGCAACGAAGACGGAAAGAAAAAAATCCAATGACCATAAATGTGAGCATTGCGGTCACGAAAGTTCAAAGCAAGAAAACAACGGACATGGTGTAAGGCCCCGAACCCCGGGAACCCCACAGTTGGTAATCATTCAAACACTTGTAAAATTTAGTAAACTTAAAAACCATTTCTTCCATTAAAACAAGTGTATCTGAGTGTAAATTTTGCGGAAAACATGAAAAATGAAATAAGTTCCCGAAACCTGGGAATTTATCCCAAGAACCAAAATAAGTATAACTGTTATAAGTTTCCTTGAAATAAAATATTCATAAACAATTCTTCCTTCCAGTATGCCCTTCACCATCCAAGTAGCTCCGTGCACGTCCAAGCGATTAGGCATCCTCTTCCAAATCCTGAAACTTACACTAACATGCACACAAAGTCAGCTTAAGCTGAGTGAGTTCAAGTTTTAAATAAGTAGCAACAGTTTTAATAATCATTCCAACGAAACGGTAAACGGAAGTACATCGGTTAGGTCACCACATTCAAATAAATAATCATCCTTACGTATGAGCACCTCTATACGTGCATTCCTATATATATCATTATACGTATATATAACATTCAATAATAACATTCAGGGCCGAGAAAACGTACAACCCAAACACGTAACATTCAGCGCATGCAAACACAAAGTAGGCATACGCAACATTCAGTAGTCAAGACGACTACAAACATTCAGGGTCGAGCAAACGTACAACCCAAACACGTAACATTCGGCGCGTGCAAACACAAGGTAGGCATACACAACATTCAGTAGTCGAGACGACTACAAACATTCAGGGTCGAGCAAACGTACAACCCAAACACGTAACATTCGGCGCGTGCAAACACAAGGTAGGCATACGCAACATTCAGTAGTCGAGACGACTACAAACATTCAGGGTCAAGCAAACGTACAACCCAAACACGTAACATTCGGCGCGTGCAAACACAAGGTAGGCATACGCAACATTCAGTAGTCGAGACGACTACAAACATTCAGGGTCGAGCAAACATACAACCCAAACACGTAACATTCTGTGCGTGCAAACACAAGGTAGGCATACGCAACATTCAGTAGTCGAGACGACTACAACATTCGCCAAATAATGGCCATTCTAAATATATATAAATATATATATATATATACATACACATTCCATAACATTCCAAGGCCTACCGATACTAGCAAGCCTATGTAAAACCATTCATAACATTTCATCAAGTAAGAAAAGCACTTAGGTGTGCATGCTAGCCTAAACTTAAAAAGATTTAAACGGGGCATCAAGAACTCACCTGAGATCGATCGAATACTTGCAACGAGCTAGGAAGTTCCTAAGGGCAAAATCACAAGCAAGGGCCTGTAAATTACACATAACGCGTTACTAAACTAGAATGTAGGAACACTCTAGCCTAATGGGCCGTACCAGCCCAACACTTTGGCCCAAGGCCCAACACTTGGCCCAAGGCCCAACAACTTTGTCCCAAGGCCCAATACTTTAGCCCAAGGCCCAACAGCTTGGCCCAAGGCCCAACAACTTGGCCCAAGGCCCAACCACTTGGCCCAAGGCCCAAAGATAGTCAAATCGGGTCGAATGCGCGTGAAATAATCCTTAAAACCATTTGTTAACCGAATCAACCCCGAATGGACCAAATTCCGTCTAAAACCTTTTCATTCATCATAAATATGTCACCCGAGTTGATAGGGTTGACGGTTCCTTTTACAACACTTACTTTAACATTTAAAAGAAAATTCGCGCATCGCCGACTCGACTGACGAAGCACTAACCCCAACAGCCCCGTGCATCAAAAATATAATTTTCCCATAGCCCTTAAACTCGCCTAGGGCTGTACAAACTGATTCGGTCGGTCATCCGATCGTTTAACGCATCAAACTCAACAATTGCCAATCCTACACCCGATAAACCCTAGTTTTCGAACTAAAATCGATTGACCGACCTAAACACCTCCATTGGCCATGAAATTTTAGTATATTGTAAGTGATATACCTAAGAATATGACGGAGTACGAACTTCAATTATAACAGCCCCGAAAAATGCGAGAAAGGGCAGCCACCGGTTAAGCCTAAAACGAACTTATTGATCAATACGAATATAACATGCAGATTTTAGCATGCAAAGATGTATTTTATTACATAGGAAAAACATGGAAATAAATTATTAAATTCTTACCAGTGTTACATAAATATCTTAAGTTTATAAAAATATTTTTATTATATTTTTCTAGTGGACACAAAAATCATAAAAATTCTTCTAACACAGAAAGGTATGTGCAGCTATTTCAGCTGCGCAACAAAATGGTTTTATTTTTATAAAATTCATTACCCAGCCAAATTAAACGATTCCAATTGGGTTTGGTTACTAACTCAAAATATTAACTTCCAGAAGTGGATTCCTAACCAATTTAGACTTGTCGAAAAAAGGTTATGATGTCGGGAAGACGGACCAGAATCCGTCGTCCCGCATCAGGTTTGACACTCGATTTTATAAAATCATAAAAACTATTCAAATCTCGTCCAAAAATTACGTATTATACCTCTCTGGAAACTAGACTCAAAGTAGAACATCATGGAATCAAGAATCGATCAAAAACAGTGGATTAACATCACGTTACAGACCCTACAATAATCGTATACGAATCTGTCAGCCAGCTGTTATCATCAAAACTCAATCTTAACGACCAATAAGCACGTTCGTATGATCAATTAAGGAGCAAAAGACATGGGGAATCATAAAACCGACCTTGAATTGAAGTTTTCACGGCTGAACATGGCGGGGCAGAAGAAAAACGAGCAGGGGGGGTTCTTAGCTGCGATCGGCTGCACTTAGGGTTATGAGTTAGGGTTTTTCATTCTTTTATGATATAAAATAAGAAGTTTCATTCTAGCCCCTCAAGTATAAAGTGTGTAGCAACTTGGGTGGAAAGTTACATAATTTTAACGTACCGGGATGACGTAAAGCCTCCGAGGAAAGTCGGATAAATCCCGAGAGATGTACATACTTTACATGCTTTAAATCACTTATCTGAAATTAACGGGCGTTACAATTCCACCCTCCTTAAAATGGGATTCGTCCCCGAATCCCGATGCGACAGTAACAATTGCGGGTAGAGTTTCATTATCTCGCATTCGGATTCCCAAGTAGCCTCTGAACCCCTACGGTGTCTCCATTGCACCTTCACCTTCCTAACCACTTTATTTCTCAAACGCCTTTCCTAACGGTCAAGAGTTGCGATAGGTTATTCAACGTAGTTCAGTTTACTATCAAACTCAATGTCATCAAGAGGCACATGGGCATCTTCATCTGCTAAACATTTCCTCAAATGGGACACGTGGATAGTAGCATGAATCTCCGCGAGCTCATCGAGCAATTCCAGTCTATACGTTACCTCACCAACACGGGACAATATACGGGACGGACCAATGAACCTCGGACTAAGCTTCCCCCACTTACGGAAACGAATGATGCCCTTCCAAGGAGAAACTTTTAGCATAACTCTATCACCAGCCCCAAAAACAATAGGCCTCCGCCTTTTATCTGTGTAGGACTTTTGACGATCCTGAACGGCCTTCATAAAAGCCTTAATCTTTTCGAGCTTCTCAGTCGTTGCCTCAACCACCTTCAAACTACCCAACTATTTCTGACCAATGGAACCTTAACAGACTGGAGTCCTACATCTCCTACCATACAACATCTCAAACGGTGGCATCCCAATCGTGGCGCGATAACTGTTATTATACGAAAACTCCACCAACGGTAAGTGACGGTCCCAACTACCACCAAAGTCGATAACACAAGCCCGCAACATATCCTCGAGAGTCTGAATTGTCCTCTCGGACTGACCATCCGTCTGCGGGTGATAGGCAGTACTGATGTGGAGTTTGGTACCCATCTCCTCGTGAAACCTTTTCCAAAACCTGGAGGTGAAACGCGTATCCCTATCCGAAACAATAGATACCGGCACCCCGTGCCTAGAGACGATCTCACGAATAAACTCATCGGCTAGCTGCTCATAATTAAAAGTCTCTCGAATCGGCAAGAAGTGAGCGCTCTTGGTCAGTCTATCCCCGGTTACCCAAATGGTGTCCTAATTACCCCTAGGAGTACGAGGCAGTTTAGTAACGAAATATATAGTAAGATGCTCCCATTTCAACTCAGGTATTTCCAATGGCTGAAGTTTCCTAAACGGCTTCTGATGCTCGGCCTTAACCTGAAGACACGTCAAACACTTACTCACATACTGAGCCATGTCAAACTTCATCGCAGGCCACCAATAATTCTTCCTCAGGTCTTGGTACATCTTGGTCGCGCCCGGGTGAATAGAATAGCGGGACTTGTGCGCCTCATCTAAAATTTTACCTCTGAAACCTCCATACCTCGGTACCCTAAATGCCCATCCTTATACTTCACCCCATCACCGACGTCTTCCAACAACTTTTCCTGACCCCAAACACGTTCTGACATAATCCATTCCACCTGCAAGGCCTCATTTTGAACGCTGGCTATTTGCTTCAAAATATCGGGTTTAAGGATGAGTTGATAAGATTTTACACGAATCGGCTTCGGTCTCTCCTTCTGGCTCAACCCGTCAGCCACCACGTTAGCCTTACTTAGTGGTACATAATTTCCAAATCATAATCCTTAATCAACTCCAACCATCGACGCTGGCGCATATTCAATTCCTTTTGTTCGAAGAAATACTTTAAACTCTTATGATCGGTATAGATAACGCAGGGAACACCGTACAAATAATGCTGCCACAACTTAAGCGCAAACACAACGGCCGCAAGCTCCAAATCGTGAGTAGGAAAATTCGCCTCGTGAGGCTTCAACTTCCGTGAGGCATAAGCGATGACTCGACCTCGCTGCATCAAAACACACCCAAGCCCCTGATAAGAGGCATCAGAATACACTACCAAATCATCGGTGCCATCAGGTAAAGCTAAAATCGGGGCATGCGTTAACCTGTTCTTCAACTCGAGAAAAGTCTCCTCTGGCTCATTACCCCAAACGAACTTAACACTCTTCTTAGTCAACTTGGTCAGCGAAGAAGCAATTTTCAAAAAGTCGGGAATAAAGCGGCGGTAATACCCCGCCAAGCCCAGAAAGCTACGGATTTCAGATGGAGACTTAGGAGACTCCCAATCATTCCCGGCTTCCACCTTTGCAGGATCAACCAAAATACCCCTCGGGTTAATAACATGACCCAAGAACTGAACCTCACGCAACCAGAAGGAACTCTTAGAAAATTTTGCATACAACTTGCTCTTTCGCAGAGTTTCCAAAACTTCCGAGAGATGACCGGCGTGATCGGATTCGCTTTTGGAATACACAAGGATGTCGTCGATGAATACAATAACAGAACGATCGAGCATCGGTCTACACACCCGGTTCATAAGATCCATGAACGCAGCCGATGCGTTGGTCAAACTGAAAGTCATCACGAGGAATTCGTAGTGCCCATAACGAGTGCGGAATGCAGTCTTAGGAATATCTTCCTCCCGAATCTTCAACTGATGATACCCGGACCTAAGTTCGATCTTCGAGAGCCAACTAGCTCCTTGGAGCTGATCAAATAAGTCGTCGATCCTCGGGAGCGGGTACCGATTTTTAACGGTGAGCTTATTCAACTCACGGTAGTCAATGCACATCTGCATGCTACCGTCCTTCTTCTTAACGAACCAGACCGAGGCACCCAAGGCGAGATGCTCGGTCGAATGAAGCCCTTGTCGAGCAAGTCTTCCAACTGGGCCATAAGTTCTTTCATCTCATTCGGTGCTAGACAATAAGGGTTCGAGCAACGGGTTTTGCGCCCGCACAAGATCTATCTGGAACTCGACCTCACGGTCCGGCGGCACATCTGACCAATCATCTGGAATTACGTCCGGGAAATCCCGAACGATAGGAACATCACCGACGGTAGCCCTAGACACGAAAACATATTTTCCTACGGCGACCTCAACCTCAAACACATCGACTACGCGCTCAGGTGATTTATTCAACGAGGAACAGAAAGCGGTAGACACAAAACTTCTACTGGCGCCCGAATCAAATAAGACAGACGCCGGTAATTCATCAAGTAGAAAGGTATCTGGGATAACATCACGCTCCTACTTAGCTAAACAGTTGCTCATACATTCTTGAAGGAGCGAGGAATTTAAGCGGTCAAGTACCAAGGAACCCAGAGTGACAGTATGCTACGCCTCAGCTAAACAATTACGCGCAAAGCGTTCGAGAGGATGGGAAACGAACAGGAGAATTTAGGGAATAAGATAAACTTTAACGCTAACGACTCGAGAGTTAGCCAAATCCTATCCCTACAAAGACGGAACCCTAACACAGTCAGACACAAGTGGTATTTAAAACATGGAAGGTAAGGGTAAACTGCTAATAACGTTGATCAAGTGTTATTAGTCGTTTACTTCACCGGCCCGTTCTAAGCACCCCCTGCCCCTACCCACATTAGCATTCTATCTAACACTTTACAATTAATCACATACTGGAAACATTCAAATTCAAAGGAATGACTAAATAATTTAAAGTTACCTCTTGGCGTGCAGCTACTCGCGGCGGGCATACTGGTCTCTTTTCTTACAGTTCGAGTCTAAGCATTCGGGGATGCTCGGATCCCTCGAACCAAGGCTCTGATACCAACTTGTAAGGCCCCGAACCCCGGGAACCCCACAGTTGGTAATCATTCAAACACTTGTAAAATTTTAGTAAACTTAAAAACCATTTCTTCCATTAAAACAAGCGTATCAGAGTGTAAATTTTGCGGAAAACATGAAAAATGAAATAAGTTCCCGAAACCTGGGAATTTTGCCCAATAACCAAAATAAGTATAACTGTTATAAGTTTCCTTGAAATAAAATATTCATAAACAATACTTCCTTCTAGTATGCCCTTCACCATCCAAATAGCTCCGTGCACGTCCAAGCGATTAGGCATCCTCTTCCAAATCCTGAAACTTACACTAACATGCACACAAAGTCAGCTTAAGCTGAGTGAGTTCAAGTTTTAAATAAGTGGCAACAGTTTTAATAATCAATCCAACGGTTTTAAAACGGTAAACGGAAGTACATCGGTTAGGTCACCACATTCAAATAAATAATCATCCTTACGTATGAGCACCTCTATACGTGCATTCCAATATATATCATTATACGTATATATAACATTCAATAATAACATTCAGGGCCGAGAAAACGTACAACCCAAACACGTAACATTCAGCATATGCAAACACAAAGTAGGCATACGCAACATTCAGTAGTCGAGACGACTACAAACATTCAGGGTCGAGCAAACGTACAACCCAAACACGTAACATTCGGCGCGTGCAAACACAAGGTAGGCATACACAACATTCAGTAGTCGAGACGAATACAAACATTCAGGGTCGAGCAAACGTACAACCCAAACACGTAACATTCGGCGCGTGCAAACACAAGGTAGGCATACGCAACATTCAGTAGTCGAGACGACTACAAACATTCAGGGTCGAGCAAACGTACAACCCAAACACGTAACATTCGGCGCGTGCAAACACAAGGTAGGCATACGCAACATTCAGTAGTCGAGACGACTACAAACATTCAGGGTCGAGCAAACGTACAACCCAAACACGTAACATTCGGCGCGTGCAAACACAAGGTAGGCATACGCAACATTCAGTAGTCGAGACGACTACAACATTCGCCAAATAATGGCCATTCTAAATATATATAAATATATATATATATATACATACACATTCCATAACATTCCAAGGCCTACCGATACTAGCAAGCCTATGTAAAACCATTCATAACATTTCATCAAGTAAGAAAAGCACTTAGGTGTGCATGCTAGCCCAAAACTTAAAAAGATTTAAACGGGGCATCAAGAACTCACCTGAGATCGATCGAATACTTGCAACGAGCTAGGAAGTTCCTAAGGGCAAAATCACAAGCAAGGGCCTGTAAATTATACATAACGCGTTACTAAACTAGACTGTAGGAACACTCTAGCCTAATGGGCCGTACCAGCCCAACACTTTGGCCCAAGGCCCAACCACTTGGCCCAAGGCCCAAAGATAGTCAAATCGGGTCGAATGCGCGTGAAATAATCCTTAAAACCATTTGTTAACCGAATCAACCCCGAATGGACCAAATTCCGTCTAAAACCTTTTCATTCATCATAAATATGTCACCCGAGTTGATACGGTTGACGGTTCCTTTTACAACACTTACTTTAACATTTAAACGAAAATTCGCGCATCGCCGACTCGACTGACGAAGCACTAACCCCAACAGCCCCGTGCATCAAAAATATAATTTTCCCATAGCCCTTAAACTCCCCTAGGGCTGTACAAACTGATTCGGTCGGTCATCCGATCGTTTAACGCATCAAACTCAACAATTGCCAATCCTACACCCGATAAACCCTAGTTTTCGAACTAAAATCGATTGACCGACCTAAACACCTCCATTGGCCATGAAATTTTAGTATATTGTAAGTGATATACCTAAGAATATGACGGAGTACGAACTTCAATTATAACAGCCCCGAAAAATGCGAGAAAGGGCAGCCACCGGTTAAGCCTAAAACGAACTTATTGATCAATACGAATATAACATGCAGATTTTAGCATGCAAAGATGTATTTTATTACATAGGAAAACCATGGAAATAAATTATTAAATTCTTACCGGTGTTACATAAATATCTTAAGTTTATAAAAATATTTTTATTATATTTTTCTAGTGGACACAAAAATCATAAAAATTCTTCTAACACAGAAAGGTATGTGCAGCTATTTCAGCTGCGCAACAAAATGGTTTTATTTTTATAAAATTCATTACCCAGCCAAATTAAAGGATTCCAATTGGGTTTGGTTCCTAACTCAAAATATTAACTTCCAGAAGTGGAACAAACCAATTTAGACTTGTCGAAAAAAGGTTATGATGTCAGGAAGACGGACCAGAATCCGTCGTCCCGCATCAGGTTTGACACTCGATTTTATAAAATCATAAAAACTATTCAAATCTCGTCCAAAAATTACGTATTATACCTTTCTGGAAACTAGACTCAAAGTAGAACATCATGGAATCAAGAATCGATCAAAAACAGTGGATTAACATCGCATTACAGACCCTAGAATAAACGTATACGAATCTGTCAGCAAGCTATTATCATCAAAACTCAATCTTAACGACCAATAAGCGCGTTCATATGATCAATTAAGGTGCAAAAGTCATGGGGAATCATAAAACCGACCTTGAATTGAAGTTTTCACGGCTGAACATGGCGGGGCAGAAGAAAAACGAGCAGGGGGGGTTCTTAGCTGCGATCGGCTGCACCTTAGGTTATGAGTTAGGGTTTTTCATTCTTTTATGATATAAAATAAGAAGTTTCATTCTAGCCCCTCACGTATAAAGTGTGTAGCAACTTGGGTGGAAAGTTACATAATTTTAACGTACCGGGATGACGTAAAGCCTCCGAGGAAAGTCGGATAAATCCCGAGAGATGTACATACTTTACATGCTTTAAATCACTTATCTGAAATTAACGGGCGTTACACATGGTCAAGGAAAAAATTGGAGGTCATGGAAAATTAAAGGTGGGAAGCACGGTCATCAAAACAAAGATCACATACGATGCTTCAATTGTAATGAACTTCGACATTTCAAACATGAATGTCAAAAAGGGGAGAAAAGAGTGAAAGCAAACCTGATCCGGGAGGAAGATGACGAACCAACGCTACTGTGATGGCAAGCGGATCTTGAAGAAACGAAGTCCTCACTTAAACTAAGTTTAGTTTAGGGGGGGGGTATTAGTATATAAACTAAACTTATTAATATTTATATTAAGGTCTTATTGTAATTATTGCAATTAGTAGGGTTAATATGTAATTATTTACTCTATAAATAGGAATGATGTCAGACAAATTTGTTAACGTATTCAGGATATTCAATCGTATATTCGGTATTGTTAAATCAAGAATTCTTGTATATCATCATCTTGTTCTTATTATATTCAATTGAATTGGGATTTGTTCTCCGATTACCAACACATCCATCCAAATTAGTCTCATGACTATTGTCGCCGTCATCTCCTCCCCTTGTGTGCTTCAACCCATTACTCGTTGTTCCTTTATTGTACGTCATGATCTACTTTATGGCTTTGAGTTGGCTCACTACTCCTATGGAGTAACCAATTAAGATTAGGCATCGTGTGAACTAAATACCAAAAACCCAGGACTCCCCACTTTGAACTTCTTGAGCATATCAAAAACATCATCCTTTTGCTTTAATTATTGATATATCCACACATACCGGCAATAGTTATCATCAATTATTAGAATACCGGTTAACACCTTTTTTTTTGTGGTGAAATGGATCAAAAAGTTAGCATGAACGAGTTCCAGCAGTCTACTTGCTTGTCACTGTGCTTCTCACACTTTTGTTGGGTGTAATATTGTAAAAAACATAAATTCAGATCTTATTATTTGAACCAGATCCAATAATACAAAACTTAATAAACAAAGGCCAACAACAATGTGATTGATAAACCAAACAAAGGGAATAAGAATGATTCAAATGTAGTAAACCCAAAAGAATAGAGATAGCTAGGGTTTAGTGATGTGTTATTCTTGAGATACCAGGAACATCGATTATATCTCTGAAAGAGGAACACGGCCACCGACATCACAAAACTTCTTTTCCAAGCTAATCCCATTAAGAAACACTAGCCCACTAGAGACAATCAATCAGGTCCGAAACCAAGCCAAATTAAAGAACTCACCAGTCACAAATAAAAGGAAAATTACTAGAAAAGACAATATAAAACTGAAATATAATTTTATTTTAACACCCCTCCCCTCAATTTTATATCCAAATATATTAAACAAACCCAAATTTCTAACATAGCGACATGTTAACTTACCAAAAGTCCTTTATTAAACATGTCTGCCAATTGCTTGTCAGATCTTCTAAATACAATTTTAATCACCCCAGATGATATTATTTCACGCAGGAAAAACAAGTCAACCTCAAAATGTTTTGTTCAATTGTGAAAACAGGATTAGCAGCTATTGATATAGTTGCATTGTTATCAACGTGTAAGGATACAGGAAGATCAACATTTGACTTTTAACTCCTTTAAAAAATTCTTGATCCAAACTATTTCTTCAGTACAAGCACACATAGCCCTATACTCAGCTTCCGAACCAGTCAACTGCTTCTTGCTTTTCCATGCCACAAGTGATCCGCCAATGAAAATACAAAAATCCATTATAGATTGTTGAGTATCTAGGCATTTAGCTCATTCTGAATCAGATTACCCAATAATATTAAAAGACTCCCCCTACTTTTGTGAATAAAACTCTCAAATCAGAAGCTTTCTTTAAGTATCTCAACAATCTTAAAGCTATTTGTAAATGTGCATTAGACGGTTTATGAATATATTGACTTAAAAATTAAACAGCATATCATATATCAGGTCTTGTATGACAAAGGTATATTAATTTCCCAATCAATTTTTGATACCCAGTGATATTCGTTAAAAAAGATTTATCTTTTTCACACATATTTATGACAACATAATTTTGTTTTATAGGAGCGTTAACTGGTTTGCTTGCACTCATGCCATACTCAGCTAACAACTCCATACAATATTTTCTTTAAGACAACAAATCCCTTGGTCTGACTTAACAACTTCAATACCTAAAAAGTATTTAAGGGTACCCAAATCTTTAATCATAAAATTTGATTTCAACATTCGTTTAACTTCATCAATAGCAGTAAGATCATTTCCTGTCACCACTATATAAGATAACAATCTCATATTTTTTAGACTTAATAAACAAGGAATAGTCACACATAGACTGGGTAAATCCCATTTTTAGCAAAGCAGACACAAGTTTAGCATTCCACATTCGTAGTGCTTGTTTTAGCCATATAGAGATTTAACAAACTTACACACATGTGTATCATTTTTGGAAAAATAACCATTAGGTAATTTCATATAGGCATCGTAATGTAACTCGCTGTGACAACCGCCAATTTTCAGGTCAATATCCGTACACGCCCTAAATGCGCTTACATTTTATTAGTTTCTATTTCGCTTAATATTCATTTATTAGCTCATATAAAGTCTAGCGAAGCCATTCATACCGTTATCATATGTTGGGTAGTTTTAGAAATTAACGATACACATGGAGGTTAACCTGACGAAACCGAACGTTGATAATAAAGTTTTATAAAACCAAAACAATATTCAATAGCCCAACATATAAGCCGTATATTGTACACTCAAATTCAAGAACTTTAAAATTCAGGACAATATAATTTCAAGACTTGATCTCAAATGAACATCTTTAAATGAGTGTGTACATATAGCATACAAGTATCATTAAACTAGTACACATAAACTAACACTTGTAGTCTTATATAAATAAGATGGTTGTACACCATAAGCCATCTAATTATTCGTAACCTAAATATTATGCATAAACTAATTGTATATTAACTAAACAAAAATAATAATAATAATAACTATTATAATAAAAATCATCACAATATTTCTTACTAGCTCATGGCTTCATAGGGGGGGGGGGGGGGGGGGGGGGGGGGGCTTTCCTTTTTGTGTTAAAAACTTCAAGTTCAATTAGATTAAGATAACCATGCCATCTTCACAATCACCATCCATCAAAGACAATTTTCTTGCTTCAATTTAACTGACAACCCCTAAACCAACTTCTCTTTTTGTTTACAACTTTCCATGACAATAACCAATCACATTTAGGAGCTAGTGGATCAAAGACTTATCCAAGAGATAAAATTTCTACATGTATATTTATATAATAACCAAATGTTACAAACAAAAAATCACATCATCGTCACACATTCCTCATTCTCATGGCATTCTCTCAACAAAACCAAACTCACTCTTGTTTAACCTCCACCTTTTATTCCAAGCAAACCATTCAAGAACCAACTCCAAGGAAACAAACATACATGTTAGAAATGGTGATCTCAAGTGAAAGGAAGCTATATGGTGCTAGGAAGCTCAAGATTTCTTCTTTTCTTCTCATTATTATTTTTATTATCTCCTCTATCCTTGCTAGGTAAAATCTACACACATATCTTTTATATTCTTTGTTTAAAATACAAGTTTAAAAGCTTGTATAAAGGATCACCCTCAAGTGTTATTAAAAAGTTGGATAAACATAAAATAACCACTAAAACCTTGTTTTTTCTCTAAACAAACTTTTCTCTAAAGCATGAACATGCTTAAGTCTTTAAAAAGAGATATATTTAAAAAAAAAAAAAAAGCCTTTCATAAGATTTAAGATTTGCTAGTGAAAGCGTAACATTTTTAGTAAACCACAATATACTACTAAAGATCTAAACTTAACTTGTGAAAATATGGCAAAAAGTGGTGTGTTCATCTTCTTTAAACATGAAATAATGACCAACTTTATGATAATAATGGTATAGAAAAACTTATTAAAACCAAGTTCTAAAAAGAACAAGTATTACAAGACATGAACTTTATACAAAAATTAAACTATGAGCATCTTGTATATATTCAATCAGAAGATGAGATACTATCTAGATTTGAGATCTAAAATATTAAAAAAAAAACATAATGTTAAACAAGTCTATATACCATTAACCAAAGGATAAACCATTACACACCTAGGAACCGTAAAAATGGTTCAAAAGAAAAATTGTAAGGAAACAGTGAGCTGGCAGTTTACATAACTCAAATTCACAAGGACATAAATTAGTCAATAATTAACCAAAATACATGATTTTTGAATCAAAAATATACTACTTTGAGTCTAGTTTCTATGCCAACCAGTTTCATATAATTTGGACTAATTATGATACCCTAAACTTACTTTACAAAAACACATATCAAAACTATCATGTTGTTACAGATTTGAGTCTTACTCATGGACCCATAATTCATTCATATCAAGTCCAAATGACATGATTCTTTTTTGTAAAAGGTACCTTTATGTCTTAGGTTTAAAATTTATACTCGCGCTCTTCAAGAAAATAATTTTAGGTTAGTCAAATAAAGATTTTCCCATAGACTATCAACGAATTTGGCTGTACGACACTTGTCTACTAATAAATATGTTTGGACCCCTTAAACACCTCCAAAAACTATGTATCATAACTTTATAGAAATTTAAGACATGTGAGATTATGTGATAAAAATTTCAAGTCAAAAAAAGGTAGTCTGATGCAAGAAAATTCACAACCCAAAATCGATAAAGAATCAGTCAATAATTTAACAACATATAAAGTGTTAGATACTAGCGCTAAGTGACCAAATATTAATATAAAGCTCCTATGAGAATTTATGAACTAATAATGGCACACTTAATATATAAATATATATAAACTTAAATATATTGATCCAAAACTTAGATGTATGATTAAACACATAAACAAATCACCAACGGTTCGACGGGATATACATTAACAATAAACGTATACACCATCGAGTCTAACATGTTGGGTGGACTTTATACAGGATCAACTTGTAAGTTGATATTGTACTATGGGATTCTAAGTAATCTAACTGATTAGGTCGCGATTAGGAGAAGTCTCACGCTTGTTTTTGATATTCGCTAGCTATTTTGCTCGAAAACTCAAAGGTGAATTTCACGGCCCCTTTACTTTCAAACGATTTACAAAATGGGGGAGAAACATAAAAATACTGGTTTTTATACGTTAATGAGAAACAAGACCCGACCTTTATGTTTGCATGAGTTATCTCTTGGATCCAAAACTCCCCTTTATCGCTTATTAATAACCATTAGCTTGTATTAGCCTAAGATTCTGTGAATAGTACTATTGGGATTGACGCCCCCAGTCATGGTTACTCGCGCTAACTGCAAATCTACATGGTCGAATGACTGCATAGTGTCTACTCAGTTGCTCGCGAGGTATGAGTGAGGGGCGAAACACCTGTGTCTTGATTTGGTTATGCCACATATAGCTCATAATTATGGTATTCTTTTCTAGCTTACGATGGGTCAAACGATTACTTGTTTGTATTTAACGTATACATGAAACTCTTATGAACGAAAAGGCTTTACAAACTATGAACGAAAAGGCTTTACATGGTATTCTTTTAAATGTTAAAACCTGTGAACTCAGCAACGTTACGCTGACATTTTAAAGTATGTCTTTCAGGTACTTAAAGCACAAACGCTTAAGTTGAAAGCGTCCTATTATAACATGCACACAAGTGTCGGATACGCTTTTTCGAAGATTTTACTTGTATAGCCCAAGTCATGGGTCACATGGGCAAAATCTTAGAAACAATGTCTTTTAATAATGTTTTGAGACTTAAACATTGAGTTTGGGATGTAAACTCTGAATTTTAACTATGTATCCAATTTGTGTGTTTGTGTTTGCAATAATCATATGCTTGACAACCATGTTCGTCGCCCTTCACGATTCCGCCGTGGCGGGGTGTGACACTCACCATACAGAAAAGCATTATTAACATCTAACTGAGACAAAGACCAATTATTTTCAACAACCAAACTTATAACACACCTAACTATAACCACTTTAATAACCGGCGAGAAGGTCTCATCAAAATCAACTTCTTCTCTTTGGTTGTAAATTTTAGCAACTAAACAAGCCTTATAACGATCAATTTCACCATTAGACTTGTATTTTATTTTATAAACCCATCTACAACATATAGCTTTTTTGTCACTAGGTAACCCAACAAGTTTCCAAGTATTATTAGTATAAAGAGCATTCATTTCATCATTCATAGTATTAACCCAATTAGAATCTGTTGAAGCTTCATAGAAATTTCTAGGCTCAACGGTTTTGTTAAGGCTAGACACAAAAGAAAAATTCCCAACAGATAAGTTGGAGCAATTGACCACTTTTCCAAAACCATACTTTACTTTCCCTTCAATAACAAAATCACTAAGTATTTTAGGTAACACAGAACTCCTAGAAGATTTTCTAAGAGGAGATTGAGTATGAATACCCTCAGAAGAGCTAACATTCTCCCTTTCAACTCCAGGTGAAGCTACCTCACTAGTGCCATCTCTAGAACTACTAGATTGTGAAACATCAGTTTCATCTGAAGTCCTTGAGTTGCTACTAGATTGGCAATCCTCACTAGAGTGATCAATGTGCACCCCCACATCATCATAGAGATTTTTAAATCATTTAAGGAACATTTGAAAACATCTTCATCATATAGATCAAAAAAATTAATTGTTAACTGATATAGGTTCATAATTTTCAAAAGTTTTTTTTTGTACACTATTTTTAAAAGGGAAAATATTTTTCATAAAACTTTACATCTCTTGAAAAAATAACCTTTTTATTATTTAAACTCCACAACTATAGCCCTTTTTATTAGAATAACCTATCAAAACACATTTTTCAGATCTACTATCAAACTTATTATAAGCATTTAAAACTGTACTAAAACATAAGCAACCAAAGTTCCTTAAATGCAACAGTGAGGGTTTAAAACCAAAAAGACACTCATAAGGGGTTTTGCCTTCTAACACAGAAGAGGGTGTCGTGTTAATAAGATACACAGCAGTTAAAACACATTCAGGCCAAAAAGAAAGGGGAACATTCCCTTGAAACAAAAGTGATCTATCAACATTCAGCAAATGCCTATGTTTTCTTTCCACAACACCATTTAGTTGTGGAGTATAGTTACAAGAGGTATGATGCCCTTGTCTCTAAAAAAATTATGAATATAACTATTAACAAATTAAGATTCATTATCTCTTATTATAATCTTAACTATTTATCAAACTGAGTTTTTAACACGTTCAAAAAAAGTCTCTAGATTAAAGAAAACTTCATCTTTGTTTTTCATTAAAAAAAATCCATATGACTCTTGTATAATCATCAACAATAGTTAGGAAAATTCTATAGCCTTCCCTATTTTAACTCTATGAGGACCCATACATCCACATGTATAAAATCACTTATATGTTTAGATTGCTGGTCGCTCAAAGGAAAAGGTTCTCTGTGCTTTTTAGACATATGACAGACTTCACAAGGATAATCATTTTTTTTTTTTGAAAATTAAACTTCAAAGTAGTTTGTAAGACATTTAAAACATTAGTAGAAGGATGTCCTAGCTCGGTATGCCACATATTAAAAGTATCAAAATTACTTAACGCACCTTAAAAGAACTAGAACTGTAACATTCGTCAACTTTCGGACCCGAAAACCCGACCTAGTTTTATGAGTTATTAGTACATGTGTATGACAAATTAATTGATTAGTTACGAAAATGTTTTCTTTCTTTCTTTTTTGGGCAAGTTTGTAATTTAACAAAGCTTGATGGTGAAATATGAAAATTTTCTTATAAATACACAATCATCCGTACCCATGTTTTTCCGGTGTCAACGCCAACCACCAAATCGACTCCGTCAGGTTTAAAACATCAATATTAACAACCAAATCGTCCAATTAATTATACCAGTTGACTCTCAATAGCAAACAGAGAATTTCATGGTCAAAATCATGCGTTCATAGCTATTAATAGTTTCTTTTTCAAGTCAAATATTTCCAGCTTCAATTTCGTATTTTCTGGCGAATTTTTAGCATTTTATTAAAGACCCAAAACGATCAATTAATTATGCTAGTTGTAACACCTCGAGAAGACCCTATTCAATTTTGGGCAAAAAATGACAATTCTGAAACATAAGGGAATAAAAATGAAAATTTTGGGTTTTCAGACCCATCGCGCTACGCGATGGATGGAAAGATTTGATCATCGCGCTACGCGATGATGTTTCCCATGAAATCAGAAAAAGGGGGCGCCGTGCAACTCGACGACCCAGGGTAAATGGGCATCGCGCTACGCGATATCCCATTAAGCAAACCATGGACACACCTTAGCAATTGCGGCGTCGCGCTACGCGATGGCCCTGGGAAAAGATCATCGCGCTACGCGACGATTGCCAAAACTTTGCTTATAAAAGGGGGCTACGGGATTGAACCATATTCATCACAATTCACACTTACAAACACACATTTAGAATTGGAGAGCATGCCTAGCTGTCGTGAAGTTCGAGGTTCAGTTTTCTTGAAGTTCGTGCAAGAATCGGAGTTCTGACACGTCGTTGATAAGTTAAGAGAATAGGAAACAAGGTTCTGCCAATCAAGTTGTCATTCTACTATAGTAATTAGCATTCCCGAGTACTCATTAAGGTAGGGATTCTACCCAAATATTATTTTATTATTATATGGCTTAGACCATAGTCAGGGGTATAGCCCAAAACCTTGATCATATTTATATACAAAAACTTTATACATGCAAAGGGTATAGATAAACTAATGTTTCTTTATGAAATATAAGCTTTTACATACAATAAGATATAGTCAGAAATAGTTTCTTCACAATTAAAAAACGTAAGATTTTATATATTATAGTTATTCAATGTTTCTTCTTGAAGAAGAAAACTTATCAATAGATGTTTCTTCACCCAGCATATGATTTGTAAACAAATGAAAAGATTACGGGTTTAAATATGTTATTCAAACCAATGATCAGTCAAGGTTTAAAGCTATCAAAACTAGACTAAAGGTCTATAGCTGGATCAAGAGACGATCTGGGTATTTATATAAACCTATTTTATGATAGATCAATCATCATTCATTTACAAGGGTTTTCAAACGAGATCACCACATCAATCAGAAAAAAGAATCACAATCACAGTTGAATACGTTAAACCTTTTACCATCAGATAAACGGGTTGTTTATCTTAAACAGTCAATTAAATAAGAGATTACATGATCTCTATATTTTAAGGGATTACGTGATCCCTAAGTTACAAGGTAGATAATAAAAGCAACTCAAACCGAGTACACATGTGTCTGGATCCAAACATATCTGTTAACCTTTCAATCAAGGCTACGTGGCCGCAGGCTAAAAGAGATAACAAAAGTTCTCCAATAGGCATCAGTTATTGGAGAACCATAATTGTGTGTGTATGGCAGTGGCACAAGTTCCCAGAAATAAGAGACGTTTCTACTGAGTTTGTTCCAAAACTATTTTGTCAGTCAAATGTTTTCAGAGTCAACGATTCACCAGCATATCACTGGCGTATTTTTTCCCCTAATTTCAGGAAAGCAAGCATAGTACAGATAGCAAGGCGTAAGAATCATTTATGGAGTAAGATGCTCGCATGTGGAGATAGTTCAGTTTTAAACAATTAAAATATTGTAAACAAACATTTGTAAAGCAAAATATTTGGATATTTATTATCCAAGAGATTTCAAATTAAATTAATATTTTATTATAATCAAAGACTTCCACTAATAACCCGTAACTCTGATATATTTTCAAAACAGGTACCAACTACGGGTGTCACACCTAGGCCTAAGTCGGGGTGTGACACTAGTTGACTCGTTTTCCCTTGCCAAAGATAACGCAAATTGTTAAGGAAGTTTCTATTAGGGTTTTAAGCACCAATTTTTCTGAGAAAAAATCACGAGATTGCCAATTGTAGATTACGTATTGTTTACCCTATTTAAGCTAACCCTCACACTCCTTTTCGAAGCACACGACAATCCCCACTCTTACCATCATTGGAAATCTGTCTCAGTTGTGTCAGTTTTACCGCCGCCGCCGAAACACCAGCCAACCCTTGTTGCCCGTTGGTTCGTCTCCGAATCGAGGTAACAAATATGTCATTTTGTTCATTTTTACCTTATGATTAAAAGCCATAATATTTTGGATACAAAGAAATAATAACAAGAATGAGTTTAGAAACCTATTTTTCTTTTTAAAAGTGATGATGAATGAAGATACAGACATAGGTTGTTTTTCTTGTATTTAGTTTTAGTGGTGTTTGGGACTAACTTTTTATACCTTCATTAACTATTTCTAATAACTGAAATGAACTATCTATGTTATTATATAATAAAATTTAATGGTCATACTAGTATTTTGTTTTCTTGTGAAAAGTAATAGTTATATTAATATAAATTAATTTATTATTATTATTATACTTTAGTGAGTTAAAGAATTTGAATCTGACATATTGTGGTATAAGCAACATATAAATAACTTTTACTAGTCAATTATATTTATGAAACATAACCTACTACTATATAAATAGTCTATATATATATATATATATATGTATATATATATATATAGGGGATGGATATTATAGCGAGAAGTGCGAGAAGTAAATCTCAACCATTAATTACACAAATCAATGGTTTATTTTACACCATGGCAATTTAGTAATATCAAGAACTACTTACTAGATGTTTATTGCTTACAAGGGCAAAGAAGCCATTAGTGTGTAGCTAACAAAAAAGAAACGGTAATTAAACATTGAATGCGTTTTATTTTTGCAGGTACATAATATACATTTTTTATTTTTAGATACAACTTGTTTTTAATAAATTTTATACTAAAATGATGACAACTTAATATTTAACAAAGTTGTTTATTTGGATATTTGCACCGGAATTTAATCTTTTTTTTTATTTCACACATTCGTTGTTTATTTGGATGTTACACGTGAATTTAAAATGAAGGGAATATAATAATTAAAGATGTTTATTTGGATGTTAAAAATGTACATGCATGCATACCTACGTTCGTATGTACATACCTACATACATTGATACATACCTACCGAATAACCCAGGTACATACCGGGACACATATGTATTTACATATAGTCATACCTATATATAACCCTGTGCATATGAAAGTTTACAACTACGCACATACATCCCACCAAACTACAGGCGTACATACCTAAACACTTAAGTACATACATACTATCACACCAACGTACACCCAAATACGTCGTACATACATACCCATGTACGAACATACGTCGTTGTCTGGATACAAACAGTCAAACGATACGTACCTACACTACATTAGTTATGGGTACACAACATTTGAAAGTGTGCCAACACTACACTACATTAGTTATGACTACACAACATTTGAAAAGTGTGCCTACACTACATTACATTAATTTTGCCTACAGTGTATTAGATATGTCTACATTACATTAGTTATAACTTATAACTACATAACATTTAAAAGCGCGCATACATCACATTACGTAACAATATCTGCATTACATAGATAAGCTTAACTACATTAATTGATTAAAATCAAAGGGGAAAAATCACATTTGAGATCAAATGATGATGATGATGATGATGATGATGATGATAATAATAATAATAATAATTACTCATGTCTTTGAATAAAATGATCTTAGATCAAATAGATTCGAATGGTTCTAATTTTAGATGAAATAAATAATAATAATAATAATAATAATAATAATAATAATGATAATAATAATAATAATTTGTAGCTTACCATTTACTAGTAATTTATCATTAATTATTAAACCATTAATGAGCATGAGTTATAAAACAAAACACTTTAAATTTCACTAATGTACCCTTGTATATAAATAATTAGAAAATAAAAAAGAAATAATATGATTGGTTAGAATCTCTTCTCGCATTTCTCGCAATAAAAAACACTTCTGAAATGAACCTAATCCTATATATATATATATATTTGAATTTGTTAGAAAATAGAATCTTTTCTAATACACCATATGCTCTATTATTTAGATGAATTATTTGTCATATACAGTTTTAAGTTAATAAACAGAACATGATAGGTATGATTTTTTAAATGAAAAGGTTATAAAACATCGTCTTTCTCACGAACGCCTTATATTATTCCCAGCGGTAAAAAAATAGAAAACTAAAGATCTTTATTGCAATAATATTTATAGGTTTCGCTCCGTTTATTTATTGCGTGACCGACCAACTCGCTTACCGCTAACTCGTTACCGCACTTTACATTTCAAGTGATTAATCACATCCCCTTTCTCTTATTTATGTATTGGAGGCATTATGCGCATTATAAATTATTATTATTATTATTATTATTATTATTATTATTATACTAAAACCAATTTCATTATTTGTGTGGTTGTGGTATTGCTCAATTAATTGTTAATTGCTATATGAATTATGTGTTTACTACTTTATGTTTGGTTGGTATCTCATACTCATCCTCATCCTCATCCTCATCCTCATCCTCATCCTCATAGTATGATCATACGTCGTCCGAGTAGACATATCCGCATCTAGTGTCATGTTCGAAAACACATTTGTTTACTTTTATTTTATGTTGTTTATTGGTTGCGAATTCGTCCAAGTAGATACGTCCGTAATCTAGTAGCATGATCGAAAAGACACTTATACTTGTTTAATATTAATTGGTGTTATTCACATACGCAAGACATTGTTTATTTATTATTATTATTATTATTATTATTATTATTATTATTATTATTATTATTATTATTATTATTATATTAAATTGTGGTTACTCACTGAACATGCGTTGTTGACAAATTATTTTAACGCACAATGCAGGTTGTAATATAAAGTGAATTGAAGTGAAGAATTAGTTTGAACTTAGGCTAAAATTATAAAATTCTAAATGTTGTATCAATTTCTTTTTCATTTGAATTATTTGTGTTTAATTGTTGTGAATAAATAAATTTAGACATTGACACTTATAAATATTTTAGTGTCTTTCAGCTATGATATAAATTGTCACGCCCCGGCATGTTCCTCCGTTAGGTTGGGGTGTGACAAGAACCATCACCACAAAAATAGAGTCCATTAACTTGACAATTACATTAAATTCATACACATCTACTTGATCAAACACATTTTTATCAGATTTTACCATGTGCTGATTGGCACCTGAATCAACAATCCATCCAGAGTTACCCAAAGATAGAAAGTTACTAGCAAAACATAAAACTCTATCACTGAAACTACTAGCAGAAAAGGAACCAAAAGGATTACCTTCTACATGAGAACCTGAAGTTTCTTCTCTAGTACATGAACTACCACCTAATTGATCATTCTTATGTTGAACACCAAGCAATAATAGAACAAGATAAAATTAATAAACTAAATCAAGTTCTTAACATTAAGCATAATGAATCTGGTCTTAAGAAGAATTACACAAAACCCTAACCTAAAATGAACACTAAGGTTTTAGGCAAGCATCGGCATATCGTTAAAATAACTTATTTATTAAACATGTAATCCCGAGACGAACCAGAAGCTTTGGAATGGTCAAAAGGCGCCCTAGGATGCCTCTTTAGCTTTTGGAATTAGTGATATGACGAATGGGGGTTTAAATGGGTTTATATAGTGATTAACCCTAATTTTCTTGGGATTTAGGTCGGTTCGCGTCGCGTAAAGTCTTAATGGGCATGTCTTTCGCTTCGCACGAAGGACAAAATAGTCGGGGCAGATTTCTAAGAACTTCGTGTCGCGCGAAGATTCTTCATAGTCCTTCGCGTCGCTCGAAGGACAAAAACTTCAGGAGAATTATTTTCTTTTCTTTAAACTGCCTCGTGATGCGTGCACTTCCATTCATGCTCTTCTAAGCCTTCCTTCCAAGCTCGTAAATCATCCCGATAAGCTTCATAACGTCCAATGTCCTGAAACACATAACAATGCTTGAAGTACCAATGTTCATTCATTTATTTATCTAAATATAACTAATTAATATATAATAATAACAAACTTTTACCTAACCATCAATTGACTAGATGGTTAACCCCCTCTAGGTCTGGGTCCTTGGGGGTATCTAACAATTTCAAAACATCTTTCAACAATTTGTCCAACCTTATTACAATGAGTGCACTTAAGGTTAGGGTTGGACCCTCTGTTGAATTTCTTTTTTGAATCAAAAGACTTATTAGTTTTAGAAAGAAACCCATATTTTGAGTTAGGGTTAGAGTTTTTGACATCCCATTAGATTTTCTATGGGACTCCTTCCTAGACACAATAGAGAAAGCAATTTTAATAGTAGGTAAAGTATCTTTAGTTAACAAGGAAGTTCTAACAGACTGATAAGTATTATCAAGGCCCATCAAAAATTGCTTAAGTTTAAGGTGATTAAAATCATTGAATTTTCCGGAAGCATTGCAATTACAAGAAGGCAATTGAACCATAGCATCAAATTATTTCCACATAGTATTAACTCTATGATAATAATCTGACACATTATTACCATTTTGATTAACTGAGTTAATTGTTCTTATATAAACTAAACACGGCTGAACCATCAACTTTATCATATGTTTCCTTTAATTCTTCCACACATCAAGTGAAAATTTAGAGAAAAACTTGTCCAAAATACAACTCATCAAAAACAGAATTAAGAATCAACGAAAGAACAACAAAATTACACCGATCTCATTGTTTAGCAAGAATCTTATTATTAGCTGATCTTTACAAGATCCATCACTAAAAACAATTTTATTTTTAACTTGCAGGGCAAGAAGCATAGCATTTGCCCAAACGGTGTATTTCTCTGTTCCTATCAACTTGAGATGTACCACAGTTAGGGTGCTAGAATCACTTGTGTGAAGATGCAAGGGATCACTATCATATAATTTACTAATCTCGGCAACAGTAGAACTACTGGAATCACCCATTTAACAAACAAGAGATCAAATAATCATGCAAACACTCATGCACACACACACAGAAAAAAGATCGCAAATAAACTGGTCTGACTAGCCCAGCAACATCAAAACCTATTTCACACAGAAAATAAAAGATATGAAAAGATCTCCCCGGGATTTTTGAAAGCCACCAATCCTCTAGCAGATTTGGTAGTGCCCACAGTTCATGCAGATTATAGATTGATATGCCCTAATTAACAGCCAGAACAGAAGATCGCTGGCAATTCAAAATCTATTTTTAGGGTAGATTTATGATGAACAACCACAGAACGAGTAAAGATTCCTTAACACCCTTAACGGAGATTAGATCCCCCAATCGAATAGCGTAATCACAGCAGCGTAATTTAGAGAGGTGCTGGAAAACTTAAATTCAGATCTTATTATTTTAACCAGGTTCAATAATACAAATCTTAATAAACAAAGACCAGCAACAATATATGATTGATAAAGGGAATAAGAATGATTCAGAGGTTGTAAACCCAAAAGAATAGAGATAGGGTTTTGTGATGTGTTATTGTTGAGACCCCAGAAACATCGATTATATATCTGAAAGAGAGACACAACCACTAGGGGTTTTCAAAACCGGATATCCGAAGTTTCGGATATCCGAACTTTGGATATCCGAACCTTTTGGATAGTGGATTTCACTATCCGAATCCGAATCAGAAATTTCGGATATCCGAACTTCGGATATCCGATCGGATAGTGAATTGGATATCCGAAATTAAAGAAAATAACAAATTGTTTCAAAATCAAACATATAACATATCCAGATTCAAGTTTCAATTCCAACAAAAGAACACACATGTTCTTAAACAGTGCAACCATTCAACAAAAGAACACACAGATTCTTCAACCTATGTCAAATTGAACATTGAAAAACTCTATAATGTTGCAAACAACAAATCTATAACTCACAAATGAACAAATATTATAACAAATGTATAGATCAGAAACTAATCGTGTGAAATCTAAAGTCGGCACTCATCGGAAATCAATTCACACAACAACCGACTCACCATCATCTGATCATACACCATCACTGTCAAGTCGTAAGTCATCCACAGAATCACAACTTCACCACTATGTAGTTGTCCATCGCACTGGACAGATTGGGAGGCGGTCGGAAGAATAGTCATGGCGATTAAAAGAGCGGCGGCGGCGAGATCTGAAGAAGGTTAGGGTTTTGTAGAGGCTAGACTTTGAAGTTTGCATAACGGTAGGGTTTTTATTATAAGATTATATATAATAAATAATTTAAAAGAAAACTAAATTTAATATTTCGGATAGTCTGGATATCCGAACTATACGAAAAATCCAAAAATTGCTAACCAAATCCGAATTTTTGGATATTCGAAATTTCGGATAGTTCGGATTCGGATTTTCGGATAATTCGGATACGGATTCAGATTTTTTTAAACGCCCCTAACAACCACCAACACCACAAAACTTCTTTTCCAATATAAGCCCACTAAGACACACCAGCCCACTAGAGACAAGCAATCAGGTCCGAAGCCAAACCCAAAGTAAAGAACTCACCAGCCACAAATTAAAGGTAAAGTATCAAAAAAAACAATATAAAACTGAAATATAAATTTATTTTAATACCCCTCCTCATCTAGCTTGGCTACCACGGGTTTGGAAACAATGAGCTCTCCCTGCTCATCGAATATCATCAAATGGTGTCGGTGCATCCGAATGATATATCCTTCTTTTGTATCAACAAATTGATCACTATTTTGTAGTCGGCTAAAGCTTCCACGTGTCCATAAGTTATCAACACGAGCTGATCCATTAGTATTACAACGTTGGATCCACTCTGAGTTAATATATCATTTCGTTTATGAAAAAATTAACTGTTAAAATCATTTCTGCAATTTTTTTTATATAACTTGTAAAAAAAATTTAGTGCTTACTGTAAGGCCCCATTCCCTAGATGTAACAACTCGGGTTTTCCACATACAAATTTATATCCATAACCCGACCCGTCTTAGGTTCGGGAAATTTATCACTAAAAAAGTATCACGTTTATCGAGAAATTACTATACAACTTATAATTATTTATTATATTTATTTAATATATATATAACTTTAGAAAATGTTCATTTTTAACCCGAAACTAAACTTTAATCCCTTATTGTTCCCATCACCAATCTCCATGGACTAAAATGCAAATTCTGCATATCATCTTTATAACCCATACCCATAACCAGTAACCCACTACCCGTTAACCCGAAACCCGTAACCGTTTAGATTGCTTGAGCCTCAATTATCGTTTTAAACTTGGAATTGAATCACGTTTATGATTATTCTTACCATACTCGGCCTAACCATCCTAACTAATTAAGAAACAAGATCCATTAAGATACGTATTGATGTATTTAACCGACCGTCTTAACCTAAAATATAATATACATCTTAAGCTTGATCATAAATCAATTACTTGTGTCTGCACAACCCTAAGGCCTGCACCAACTAAAACCCTAAGTTTAATTGGAGTGTCGAGGTCCCAGTGTACCTGTTCATCGTTCAGCCATAGCCGGAATTGGTTGAATCAATTAACCCGTGTTTAATCAATGATACAGGTAATAAATTATACGTGTAAGTTCGTCTTGAATCATTGAACAAAAGCCCTAATACTGATTTAACTAACATTCACTGGATTGATCGATTTCAAATTTAGGGTTTTTAATTTGTTCCTGTATATATATCTATACTATATATAATACATAAGTCATGAGCAAATTAAGACACCTCTTTTTTAAGTAATTTACAACTTATAATGCATAATGCACACATTATATAGCATGTAAGATAAGGACAAACTTGTCCATTAAAAAATATGCCTATAAATAGGTACAACATTACCCCCTCAACTTTACTCTGCTTTTGTAAATTTAAGAAATAGTTACAACTTTGGACCTTTATCTTTACCAATGTATTTCTTTTAAATTTAACCGTTAACCAACTTCCCACCAACGATTTTCCAGCGGCCGTAACTTTTTCATATGTTAATATTCTTTTAAGAAAATTACACCATAAAAATGAGCATTTTATTGTCTTTAATTTGGGTATGGTATTGCTATAGTTTATTCCAATTAAAATTAGGATGTTACGTATGGGTGTTCACAATTCGGTTTTAACAGCTTCTAAGTTAAGCAATAAGTCAAACCGTCGGTTCATATTTTTTCATTGAAAACCAAAACTGAATCGTTGAAAATTCAAACTGAATCGTTACTAATGGTTTGGTTTTACACATTGATCTTCAATAATAAGTTTACCGACCGGCCCGGTTTTATATGGCCAATTTTCAGTATAAAGCATAAACCAAACCGTTTGCTATGGTTTGAACATTCTGAAACCAGCTGACCAAAAGTGATGATCGGTTTAAATGTTTTTAAGGTTTCAAACGAACCTTGAACATCCGTAATTTTTACATGATTATTAGAATATTCATTCCCCGCCGCATCGCACGACCATCCGTCTTTACTATATATATTGTAGCACCCATGGGCAAATTAAGACACTAGGTTTTTAAATAATTTACAATATTCAAAGCTTTATGTACACCCTATAAAGCATGTAGCATAGGGGCAAAGTTGTCCAATACAAAATAAGTTTTACATAAATTCAATTTGTTAGAAAATAGTTACAAAATTGGCCCTTAAACTTTACTAACCTTTTGTAAATTTAAGAAATTGTTACAACTTTTACCCCTCATCTTTACTCATGTATTTGGCAGGTTTATATATTTTCTTATTTTTCTTCTATATCTCTAAATATATTACGTTTAAGGAAAAAATAGAGCTTATCGATGCATCGTACTTATTTTTGTCGACATTTCCATATAAAATTTATTCTATAATGAGGTACGGTTTATAATGTACAAGTCACTAAAGCATTATTGTACAATTCAAATATGTAACTATAAATCAATAAAAATTTAAACACATAAATATGCATTAAAATATAACTCATGTTATGTTTTTAGTTTATAAATTCTGAAATTATATATTTATTCCTCCATTTATACAACTCACATTACAAAAACAAAGCAATAAAATCAATTCAAATTAATGTTGTACGAATTTATAACGGCTTCACAAAAAGTATGAAGGCCATACTTAAACCGTGGACATAATCGTTAGCAACGGGTTTTCATTGAAAACCAAAAACAACCGGCCAGAAGTTAATGGAAAAAATTAACCGTGAAATCAAGCCATTGACCAGGTTGAACGATTTTACGGTTTTAAATCAAACAACGAACACCCATAAACTTGTTACATGATTACCAAGGTATATGTTTCCCGTTGCATCGCGAGGGCACCCACCTAGTGTGTGTATATATATGTGTGTCTTTTCAAACATAAACTAACTGACACACCAGCTCAACTGGCTGGTGTGTGTGTTCAAGATCAGGTCATTAGGTCGCGGGTTCGAGTCCGGCCAGCCCCTATTTTTTTTTTGGTTAGTAATTTTTATTGTTTTTTTAAAATGGTTTATAATATAATATAACTAATATTAAATATTGAAATAAAACAATATTTTATTTACCCGAGATCATAAAGCTAAAAGTTTCGCATCAAATAATTCCGTTACAAGTTTGTGTGTGTGTGTGTGTGTATATATTATTAATAATAAACCAATATGTAAGACCCTGAATCCCGGGAATCCTACAGTTGGTAATCATACAAGAAGCTTACAAAATTCTTAAACTCAAGACAGTTCATTTCCTTTCAAAAATTAGTTCAAAGTATAAATCAGCGGAAAAATCATAAATACTAAAACATGTTCCCAAAACCCGGGAATTATGCCTAAAACCAAATTTCAATGTATTTAGTAATAATTGAAAAGAACAATGATCATTAATAAAACTTTCCAACTAGATATGCCTTCAACCGTCCAAGTAGCCTCGAGCACGTCCAAGCGGTAAGCATCCTCCTCCTAACCTGAAACTCACACTAACACACACACAAAGTCATCTTGAGCTAAGTGAGTTCAAGTTTTAATAATTAACATTTATATAAGTCATTCCAAGAGTATATAAAAAAAATAATACGGGATATGAACAGTTAGGCCATCATAAACGATAAGTAGTCATACTTATATATATATATATATATATATATATATATATATATAATCACATCCCTATGAATAACATCCAAGTAATAACATCAGGGTCGAGCACACGTACAACCCAAACACGTAACATTCCATCCAACGTATGCAAACACAAAGTAGGCATATGCAAACATCCTTAGTCAATAACTACTAATTAACATCGCCAATTATTGGCCATAAAATAACACATGTATAAACATACGTACAAACATACATAAAAATCATCCCAAGGCATACTCTATACAAGTAAGCCCTTGCAAAATAATTTATATGGTTCATCAAGCAAAATCAGTTAGGTGTGTATGCTAGCCCAAAGCTTGAAAAGAGTGAAAAGAGGCATCATGAACTCACCTGACACGAGGCACCAAGTCACCACTGCAAGGCCCCGTTCCCGGAAGCCCTACTTTGGCGTTGGATTTACTCGTAAACATAGTTCTTAAAATCAGAGTTAATTAAAAACTTTTTGCGGAATACATAATATTAAACATTCTTACATAATATGAGTGCTTGTTTTAAACAAAATACATTAAGTCTTCAAATTTAATGTAAAAGACACGTGAATTCTTCTTTTCTTCGATGCCAGGCTTCACTTTGTTGCCATGTGTCTTCCCTCAAGCAACCCGTCGCATCCTATTCACCTGCGTGCATACTAATAGTCTGCTACGCTGAGTGAGTTCTAGTTTAACAGTTTACAGAATTATTCTTACACATTCTTTCATTTCCATACAAGTATTATTTGTACTACTCCTACACGTTCTTACAAACATACAATTATACATACATTCTTGCACAGATATTATAAGGGTCTGCCACCCGACTTCTTGCACAGATATTATAAGGGTCCGCCACCCGACTTCTTGCACCGATATCGTAGAGTCGGCCACTCTATTCTTCCCAGGTATTAGAAGGGCCTTCTACCCTGACTCTTACTATTCTTGCCCAGGTATTAGAAGGGTCTGCCACCCTGACTTTTACTGCGCAATCCTTCTAGATTCTTACAAACATGTTAAGTTAAACAACTAACGTATGCAAGTTCTAACCCCTTTTTTCATTATTACATTTACCAGTTGTGTTAATCACATATATATATATATATATATATTTCATTCTTGCATAAATCATTCACGTTCAGCGCATAAGTATATATGTTACTATTCTTACAAGTATGCACACAGCCCTGAAACCATCTCAAAGAGAAATGGGGCTAGAACTCACCTGGAGACAATTTCTCTCACCGTCAATGGTAATGTCCTTCCTTAGCTGTGCACGGCTAACTGTACAACACATTACGCGCGTCAATTAACCATTATTACTACTTCTTACATCTAAGTTAATGAAACCCTCAACTAACGGGGGTCTAGGGGCAGCGCCCCTGGTAGCGGGGTCTAGGGGCGGCAGCCCTTAGCAGGGTCCAAGGGTCAGAGCCCCTGGCTGGGTTGAGCTGCCAGAAAAATGAATCGGGTCACAACTTAAACAATTTCGCATGGGAGGTTTCGTTTCGCTTCGCATGGGAGCGTTTCGCTTCGCATGGCCCGTTTCGCTTCGCATGGGAGCGTTTCGCTACGCATGGCCATGCGATGTGAAATTTCTTCCTTTCTTCGTTTTTACCATTTTAAAGCTATTTTACTTCGTGGCTCCTCCTCATGACCTGATTTTTACTCTTTCTCAACTTTCGACACACTCTGACCCCATGCACCTGATCCTGAACCCATCTCTCATAGCCCAAACGCCACCTTTTTACCTTAAAGTGCACTCAAGAGGTTATAACTTACCAAGTTTATATTTTTCTTACAGTTCACAACCCAATCTACCATTATATCTGTTTGCATGCCGATTCTAACCATAAAACTTAACCATTTAAACCGAAACCTACCTTTTGCTTCGGGTTCAAGTTCAGATTCGGACAATACGTAGATCTGGACGTGATTCTTGCTATTCGAAGGCACTTGAACACCAAAATCTTCCTTACTTTTTCTTGGATCCGAGTCCGAAATGCTAGAGAGAAAGTGTGTGTGTGTTGTGTAGAGAAATGGTGAAAGGATGGGGGATGGCCTTATATAGGGAGCCATGGGCCCCACCATCCACCTCCATTCCAATCTTATCCAAATACAAACACGCACACAACCAAACTAACGACACACCGAAAATAATAAAACTTTCCGTTATCTATTAATTCTCAAAATACGGATGTTACAACCACGAGCTAGAGGGCCCCTAAGAAGTCCCACAACTCACGCGCTTATCGGATTATATACAATAGTTACTAACGACACCGAAGGGACTCGTTTATCCTATGAGGCGTTCTAATATGGTTCAAGTTACCTAAAGCCTCGACCGCACGACGTTCGATTAAAACAGCCCCCGGGCCTTATATTTACCAAAACGACCCATAGTTACTCCCGAGAATAAAGAATTCCCAAATTACCCCTGCAAGCACTAGGTGAGACTAATATGCGCGTTTAAGAGTTGATTAGGCAATTAACATCCAATAAGCCCCGTGTGGACCCAATATGATAAATTCACATCCAACAAGTCCACACGACGCTACACGAGTTGAATGGGTTGGTAACTCGCAAGCATAATGCACCAACTATTCAATAAACGTGAATACGCGTTGTACCGACCTGTTTGAGTAACCGACAACTAATTCAGCCCCAATACTTAAAAAAATAATTTTCCAACTGCCCGTAAACCGACCCGAAGTCACCCGAACTGAATTGGTCATTAATTACTTCAACACTCGCGTTAAACGCAACAATTCACTATTCTAGACAACCGAATACCAACTTTCAATCTACAAATAGTTGACCAATCAAACGAACACCAACGTACACGATATTAAAGTATTGTAAGGCCCCGAACCCCGGGTACCCTACAGTTGGTATTCATACAATATACTTGTAAAAATATTTAAACTTGAAAATAATTCATTTCATTAAAATAACCAATTCAGAGTATAATTCAGCAGAAAACATAAATAATAAGATAAGTTCCCAAAAACCCGGGAATTATGCCCAAAACAAATTTAAATACAATTTATAAAACTTTTTAAAATAAAATGTTCAATAATGAAATCTTCTATCCACGTATGCCCTTCACCGTCCAAGTAGCTTCGCGCACATCCAAGCGATAAGACATCCTCCTCCTAACCTGAAACTCACACTAACATGCACACAAAATCAGCTTGAGCTGAGTGAGTTCAAGTTTTAATAAATAACATCAATAATATATATATACATACCATAACATACCAAGGCCTATCATATACTAGCAAGCCTATATAAAGTAGTTTAAACATTTCATCAAGTAAAATCACTTAGGTGTGCATGCTAGCCCAAAAACTTAAAAAGAGTTAAAAGGGGGCATCATGAACTCACCTGACACGAGACACGGATTCACCACGAGCTAGAGAATCCCTAAGTAATCCCAAGACTCAAACACATGCCTGTTTACATTCAATCAATACTAATGCCATCAAGATGACTCGTTTATACTATGATTCGTTCTAACGGGGTTCGGGTCACCTAAAGCCTCGACCTCATCAAACTAAATCACAACAGTCCCCGATGCCTCACATTCACCAATACGACCCTTAGATACTCCCGGTAATAAAGAATTCCCAAATTACCCCCGAAAGCACTAAGTGATACCAATACGCGCGTTTAAGAGTTGTTTAGGCCGTTAACATCCAACTCAGCCCCGTGTGGACCCATTATGATAAAATCACAGACAACAAGTCCACACGACGCTACACAAGTCATATGGGTCGGTAACTCGCAAGTACAACGCACCAACTACTCAATAAACGCAATTGCGCGTTGTACCAACCCGTTGGAGTAACCGACAACCAATTCAGCCCCATAACTTATAAAAATGATTTTTCAACAATCCGTACATCAAACCAAGTGTCTCCAAGCTGAATTGGTCATTAGTCACTTCAACCCTCGCGTTAAACGCACCAAACTACAATTCTAGTCAACCGAACACAATCTTTCAAACGATAACTAGTTGACCAATCTAACGAACCCCAATGAATATGGTTTTTAAGTATGATATACTACACATACCTAGGAGGATTTTGGTGCAAAAGCCTCACTCAAAACAGTCCCGGAAAAGCTCAATTGGACAGCCACCCGGTTAGCCTATAACAAGCCATTAATCGATCAATACGCGTGTTATAACGACCAATTATGGTGTAAAAGACTTGGGGAATCGTAGTACTAACCTTTAATTGTTGTTTTACACTCACGACTTGGCCGGAGAAAAGATAAATTGCAGGGGGGCTGTGTTGCGCCGATCGGACAGCAAGAGAGGAGGGAAGAGTTAGGGTTTTAAGTATTGTGTTATAACATAAAAAATTTCATTCTAGCCCCTCTAAATTGAATAATAAGGCAACTTGGAAGAAAGGTAAACGATTAAACGTACCGGGATAACGTAAAGGCTTCTGATAAACGTCGGTTAAATCCCGAGAATTATACATACTCTGCAAGCTTTAAATCTTTGAACCGAGATTAACGGGTGTTACAAGTATGTTACATTGGACATACCTAGGAAGATTATAAAGCAAAAACCTCACGCACAACAGCCCCGAAACTGCTCAATTGGAAAGCCACCCGGTTAGCCTAAAACAAGCCATTTATCGATCAATAAGCGAGTTATAATGACCAATTAAGTTGTAAAAGACTTGTAGGGATGTAGGGTTAACCTTGAATTGAAGTTTGGCACTTGGAATTAGCTGCAAAAAAGAAAAAATGGGACCCTTGTGGCTGCTCTTCTGCTCCGATTGACCTAGAGGGGGGCTAGGGTTTTAGTTTTAGGTTATAATATAAAATGTTACACTCTAGCCCCTCCAATTTGAAAGATATAGCAACTTGGAAGAAAAGTTTAATGAACTTAACGTACCGGAATGACGAGAGGGTCTCTGAGAAAGGCTAGATAAACCACGAGAGATGTACATACTTTACATGCATTAAAACGTTTATCGGAAATTGACGGGCGTTACACAATATTATTTTTATTAAAACTCGACACCAATATTAATGTTTTTGTCGTTAAAACGTCTTTATAAATTTACTCGTATTTATATATGGATTGTGTATATATATTAATATATATATATATGTATTGTGCACATATAATTCGTTTTAAATAAAAATTATAATAAACATATTAGACGTATTAAAGGGGTTAATTATATTTACTATTGAATTTCGTTAAGGATTGTAAGATATAAATCTTACGATAATTACATATTTACACGTTTATAATAGATCTCAACTCGTATTTATTTAAACTAATTGTACGTAAACCTGATTTTATGACAAACAATGATTTTTATAATTAAATAATAATTATAGTAATTCGTAGAGATCAATCGTTCAATCCATAATGTACCAATCATAATTGTAACTCAAATCACATCAAAATCTTAAATTTGTTATACAAATTATATCATTATAATTCACTCGTAATATCATTTAACTAGGATTCTTGTCGATAATTCTACAGGAGTGTGATTATCGTTTCTTGTCGTATTAATTCTCGTTTGGCTTATTCGATCAGTTGAGTTTTATCATTCCCCTATTTTACTCGATTTTCACAAACGTTTTAGGGACATATGCGTATATCATACTATACATACATATCTATATACATACATATCAAAAATAGCAAACGTGTAATTGTGTGTGATTAATCAAATCTACTTATGTGCTTATTTGTCTTTGTATGCAATCGTTTGACATATCCCCTTGGAGAGGGTTCTCATTCTATTGACCATTGCCTGATTCGCTTGGCAACGGTCTTATTCTATTTATTTACTCATGGTTGATTTACCGGCGCCCGATTCGCTTGGCAATGGTCTAATCGACAATCTATTTGCTTATGGTTTGATTTCATTACCGCATTTATTACGTTTTGTTTATTTATTATATTAACATTATTTTGTTGCAAAACTGGTGATAAACTCACTCGACATGTGTTGTTAACAAACTCTGTTATCTACGCATATGCAGGTTGTTTGAAGTTGAAGTACGGACACTTAAAAGACTTTAGGGTTATAAAGAATACATACATGAATTTAACATGTTGTATTTGTTTATTATAATTGTTGTTGTATTTGAGTATTGTGCGTATATAATTGAAATAAAATAATTAATTAGATATTGTCATTTATACTTATGATAGTATCTTCGAGCTGTGAGCAATCGGATCACGTCCCGGCATTTCCGCCTTAGGTTAGGGTGTGACAGATTGGTATCAGAGCTGATGATTATAAGATAGGTCGTTAGAAATGGTCCTAGACATATGTTAGGAACCCTATACATGCTTATCTAAACTACCTTATGTGCTAATTAATAAATTGTTTACAGCTTGCTTAGATTAATTATTTAAATTGTATTTATCTTGTTTATTTGTTGCACACAAGTTGGTGCATGAATGTCAGTAGTTCATAGTCTAGTGTCTGTAATCGAGTCTGTAATGTTATTTATGTTTTTGTTTAAGCGAAGTTGTTAACAAGTTCGCCTAGGCGAACTTGTTGAACAAGCGAAGTTATGGACAACTTCGCCTGAACATATCAGGCGAAGTTGTCGTGTATTTATATATAGGTTACAGCTTGTTTTGTATAAGTTAATCAGTTAGTGGTTTGAGTCGATCGAGTTGATCTAAGTCTGTATCAGTGATTCATATCACGTGAGTTCGGTTATTAATATATAACGTGTTTCGGTTTATTCGTGTGTGTTTGTTTGGTTTGTTTTCTACGCTCGTAACGATTTACGCAGGGATTCCGCACCTGAGTAGACCGGGATATCTCGTGTGATCCGTCCAGGGAACCTACAATTGGTATCAGAGCATTTGCTCGATTGTGTGGTTCGGGATATTCACGCGGGTGTAGAAATCGTCCCGTTTCGACTATTCGCGGGACGTGTTTTCTGTGTTTTTGATCACTCTTACCTCCTACCATCGTGTTCAAGCCTTTACACCGTCAAAAACCTCGTTAAAATCCGATTTACAGATCTGCAGAAACTTCGTGTTCATCAGGCGAAGTTGCCGTCACTGTTCGTAGGGTTTCGGCGAAGATATAAGGTTAAGCGAAGTTATCCACAACTTCGCCTACCTTCTCAAGTTCGCCTCACTCAAGCGAAGTTCTCTACAACTTCGCCTACCTCTTAAGTTCGCTTATCTCAAGCGAAGTTAAGAATCAGCGAAGTTAATCAGCAGTGTTATCAGCGAAGTTCTTCAGCGAAGTTCTCTACAACTTCGCCTACTTCAAGCGAAGTTATCCGTAACTTCGCCTACAGTACTTTAATATAAAAAAAAAAAATTTCTTAATTTTTCAGGTTTCTTACTTTTCGGGAAAGATGTCGTCGATCAACATCTCTGAGTTAGTGAAGATGGAAGTTGAAGCAGGGTCAGCTACCAAGGCCCCAAGATTGCTGAAGGGAACCGATTTCGTTGCATGGAAGGATCGGTTCATACAATACGTCAAATACCAGGATGCGAAGATGTGGGTATGCATCCAGGATGGTTATATTCCACCAGTTATGGAGTATGAAGGTCGTGATCAAATTAAAAAGTATAGTAAAATGGAAGAAGAAGAGAAAAAGATGTATGAGGCCGAGAGCAAGGCTCATGCTGCTATTACTATGGCTCTTCCTCAAGAGATCCTTCATACATTCAGAAAGTATACATCAGCAAGAGAGCTTTGGGAAGCTCTTGAGAACAGATTTGAAGGGAATGTAGGAATCCGTGCTTCAAAGATAAAATTGCTCAAAACCCAGTTTTCAGTCTTCAAGTATTTGAAGAATGAATCCTTAGATGATATTATCACTCGATATTACCATCTGATGACTGAATTGAGCAACTATTCCATTTCCTACCGAGAAGAAGAAATAGTTGAGAAGCTTCTAGATGCTCTCCCACCAAAATGGGAGATGTACACTGTGCTGATGAGGGAAGACAAGGACTTTCCCACATATGATCTTGAAACGGCAGTCAACAAGCTCAGAACCTTTGAGCTTAACATGGACAGAAAAGAGACACCTATGGATCAGGTTCAAGATCCAGGTATGTATGGAGCTAAAGTCAACACTAGCTCAGGATCGAAGACTGAATCTGCTGCCTACTTCACAAAGGGAGAGTCGGGCCCCAACTCATCACATGAGGGGCATGTGTCAGTTAACACAAATGGGGATGTTTGCTATGTAGCAGCTGGATCGAGTGGTTCTCAACCCCAGGTAAGCAAGAGTAGTTGCTCTCCAAGTTCTCCCAGCAACAACTACTCAAAGATGCCTATGAGTGTAAAGTCTGCTGAAGAGCAGTTTGGTCTCTATGCTTCTTTCATTGCTTCCTATGAGAACTACATTCAAGGGAAGATTGTTGATCCAGCTATGTTGGATGAAGATTACGATCAGATTGATGCTGACGATATGGAAGAAATGGATTTACAATGGCAAATGGCCATGATCGTGAGAAGAGTAAAAAGGTTTATGAGAAAGACGGGAAGGAAGTTTGTCGGTGGAAAGCCGGGGTTTGACAAGGCAAAGGTGAGGTGCTACAATTGTCAACAAAACGGTCACTTTGCAAAAGAATGCAGGAATGAGCGTGTGGAACGAAGTCAGGGTAGGTCTCCACAGCAAAGTGAGGGTAGAAAAGATTATAGTGCCATGATGTCCAGAGAAGATGGTGAATACAACTGGAACCTGCTTTCTAAAGAAACTTTTGAGCAGGCAAATTTGGCAAAGGTAGAAACTGAAGAAAGTGAGAAGGTTACCGGAGAGGAAAAAGCTCTTATGGCAGACGTTAATGTCCAGCTCTCCGAGGTATGTTCTAAACTTACATGCTCTAAATGTGAAAACTTGTCTGAGCAATTAGCAACTATAACCGATCAGTATGTTAGGTTGGATGCTGAATTTAAAACCTTAAAAGAAGATCATCATTTTACAAAAGCAAGAGAAAATAGCTATAAAGTCAAAATAAAAGCTTGTGAAAAAGATGTTAAAAGTTTAAAAACAAAACTTGCTGAAAAAATTGAAGTGATTGATTTAAGCTATGAAGTTTTGGAAGAAAAGACCAAACTAATTGCTGAGAGAGAAAAACAGATTGCTGACCACCAGGTGAAAGTGGTGGAACTGAATCAAAAACTGGAGCTGTTCAGAAATTCCTCTGCTATTCTTGATCACCTTGTTAGTGATCAAGGTTCCTCTGTCAAGAGGGGAGGAATCGGTTATCATGGGGTTCCACCACCGTACAATCACAATTACACTTTTAACCTTAGTGTTCAGAAATCTGTTGACTTTGAGGTTGCTCAGACAGTGCCAGTTAAAGTAACTGTTAAAGAACCAAATGTTAGTAGAGGCGAAACAAGTTCGCCTGTTTCAAGTGTTGAAATTTCTGATCAAAGTCCAGTCTCGTCAGATTCGGATAAGTCATCCGAGTCTGGTAAGGCAAAAGAGGAGGTTGTGTTACCCAAGAGTGGAGAAAAAGATAAAACAAATAAAAGGAGTACTCCACTAAACCCGTACGTCCCACCATATGTGAGACGAATGGGCGGTAATAAAGCCTCGACATCTAAAACACCGGTTGATAAAAAGGTTGAGCATAGGTGTTGTTTTAGATGTAATCAATTAGGACATCTTGTTGCAAATTGCCCTCTGAAGCAGCGATTCAGAGGTGTAAGGCCTACTAAAGCTGAGAATAAACCTAATAGTAATTATCATGCTGCTAAAAATGAAAACCACTTAAAATTCAAAAATGTGAATAATTCAGGTTTTCATAGAAACAAATCTCAGTTTTACACTGCTAATAACCAAACCACAAGTTATAATTCTTTCAATTCACAAAGGTTTGGTAGGCCTCACAATCAATCTTCAATGAGATATCCTAATGGAACTTACAGGAATTATCGAGATACTAACTTTGGAAAGCCAAAGTGTGGGATGTATAGATCCAAGACCAATTGGTCTTGGGTCCCTAAATTCTAATCTTTTGCTTTATTGTGCAGGAACAGTTGAACAGGGCTGCCAACAATCTTTGGGTTGTAGATAGCGGCTGTTCCTGGCACATGACGGGTAACAAATACTTGTTACACGATTTGAAACCTGTTCAAGGAGGGAGAGTGAGCTTTGCCAGTGAAAGTGGTGGCAAGATTACTAGAATGGGAACGGTGTCAAACGGAAAGATGACTTTGGAGAAGGTTAACTTTGTAGAAGAATTGAAGCACAATCTGCTGAGTGTGTCGCAGATCTGTGATAAGGAGTACACCGTTCATTTTACAAAGAATGAGGCGATCGTGTTGAAACCTGGTTTTCAGATACCAGAGGAGTGGATTGTGATGAAGGCTCCACGTGAAAGAAATACATATATTATGGATATGAGATCAACTGAAATGGCCACGGCAGAATCATGCCTTATGACAAAAGCAAGTGAATCAGAGTCCGAATTGTGGTATAGGAGAATGGGGCGCATTCATCTTCGGAAGATGAACCACATTGTCAAGAATGGACTTGTGCTGGGCGTTCCCTTGAAGAATTTCAATTTTGAAGATAAATGTATAGCGTGCAAGAAGGGAAAGCAGCACAAGAAATCCCATCTAACCAAGAAAGTCAATTCAATTGCCAGTACTCTGGAGTTGCTTCACATGGATCTCTTCGGTCCCGTGAATGCAAAAAGTCTAGGAGGAACTTCTTATTGCTTGGTGATCACTGATGACTACTCACGATATTCGTGGGTGTATTTCCTGAAATCAAAAGACGAAACGGCTCAGATGGTGAAGAATTTGATTACCAAAGTTGAGAACGTTATGGATAAAAGGGTTAAGTTCATCAGGAGTGACAATGGAACGGAGTTCAAGAATTTTGAAATGGAGATCTTCTGCCTTCAGAGAGGGATTGAACACCAATACAGCGCTCCGTATACACCGCAACAGAATGGAGTGGCTGAAAGGAAGAATAGAACATTAATTGAAGGAGCCAGAACTATGCTGGCTGATTCGAAGCTTCCTGTGGTGTTTTGGGCTGAAGCTGTTGCTACAGCCTGTTATGTTCTGAATAGAGTCTTAACTGTTAAAAGACTTGGTAAAACGTGTTATGAGCTTATGCATGGGAGAAAGCCCAACTTGAGTGGTCTTGAACCATTCGGGTCCCCTTGTTCGATTTTGTAGACAAATTCTAAATTTGGTGAAGTAGCCGATGAAGGAATCTTAGTCGGTTATGTTGTTGGGACTCCTAACAGACGTGTCTTCAATACATCGACCAGCAAGGTTGAGGTGGTGTGTAACACCGATATCACAAGTTACCAACCGCCAAAACCAAGCAATGGACCTGCGGAGTTTTTCGACTATGTTAAACTTTTAAGTCTTTTAACATACCGTATTTGGATATTGCTGAAGAAGAAGAGAGAGTTGCTACGAAGATGATCCTTGATGAGGAAGAAAACCTATTGCAAAGACAGCTGATCGATAAATGTCAACCTTCCTCATCAAATGCTTTCGATACCCCTGCTACCTCGACTGAAGAAGAATTTTTCAATCCATTTCACTCTCAGCATGAAACAACCATTGACGAGCTCTCTTCTAACTTGGAAGACAATTTGCATGTCGGTTCTGTTCCGACCACGAGAATTCATAAAGATCACCCTTTGGAGAATGTGATTGGTGATGTGTCCTCCGGTGTACAAACAAGACGTAGCTTGAATGAGCACACCTGTGTTTACACAAGCATCAAGGAGACAGGGATAATCAATGAATGCTTGTACACCTGCTTTATCAGCCAGATTGAACCGAAGAATTATCAAATGGCTCTCAAGGACAGCTCGTGGGTCGAAGCTATGCAAGAAGAGTTGGCTCAATTCAAGAAAATGGAAGTTTGGACTTTGGTTGAAAAACCGAAGCATGTGCATGCGATAGGCACAAAATGGGTGTTTAAGTGCAAGAGAGATGAGAAAGGGATTATCATAAGAAACAAGGCGAGGCTAGTCGTTAAAGGTTTTAATCAACAAGAGGGGATTGATTATAATGAAGTGTTCGCTCCTGTCGCAAGGTTGGAAGCCATTAGATTGTTTTTGGCGTTCGCTGCTTATAAGAAGATGAAGGTATTTCAGTTGGATGTGAAGAGTGCGTTTCTGAATGGGAAAGTTGATGAGGTAGTGTATGTTGAGCAACCTCCGGGTTTTCCTGACCCAGACTTTCCTGATCACGTGTACAAGTTAAGCAAGGCATTGTATGGACTACATCAGGCACCTCGTTCCTGGTATTCAACTTTATCAGATTACTTGCTTGAAAATGGGTTTGAAAGAGGGAAGATAGATAGCACGTTGTTCTTCAAGAGAGATGGAAGCGACTTCCTGCTAGTGCAAGTCTACGTGGATGACATCATCTTTGCTGCATCAAGAGTCTCCATGTGTCAAGATTTTGAGGCCGTCATGAAAAAGAGGTTTGAAATGAGTGCTATGGGTGAACTAACTTTCTTTTTAGGATTGCAGGTTGATCAGAAGAAGGATGGGATGTTCATTCATCAGACCAAGTATGTCTATGATGTGCTCAAACGCTTCAAGATGGAGGACAGCACTCCATTCGACACTCCAATCTGCGTCAATCACAAATTGGGTGCTGAGTCAGACGGTGATGCAGATGTGGACCCAACTCAGTATCGGGCTATTATAGGTTCTTTAATGGACTTAACTGCTTCTAGGCCTGATATAATGTTTGCTGTTTGTCTTTGTGCTCGTTTTCAGGCAAACCCAAAGGAATCTCACATGAAGGGTGTGAAGAGGATCTTGCGGTATCTCAAGGGCAAACCGAAGCTGGGGTTGTGGTACCCGAGAGGAGGAGACTTGGAGCTAGTCGCTTACACAGATTCTGATTATGGAGGGTGCAATCAGAGTCGGAAGTCAACAACTGGAGGATGTCAGTTTCTTGGTGGCAGATTGGTGTCGTGGCAATGCAAGAAACAGACTTCGGTCGCAATTTCAACCTGTGAAGCAGAATACATGGCAGCATCCAACTGCTGCTCCCAGGTTCTTTGGATTCAACAACAGTTGCGCGACTATGGTCTGAATTTCTTACTTACACCTATTTGCATTGATAACACAGCTGCTATCTCAGTAACTAACAATCCCGTGAAGCATAGTAAAACTAAACATATTGACATACGTCATCATTTTATACAGGATTGTGCTGAGAAAAAACTGATTGTGCTTGAAAAGGTGGATACGCTTGATAATTTCGCTGATCTTTATACTAAAGCGTTTGACAAAACAAGATTTCAAAACCTTATCGAGCTGAATGGGATGATCAATCCCGAGTAACCATGCTTTTCATGTTATATTTAAAAAAAAAACGTCACTATCGCTTAAAATATGTCGGTTACCTCAGTTTGAAGGACTTGTCTTCGGATATGTTTTGGTCCTCATTTTCTACTGTAGATTTTGAGGATAGCCATTAACCAGATGACTGAAAGTGACCGGGGCGGTTTATGATGAGTTTTCATTCTTTCGCTTAAAATTAGTCGATCATATTAATTAGTTAGAAGGACACATACTAGTATGTGGTCGGTCCAGCTGATCCATTGGATCTTCGGGATAGCCGTTTACCTGGAGACTTTGTTTTGGTCGGGGCGATTAATGTTAAAATTTTTATAGGGAAATGAAATTATTTTTCAAGTCTACTACTTCGTAAGAAGTTCGTTAGCTATGTTTAACAAAAAATTGATCCAACCTTGGAAAATGATAGATATACTGATTCTGTGTGCTTAACTAGTGAAGTTATTAGGCTTAAAAGGCTTTAGGACAGTCATTGTATGTCATGGTAACTTTTTATGGTGCGTAAAAGTAGATGTGATACAAACTAAAACTACTTGATTTTACGTGGAAACTCCTTACGAGTTTTGCATGTCTTCATATATATCTTTCCGAATGATAGGCAGAAAAGCGATTACCCAGTCATACACGAGCCCGTAAGTGTTCTGATTCCCGTGAAGATAGCGTTTCAAGAAACTGCAGTGATCCAGATTCGGGACTTGCAGTTGGTTACTACTCTGAAGTCTATGTAAATGTTTATCATAAAATATATATATATATATATATATATATATATGAGTTATTGAAACATTCTAGAATTCAACATATCAAGACTTCTTAATCATGGAGTAAGAAAGAGAACGGGAAGGAGATGAAGAGTAATTACAAACTTAATCAGACACTAAGGGTAGAAGTCAATTCGGGGTGACTTGGGGAAAGCCAAATACGCTTTGAGAATAGATAGGAGGCATCATAATCTCTGAGTTGTTGCCCACTTAATTTTTGAGCTTAATTGAACTTAACTCGTATCACAGAAACGATGAAAACCATCTTAAGTTATTTACCTACTTACAACCTGTCTCTATCTGTCATAATACAGCTAAACACGGATCTATGTGACAGTCACGTAATTAGTGTGATTCCTGTTTGGATCTTTTCTAAAACGTGGTAGTCCCTATCGAGACTGAAATTTGATCCCTTATACTTTAATTTTTTAAAAGTTTTTCGTTACTTAGGTAGTTTATGATTTTATAACTGGTTACTTGGATTTGAACGTGTCATTTAATTCTTAAAGGTAAGTTTTAAAACAAAATTGCAAAATATTCAAACTATAGGGGTTTGATTTGAAAAGTTTAGGCGAACTTGTGAATAACTTCGCCTAGGCGAAGTTATCCATAACTACGCCTGTTTAACTCCGCCCCTATATAAAGAATTCTTAAGGTCAACAGTGTTCATAACTTTCAATCTCAGCGAACTTATTCCGTATTTTCCGGCGAACTTAACAAGTTATCAGCGAAGTTGTTGTTATTCCGATTACTTGTTCTTTTTCCCAGTTTCCGTTACGTTTCAAGGTTCGTGATGCCATTACATTGTATAATCTTTGTTCTTCAATGATAATCAGTGGTCGTTTCGACCCGATTATGAACCTCGAACCGTCGGACCTTCAAATCGGACTTTCAAATCTTGTTGTTACGTGTTAATAACCAAACTGATCGTCAACATATCCTTAAAAGCTTGAGTTTAAGAGTCATAAATCGTCTAAATACCCAGAAAACCTCAGATTTTCGAGTTTGAATCAATCGTTACTGTCGCCGATTCAGATTCAGGCGAACTTAAGGTTTAGGCGAAGTTATCCGTAACTTCGCCTGATGCTCAACTTCGCCTGAGGCGATGTTGTGGTGAGGCGAAGTTGTCATTAACTTCGCCTGGACCTTTTAAATTTTTAAATTATTAGACGAACTTAAAGATGAAGCGAAGTTGTTCCCAACTTCGCCTCAACTTTAACTTCGCCTATACAGAAATTATCACAACTTCGCTCATGGTAATAAGCGAACTTGTGTTAAACCTTAACGTTTATCTAACTTGGTTCGTTTGTTGCAGATATGGTTGCAGTAGCAGGTGCTGGAGGTGCTGGAGGCGATGACGGAGACAATCAGAGACAATCAGAGACAATTCTTCCCGGGTCACAACATGTTCATCACCTTAGACCCGGAAGCGAGTGGTGTGGAGGATTACCGGGAGATAATCACATTCCTCCTTCGCTCGAGGATATTCCACGCAATCACGACGACTCTGCCGATTTCCTTACCCAATATCGAGGATTTCTGGCAGACCGTGGAATACGATTGCCGCGTTGAGCCCCCGGTTATGCGAGCAACCGTCAACAATCAAGAGGTTCAGTTCTCCTCTGAACAAATACAGGTGGCTTTACGGTTCGGTGAGGAGACTAGGGATGACCCTACAGAGTTTGTTGCTCCGTTTCGCGATGGAGCATTTCTAAGAATGGGCTATTCTGGTCCATTGGGCGATACACAACGGAGGAAGGGTTTCCTACTTGATCAGTGGCGCTTCCTCATGCACGTTATGATTGTCTGCATGTCTGGGAGGAAGGCGGGCACTGATGGTATGGGTGCGACCATGCAGTCAGCAATGACTGCTCTGACTTATAACAAACGTTATAGCTTTAGTCAGATGGTCTTTTATGAGATCGACAGACAGAGGAGGGCGATGGCTCGTGAGCGGTTCATACTGTATCCAAGATTCATCCAGATGATCTTGAACCATGTGGCTCCTAATTTGCCTCAACGACGCCCAATACGATACGTGGAGAGTGTGAGCAAACGTATCTTTGCCAATGCCGTACTTCGAGTGCGAGGAGCAAGCCTGAACGTCGTCCAAGGCATACTCCACTCTTTGGGTTCTTAATAAACCCGGAGTATGTGCCAGCTCGGGGGGATGAGTTCAGAGACCCTCAACCACAACAGGCAGGAGCAACTCGAGATGTACCTACTGTGCCTGTGGTGTCGGCTGAGGAGGATGTAGACCTTGATGCTGCATTTGGCGGCCAAGGATTCTTCGACATGGACCGTTTTGATCCACAAGAAGAGGTGCAGGTCTCTGCTGCACAGGTTAGGGAAGTGCGTGTTACTAGAGCAGCTACAACGGTGGCTGACTCAGATCTTGATGATGTTATGGATGAGGCGAGAAGGATGTTGGTGACTCGAGAGAGGACGTTGGGGAAGAGAAAGAGGACAGTTGATGATAGTGAGTCAGAAGAAGAGGAAGAGGACATTCACAAGTTGATTAGACGTTCAAGACGGGAGAGGACAGGTGCAGGTATGGGAGCTGGAGAGACGTCAAGAGTTGTACGGTTCGCTCCATCCGCACTGTCAGGTATGTCGATTGTTCCTACTTCTATACAGGTTACAAGCGTCGCGGTTGTTCCCGTGGTGGCTACATCAGCTGTCGGCATCCCATCCATCACACTACAGACGACGACTCCGGAGATTGTGTCGTTACCACCTCCAACGCTTACTCCTTCAGAGGTGGTGGCACAATTTGTAGAGTCTACCGTCGTTGCAACTGCAGGGTTGTCGGTCACGATACCACCTGCGGTTACGTCCACAACTGCTTCTGATGTCCCGGTTACATTCGAGATCCCTGCTGAGTATACTCAAGATACATCTAACATGAGGTTTGATTTCGATGCAACCCTCTCAGACTCGGAGAGAATAGCTGCACTTGAACGGGTCATGGCAGAGCAATCGAGGATAAACTTTATCCAGACCCAGGCTATTCAGCGCCTTGTAGCAGAGAATCAACTACAGTCGTCCCTCCAGGTTGAACATGGGCGAATTATAGATGCTATGAAGGAGTTCTTGGCATCTCAGGGGGAGACAGGCTGTAGAGGCGACGGGTTAAGGACGAAGAAGCGTTTTGATAGAGACGATGATCCCAATGCACCGAAAGGTGCAGGTGGTGAGTTGCCAAGAACTACTCAAGCTCTTGGGACTTCCACAGCTCAGGGGGAGTCTGCGGGTGCAGTTGGTGGTGATGAGGTGGTGATGGTTGATGATGAAGATGATGTGATCGATGCGTTGAAAGAACTAGATGATGATATGCTAGAGGATGATGTGATGTTTGATGATGATGTGCTGCCTATTGAGGAGATTAAGAAGATTGGAGCACAGATTGTGATTGAAGATGAGATTGAAGAAGGTGAAATAATTGAAGAAAATGTTGAACACGAGATCCCAGATGTTGAGAAAGCCGATATGGGTACTGAGATGGAAAATGATGAGACTGAGTGGGAGGAGCAGCCTAGGTGGAAGGAAGGTTGTGCTCATTGGTTTATTAAAACTAAGAAGCCTGCTGTTCCAACCATGTTCAAGAAGAGTTATAATATCAAAGGCTATGCTGAGTCGAAGAAAGGAATTATTTGTTGGCTATATGATGAACAGATAAAGTTGTTTGTGGTGAAACGTTTTGATGGGATTCAGTATTTTAAAAGAACGTTGAGATCTCTCAATACATTGCCTGAATGTGAGGTAAAGGATTTGGCTAGATTGGGGCTGATCAATAGAAGCGACGACAACATGGCAAGGGTTATTGGGAAGATCGTGTGGAAAGAAAGCATAAAGGAGAAGAAGTTTAAGTTATTAAAGCCACAGAAGGGAAAGCTAGTGGAAGATAAAGAAAGGGGAATGAGAGCAGATGGCAAGCCATGGATGGTAATGAAGTACAAACCGATTCGATGCATTAAGGAGGTTCCAATGAAGATTATGCCTCAAGATGTGTTGAAGAATCTTAAATGGTGGTATGTTGATTGCCAGACTGCTGAAGCCGTGATGGAAGACGAAGACGAACAAGAAGTGCTGAGGGTGTATGATCCGATGCATCTTGTTAACTTATCGAAAGCTGATCTGCAAGTGTTGAATGAAAAGAAGATATTCTATATTCCTGCTTGGAAAGACGAAGCGAGGAAGTATCAGCGAGTAGTCACGGTCTGTGTTAGAGAAGGAGTGCATGCGTGAAGATTACAAAACAAGTGCTTAAAGATCAAGATATGAAGCTACTGCCAAGGGGGAGTCTGTTGGTGCATGAATGTCAGTAGTTCATAGTCTAGTGTCTGTAATCGAGTCTGTAATGTTATTTATGTTTTTGTTTAAGCGAAGTTGTTAACAAGTTCGCCTATGCGAACTTGTTGAACAATCGAAGTTATGGATAACTTCACCTGAACATATCAGGCGAAGTTGTCGTGTATTTATATATAGGTTACGGCTTGTTTTGTATAAGTTAATCAGTTAGTGGTTTGAGTCGATCGAGTTGATCTAAGTCTGTATCAGTGATTCATATCACGTGAGTTCGGTTATTAATATATAACGTGTTTCGGTTTATTCGTGTGTGTTTGTTTGGTTTGCTTTCTACGCTCGTAACGATCTACGCAGGGATTCCGCACCTGAGTAGACCGGGATATCTCGTGTGATCCGTCCAGGGAACCTACAACACACACACAAATTCCAAGGTTATGCCTCAACTTTCAAAATATTTTTAGATCCTTTTAATTTTTGGTAGATTATCTTTAATTGTGGGAAATTCCTTAAGAATTCCCGTGTTTTGTTTGTTCCTTCACCTTGAAGCGTGGGAGTAATACAAATCTCATACAACCATAACTTCAGGTGGTACCCATAATCGGCTAAACGGTTGCGTGGTAAACATAACCGGCTAAACGGTTATACTTCCAAATTGTGTTTTCAAATTATTTTAAATGCTTAGTTGGATGAAAAATCCATGGAAATCCATGGGCACTCCAACTATCCATTTCTTGAACCATTTTCGATTTGATTTTTGGGTTGGAACGTAACGTCCGAGGTGGTTCCCGAGATACACCAACTACTTATATTTGATTCGTTGATTCGGTATTTAGTTGAGTCGGTTAAATGCCGTGTATCGCTCATAGTCCGAACAACTCCATTGATTCGATAATTTGTTAATTAGTTGGGTCAGTTAAATGCCATGTACACGCTCATGGGCTAAACAACTCTATTGTTTATTACACGTTATTTAAATTGGGCCATCAAAATGCCATGGAATGCTCATGGGAGGCCAATTCACAAACTTTATGTTGCATTACTTAGTTATGCCATTCAAATTGCTATAAAAAGCTCATGGGAGGTCAACTCGTTTGATATGCTTGGTTATGTTATTTTTGGAAAATTTTATAAAAACATTATTTACTTAAAAGCTTCAAACTCATACATATTATTTTAATTCTTGACTCGTCCTCGAGTCTTCACTAGTACTAATACATATACAAACGCATCCCCATTATTTCATATCAACTCATTCCTACCACTCACCTGTCACTTACACATTTTCATTGTTGATCCTCGTAGAATGTCTTTCCTAAGAATCAATCATCGTAATCAACGCCTTTCACCTGCTTCTCGTAATTGCTGTTCAACTACTAAAATCGACAAAGAGTTTGCCGCTGTATTCCGTTAACCAAATAACCGCCAACCTCAACAAAACTAATTTACCACGAACAAGAAATCTTATACTAACTCATATCCGTTAAAATATTATTTAAATTATACTTCCTTAATTATATCCATATCCTCGAACTATAAATTTCTAAATACATTTAAATTCTTATCCTCAACTATAAACTATAAATATTTTATTATCTCTTGTTTTCCTCAATATCATGATGGTTTTCACAACTTATTTTTCACTTTATAAATCTTTATTATTAAAATTCAATTATTGTAAATTTTATTATTATTAAGCTAAATTATGTATTCTCTAAATTTAATTTCCATTTTTAAATTAAAATTTTCACATTAATTAATTCAACTTTTATTATTAAATCGACTTTTGATTGAACCATCATCGTAAATATTTCAACTCCCTACTTCAATTTAAAAAAAATTGAACGTTTTAAATGATAAATCGTAGTTGTTAGAATAGTCATAGAGGTTCATACGTTACTAGCCTCGCACTTATTTTAGAATATGCTTCACTTTAATTTAAAAATTGTTATTTACTTGAATTTCCATTATCGATAATTCAATTTACATATTTCCTAATATTTATAACGATTTTATGAAAAAGGAAAAGATCCACGAATTCCCAATTTAATATAATTTAATTACCTACGTTATATTTAATCTAATTTTAAAAATTTAATTGGAATAGGACTATCTCGGTGATCCGGGAATATCCGCTTCCCAGTTTAATCTATTAACAATTTAATTCAAAAACGCATATTTTCGCATTATCATTAATATTTAAATTATTAATTACTAACTATTATAGTATTTAGAATATCTTAATCGAATTAATCTAATCTCAAAATCACAAACTTGAAAGGTTATAACTTTATATTAATTTCTCTTTAAATCTCGTAAGTTCTCAACTAACTAAACTCGACTCACCGAAATTTTCGTTAACTATGTTTAAACTTATATTATCGATCTTAAGAACTTCATTCTTAAAGAATACGATCTTTAAGGACTCCGCATGCCATTAACTACTTGTTATAAATTAAACATTCGCATCATTCGTCCCCTGAATAAAATTCCTTTATCGAAGTTAATCTATTAGGATCCTGTATATCCATCTCATTTCCTTAATCTCGATTATCACAATAACATCTGTTTCACCAAACCTATTTTCTTTAATTTTCAAAATTTTACTTTCAAAAGCAAAAGAGGTTTTCGAAATCTCACGGTTTTATTAATTTAACTATAAAATTTATTAATTATCATTTGAAACTATATTTAGAATTATCAAAACAAAAGTTTTCTCTTAAAATTTTATTTTTAATGTTTTATAACCCACATGATGGACCGGATTTTGCGGACCATCCGACGATAAGAGTAATTATAGATGCATACATAATTATCCAAGTCATCGCATGAAAATCATAATAGGTACAATTGTGTGTCATGATCTAGAACCTAAGTTAACTTGGGTGACGGTACGAATGATGAGATGATAAGGACATGATGGATACGCCGCTGGTACATCCTATATATAAGTGCCCTTATCGGATTGTCATTTGAAGCGTTGTTTTGGTTATTACAAGTTCTATGTTATGATATTTTCTTAAAAGCTTAATTTATTTTCATAACGATGATGTTTTGGTTTTCCTTAATTTCGGGATGAAATTCCCTAAAGTAGGGGAGACTGTAACAACTCGGGTTTTCCACATACAAATTTATATCCATAACCCGACCCGTCTTAGGTTCGGGAAATTTATCACTAAAAAGGTATCACATTTATCGAGAAATTACTATACAACTTATATTTATTTATTATATTTATTTAATATATATATATATATATATATAACTTTTGAAAATGTTCATTTTTGACCCGAAACTAAACTTTAATCCCTTATTGTTCCCATCACCAATCTCCAGGGACTAAAATGCAAATTCTGCATATCATCTTTATAACCCATACCCGTAACCAGTAACCCATGACCCGTTAACCCAAAACCCGTAACCGTTTAGATTGCTTGAGCCTCAATTATCGTTTTAAACTTGGAATTGAATCACGTTTATGATTATTCTTACCATACTCGGCCTAACCATCCTAACTAATTAAGAAACAAGATCCATTAAGATACGTATTGATGTATTTAACCGACCATCTTAACCTAAAATATAATATACATCTTAAGCTTGATCATAAATCAATTACTTGTGTCTGCACAACCCTAAGGCCTGCACCAACTAAAACCCTAAGTTTAATTGGAGTGTCGAGGTCCCAGTGTACCTGTTCATCGTTCAGCCGTAGCCGGAATTAGTTGAATCAATTAACCCATGTTTAATCAATGATACGGGTAATAAATTATACGTGTAAGTTCGTCTTGAATCATTGAACAAAAGCCCTAATACTGATTTAATTAACATTCACTTGATTGATCGATTTCAAATTTAGGGTTTATAATCAATTTGTTTTTAATTTGTTCCTGTATATATATGTGAGTTTTCAAACATAAACTAACTGACACACCAGCTCAACTGGCTGGTGTGTGTGTGTTCAAGATCTGGGCATTAGGTCGCGGGTTCGAGTTCGGCCAGCCCCTATTTTTTTTGGTTAGTTATTTTTATTGTTTTTTAAAAGGGTTTATAATATAATATAACTAATATTAATTATTGAAATAAAACAATATGTATGTGCATTACAGCGGGTTTTTTTTTGTTTTTTTTCATTTTTTTTATATTTTTCGATTGAAATATAAGAAAATATAAGAATAATGGCTAAAACAGAATTTTAAAAATATTTTTTTATTTTTAATTAAAAATAATTCTTTAGGAGTTTTTAGGAGTTTTTTAGTTTTTTCTCTAAAGGTGAGTTTTCTCTTGATCCTCTCCCCATATATATATATGTGTGTGTGTGTGTGTGTGTGTGTGTGTGTGTGTGTGTGCGCACATATAATTCGTTTTAATTAAAAATTATAATAAACATATTAAACGTATTAGAGGTGTTAATTATATTTTTACTATCGAATTTCGTTAAGGATTCCAAAATATAAATCTTATAATAATTACATATTTACACGTTTATAATATATCTCAACTCGTATTTATTTAAACTAATTGTACGTAAACCCAATTTTATGACAAACAATGATATTTATAATTAAATAGTAATAATAATTCGTAGAGATCAATCGTTCAATCCATAATGTACCAATCATAATTGTAACTCAAATCACATCAAAATCTTAAATTTGTTATACATATTATATCATTATAATTCACTCGTAATATCATTTAACTAGGATTCTTGTCGATAATTCTCGAGGAGTGTGATTATCGTTTCTTGTCGTATTAATTCTCGTTTGGCTTATTCGATCAGGTGAGTTTTATCATTCCCCTATTTTACTCGATTTTCACAAACGTTTTGGGGACATATGCGTATATCATACTATACATACATATCTATATATACATACATATCAAAAATAGCAAACGTGTAATTGTGTGTGATTAATCAAATCTACTTATGTGCTTATTTGTCTTTGTATGCAATCGTTTGACATATCCCCTTGGAGAGGGTTCTCATTCTATTGACCACCGCCCGATTCGCTTGCCAACGGTCTTATTCTATTTATTTGCTCATGGTTGATTTACCAACGCCCGATTCGCTTGGCAATGGTTTAATCGACAATCTATTTCCTTATAGTTTGATTTCATTACCGCATTTATTATATTTTGCTTATTTATTATATTAACCTTATTTTTGTTGCAAAACTGGTGATAAACTTACTCAACATGTGTTGTTGACATACTCTATTTTCTACGCATATCCAGGTTGTTTGAAGTTGAAGTATGGACACTTAAAAAAACTTTAGGGTTATAATGAAGACATACATGAATTTAACATGTTTTATTTGTTTATTTGAATTGGTTGTTGTATTTGAGTATTGTGCGTGTATAATTGAAATAAAATAATTAATTAGATATTGTCATTTATACTTATGATAGTATCTTCGAGCTGTGAGCAATCGGATCATGCCACGGCATTTCCGCCTTTGGTTGGGGTGTGACACGAGAGCCCTACTTTATAGTTAGATTTACTCATAAACACAGTTCTAAGATCAGAGTTAATTAAAACTTTTGCGGAATAATTAAAACTTCATGCATTACATTACAAAACATCGAATCTTGCCTTAACAAAAGTTAACTTGTCTTAAAACATAACATAATAATTCAAAACATTTCAGTCTTTCGGTCCCTGTCACGTGCCATCCTCAAGCCAGCTCCTTCAATCTATTTACCTGCGTGCATACTAAAAGTCAGTTACGCTGAGTGAGTTCTAGAATTATTCATACACATCCATTATTTATGTACAAATGTTATTTGGTACCATTCTTACATTTTTCTTACATAGCATACAACTATTATTATATTCTTGCATAGATATTATAAGGTGTCTACCACCCAACCTCTTGCACAGATATTATAAGGGTCTGCCGCCCGACCTCTTGCACCGATATCGTAGAGTCGGCCACTCTATTCTTGCCTAGATATTATAAGGGCCTGTCACCCTGACTCTTGCATTACATTCTTATTTGACTCTTTCAATCATGTTAAGTTAACAAACTAGGCATATACAAGTTCTTACAACTTTCTTTCATTCTAGCATCAATTACTCACATTAATCATACACACATATGTATTACTAGTCTTACAAGTATGCACATAGCCCGAAAACATTTCAAGAGAAATGGGGCTAGAACTCACCTGAAGACGATTCCTCTCTGAGTGTATCGTAATTCCCTTCTTTAACTGAGCTCGGCTAACTGTGTAACAAGTTACGAGTATCAATTATCTGTTACTACTACCTCTTACATTTAAGTTGATGAAACCCTCAACTAATGGGGTCCGGGGGGCAGCGCCCCTGGTAGCGGGGTCAAGGGGCGGCAGCCCCTAGCAGGGTCCAAGGGGCAACGCCCCTGGCTGGGGTCGAAAATGCATCAGAAAATCGAATCGCATGAAAATTCGCATGGAAGTTTCGCTTCGCATGGAAGTTCGCTTCACATGGAAGTTTCGCTTCGCTTGGGAAGTTTCGCTTCGCATGGAAGTTTCGCTTCGCTTGGGAAGTTTCGCTTCGCATGGAACTTCGCTTCGCAAGGAAGGTTCATTTCGCATGGAATTTCGCTTCGCATGACTTGTGCGATGCAAATTCTTTTCCTTTTTCGTTTTTTACCATTTTAAAGCCATTTTCCTCCGTGACTCTCCCTTAGGGCCTGATTCTACCCTTTTTATAGGTTTTGGGTTGTACCAACTTTCTATACCCGTGTTTTATGAGGTCCGAACATCACCTTTTTTTCCTATAACACACCCGTGAGGTTATAACTCACCAAGTTTATGTTTTTCTTACATCTTACAACCTGATCTATCGTTTTATCAGTTTGCATGTCAAAACCAACCACAAAAACTTAGCCTCGTTGGCCAAGACTCACCTTTTGGTCTCGGTCGGGCTCAGATGTACAACCCGAGGATCTAGTGGTGTTTCTTGTTGTTTGATGATGTTTACACATGAGATTCTTCCTTCCTTAGCTCGGATTTGGATCCGGGTGTTAGAGAGAAAATGTGTGTGTGTGTGTGTTCTTGAGTGTGTGTGTTGTGAAAGAAAAGAAAGAGAGTGGAGTTTGGGGTTTATATAGAGGTTCCATGGGCCCTAGAGCCTATAACCTTTCCCAAGCCCAACCCAACATAATCTAATCACTAACACACGATCAAACTAACGACACACAATTTAACAAAACTTTCTGTTATTTATTATTCTCAAAATACGGATGTTACACTTACTAATCTAATTCAATTTTACTAAATAATTTTAAGTTCTAAACTTTTTTTTTTCTGTTTTTGAATAATTACATTTTTTAAGTCATTATTATTACATAATAATTTAAAATTAAAATAATTACAAATGATAAGTTAAATACGGGTGGGTTCGATGGTATTCTATCTTCATCCACCGTCATTCAACTGTAGGCTTGTATTGGTAAAATATTGGCATATGGCGGCTTTAAATGGTTTTAAATACAGTTGGCCACCCCACATTATAGCTTTTTCCAACGTTAAATAAGGAACATTTTTATGAAAATAAATCAAATCGACAAAATTGTGACTTTGAACGTAAGATGGGCATAGGATTAGTAAATTATATTTTCTTTATCTTGTTTTTTTTAAATTTAAAGTGATTAGTTTTTCGTTTAATTTAAAAACTACAAACGATATCACAATTAAAAAGAGAGAAAAAAACTTGCATTTGATTACTAAATCATAACAAGAACAACTTTAAACAGGCATTTGGGACTTGCCAATTCTATTGTAACAATTTTCAATTGCATTTTAACGCAATGTCCGTGGTTAGTTATAACATCATACGTGTGTCCTTTCCTAATCAATCCACACCCATAAGGTATGTTTTAGGGAATCACAAGATTAAAGGTTACGTTACCTAGTTAGTCTAACGATTAGAACTGAAAGGTGTTATATATACAATTGTCTCTATATTTTCATCGAGTTCATACATTTTCGGGTTCATCGTCAACTCACCGGTATGACCCCTAAATTCCTTGCAGTTTTCATGTTGGTTAGCCACTAGATCCAGTAAAATTAGTTTAGTATTTGTATTTTCATTGTTCAACATATGCTTCTTATTAGTAAAAGCTTAATTAAAGTTCTTGGGGTTGTATGCAATCAGCTTGAGTTTTATTAGTGCTTTAAAATTTCTTTCCATAAAAAGCTTGAAGTTCTAGCTTTCAATTTTTGTGTGAACTAAAATTGAGCAGGTTAATTTAGTATTCATGAATCACCTGTCGATAATTCGTCGAAAATCATATTAACCATGATAAAAATTCTGACGGATCTCGTCAGCAACTTTTTCACCAGCGGTTTTCCGTCATAATCGTTCGCCTTTCATGCTGGTTTGATATTGGTTTCGTAGGATTATTGTAATTATATAATCTCTTATCACTTTGTTAGGGGTGTATATTTATGTAGAAAAAAATTAAAAATAAAATAAAATATATTTGTTTAGTAATGTTTGATATTGGTTTCGTAGGATTATTGTAATTATATAATCTCTTATCACTTTGTTAGGGGTGTATATTTATGTAGAAAAAAATTAAAAATAAAATAAAATATTATTTTAATTTTTTTCTACATAAATCTTCATTAATTTTCAAAAATTCATTAGTTTTGAGTCTTTTTACATGACACCTCCCCAATTCATTATCTCTAGAATTCTTCATTCACCCCTAATACTAGAGTTGACAAAATTAATGGATTAGATTTGGGTTAGAATAACTTTTAGGTCAGAATGGTTATGGGTTAGAATGAGTATTTTTAAATAGAGGGTCAAAATGGGTAAAATTAACTTGTCTTTACCCAAGTAAAAATTAAAACATAAAAGATTTTAAAAACTCTTTCAAAACAAATAAAAATATTAATAAAAAATAATAGCTCAAAATATAAATCAAAAATGAAAAAAGTAAAACAACTAAAATGTTTTCATCGTATTCCTCATTCATTAAAAATAAAAAAAATAATAATAAAAAAACAGTTTTGTATCGGTTCAGGTTCGGTTTTTTCGGTTCACTTTTGTTTTTTTTCATTTTGGTTGGTTTCGGTTTCGATTTCGATTTCTATTCCGTTTTGTTTTTTCGGTTTTTATCGGATTCGTGGGTTTTGTTTTGAAATAAAATAGGATGGGGCTTGTTTTAGTCCATTCAAGCCCACAAACAAATCCATTCTAACATGAAATAAAAAGTCATTAGCAATCTGCCAACCATCTTGACCTCTTATTTTGATACATCCTTACCCATTTCAATTTTAAAAGTTATCCATATTGACCCAAAACAATCTATTTGGATTTGTTTTTCCACTCCTACCTAATACCCTAATCTTTGTAAAATTAACTTTTTTTTTCTTTTTTGCAACAGGCTATGCCTCAATTCTTTAATTTTCGCCAAAATATTTATAGTCACCATGTTAGACTTATTCAGTTATTTGATTGTTTCATATGTGAATTACGATTTCATATGTATCTGTGTTTCAGGATTTTTTCTCTTGAATATCCACTAAGTTCAAAACTTCTTGTCATTTTTTCAACTATTCATAACTTCAAGTTACATGATTCTTCCTATATCCTTAATTACGCGGTTAACTATATTTTAATATCGGATTAACTTGTAGGTCAGCATGGGAAGTAAATTGGAAACAATATCAATTTTCCTTCTCTTATCGACCTTGCTTTCTTCTCCCATCCATTCAACATCCACTGACGGGCTTATTAGAATTCAGCTGAAAAAGGTGAAACTCGATGAAAACAATCGTATTGAATCCAATCTCCGCTTGGGCGATGGCCATTATTCAAAGATAGCTACTAGGTCGTATAGACAGAGTGTGAATAGCATTGGTGAGTCCCAAGAGTCTGGTATCATATCCCTGAACAACTATATGGATGCCCAATACTTTGGTGAGATTGGTATTGGCACCCCACCTCAGAAATTTAAGGTCATCTTTGATACCGGCAGTGCTAACTTGTGGATACCATCGTCGGAATGCATATCTTCAGTAAGTCACACACACACACAACCAACTTTAATTAGAAAACAATGAGAATCACATAATCAGTACTATATAGTGGTTTAAGAAATACAACACAGCGTTGGAGATATGGTTATGCGTCATGGTTAAAGCAATAAGGACATGTATTTTGGTTTCGTTGTTATCTACTTTAAAGTCATTAGCAAAGACCCAATATATGCTAAGATAGCAACAAAGTGTAATTTCAAGTCCCAATCGATAAACAAACGCGAATTAAACGACTATCTTTCGTTTATATTAATTAGAAAATATAATTCAAAAACTGATTACAACTCTCTCAAACTCTAACTCGGTTTAATTCTTGATGAACCCTAACTCGGTTGCACCAACTTCTTATTCTAATGTTTAACCACAACTCGGTTTATATAGACTAACCTAACTTACTAGTCAAGACATTACCAAATATAATAAAACCCTAATAATTCTTGGTTGGGCCTTACGTACACTTGGGCCAAACAACAATTAAGTCAACAATCACCCCCTCAATTGTGGTATCCGACTCACCCCATAATTTTCTACTCGAAATTGATGGGTCTTCAACTTCACGCTTGTCATCCTTATCTTGATTCTCCCAAAACTTTTCTTGATCTCTTGCAATGTTCTTTGGGCTCCACCTGGCTTGAAGAAACACTTGCTTCTTTAGATCCTTATTCGTCTTCCCTTGGGCTTGAATCTATTTCTTGACCACGCGCTTAGTTTCTTGAACACTCCTTCTTTAGACTTTGAATTTTGAAATTTGGATCTTTGATTGGAATCTGACTCGTACCGGCTTGTCTTCTTTCAGTCTAATTTGAAAATCCCGACCTGCAAAATTCTTCATTCCAATGCTAGCTCGTTTACCCGGACTTAACATCTTGAGGCTAATGTTGTATAATTGGTTCTTGGTTCTTGTCATCTTCATCAAAAGCTTACCTGTATCATCTTTAATGGTTAGCAAATCATGTTTCATGTGTATCTCGCATCCACCTTCCGTTGCTTGACCAAGACTTATGATATTGCACTATAGGCTCGAGATGTAGTAGACATCAGTCAACAGGCGCTGCTCCCCTGTCTTTCCTACAATTAAGACTGACCATTTTCCCTGAATATCAATACAAGATTACATATCTGAATTTTACCTTTCCCATGACTTGCTCATTCAATTCATAAAAATACGCTTTATTACCAGTCATGTGATTTGATGCTCCATTGTCGAGATACCAAACATCTTTCTCTATCGGCTAGGTTTTTAAACGCTTGGAATCACACTGTCTTCATTCAGCAAATTGTCTTTTAATCACCTTTAACATAAAAAAAGATGGATCAAAATCATCAACTTTGTTCAAATTAGATTCTTCCTTTTTCTTCATACTTTCCGGGCACATAAACGCAAAGTGACCAAACTTATCACAACGGTAAAACTGAACCTGTGATATATCCTTTCTACCCCTTTGACGATCATTGGTTCTTCTTTGTCCCTTATAATCTGACCCACGATCTTGACCACCTCGTTTTTCGCAACAATCTTGGTCCTCATCGTCTCGGTCTTGACCTTCGCTTTCACGGCCTCTTCCACGCCCCTGTGAACTCGGCCAACCCTTACCTCAGCTACCGGACTAATCATACCACTTGTCTTTGTAACTACTTTCTGATTGATTGAAAAGTAACTAACCTTGTGAATTTGAAGCTCGTTCTCTCCCTCGTAGACGTTCCTCAAATGCCTTAAGTCTTCCAACAACATCTGCAAACATCATGCTATCTAGATCAACACTTTGCTCGATTGAGGCTATGAGTTTGAAGTACTTATCTGGAACCGCATCCAGTAACTTCTTCACCTAGACATCTTGCTCGAACACATGACCCAGACTCGTTGCCTTTGAAACCATAATTGTTATTTTTCCCACAAACTCGTTAATAGTCTCATTTTCGTCCATCTTGAGTTTCTCAAATTCACTTTTCAAAGTTAGCAGTTGAGCCTTTTGAACTCGCTTGGCCCCAACATACCGTGCCTTCAAAGCCATTCATATTTCTTGGGCATTCTTGTATTAAGAAATCTGAAGAAGAATATCACCTTCCACCACTTGAAACAAAAATGATTTTGCCGTTTTATTTTTCTTCGCATCAATAATCGCACCCACTTGTGGTTGAACAACTTCCCATAGGTCTTGATCATACAATATCGCTTCCACCACAATCGCCAATGTGATTTAATTAGTTCCATTCAACTTTGGAACTTGTAGTGATATCCCCTACTCACTTTGGGTTGGATTATTGGTCTTTATTTATCACCCGTCATTGATGTTGAACCCCTTTGCTCCACTCCGTTGGAACAAATACAAACCAAATCACAAATACCTTTTAAAAAATATCTTGTGCAATAACAAAAATTGCAACAAAATTATTCGTTGTTTCCTTTTATTTAACGTAATTAAACGACTAATTTTTTGAGTTTTTGAATTTTGTCACATTTTGTTATTCTTTAATCACAAAATCCAAAGAAAACACAAAACAGGAAGGAATGAAAATATCTTGTTGTCCTGCTACAAAATTGAAACTCTCGCAAATATAACTTGTCGCGGAACACTCCTTTAGCCCGCCGAACAGTCCTTTGCGACACCCCAATCAGAAACCAACTTGTTTCTAAGTAATCACCGCACAAACAACCGGTCGCCGACTCGTAATTCCTTTGCCGCCGATCTCTGTTAAATTGATTATCGATTTCTTGAACTTGGCTGTGATACCAATTCAAGTCCCGAGATAAAAAACGCGAATTAAACGACTATCTTTCGTTTATATTAATTAGAAAATATAACTCAAAAACTGATTACAGCTCTCTCAACCCTAACTCGGTTTAACTCTTGATGAACCCTAACTCGGTTGCACCAACTTCTTATTCTAATGTCTAGCCATAACTTGGTTTATATAGACTAATCTAACTTACTATTCAAGACATTACCAAATATAATAAAACCTTAATAATTCTTGGGTTGGGCCTTACACTTGGGCCAAACATCAATTGAGCCAACATAATGTGCTGATGTTATATGATAATCTTGCAGGTATCATGCTTTCTCCACTCAAAATACGAGTCAAGTCACTCAAGCACCTACAAAGCAAATGGTTAGTGTTCTTTTAGCCATTGTCCTTCTATGAAAACATGAAAAAATATGTCACTTCAATCTTGGTTAAAACAATAAATCGTTATATTGGAAACGCGAAAAAGAAGCTTACATAGTTTGATGATAATGCCTTCATGGTATAGTCAATCAGCCCAATCAATCAGTTCCACAATAATATAATTATAAATGTAACACGATTTGTACTGAATAAAGTAAGTAGATAATTATGTTAGAGACAATGGAGGGGTGATTACAAATGGAACCCCCTCTCCCTCCCCTATTAGGTTTACTTTTAAAGTTTGTGTTTATCTATCTCTCTCGCTGTGTTTTTTTTATAGATATGCCTTGAACAACAAATCGCTTTAGTATAATAATTGGTCATGTTCTTGTAAGTTACAAGTTAATTAACAAAGAGAAAAGAGTCAGGTAGGGTGACCTCAAATACTTGCTTATTGTTATGTGTTGTTTGTTGAAGCCGGCTGTTTGTTAGATCTCACCAATACCTTTCAGTTGGTTTTAGAGCCACTCTGAACAGTGACTAAGTGTATGCCAAAAATTCCTTCAATGAATTAGATGTTAACCGCTGTCTGCACTCATTCGAATGATTGAGAACGATCATGTTTTCATGTCAAACACTCACTTCATCAAATTAAGTATCCTAGGTGATGATGGATGCTTGGGAAGACCTCAAGCCAGTGGCCCGGGTGGTCATAGACTAGTAGCCATATAATCTCTGCGTTGCACACTAAGGCACTAATTCAAAATTGCAACGTTCAGCCCCCTAATATTTGAATCATGTATGATAGGTCTTCCAATTTCAGCAGGTCTCCCAACTCCTTGAACTCAATCTATGCGAGAGCTCTCGTTAGTGTATCACTATATCGACTCGTTCTTTGCTACTTATATGCATAAATACCACCTCCTCCTTTTCAATACATTTCTAGATGTAGTAGTAACATGATTGATGTGTGAAGTCTCGCCGTGAAAACGTGATTATTCATGAGAGAAAACAACACTTTCTGAAGTGGTTTCCCGGTTAACCGCTTAGTAATTCCCCAAGTAAAACCTCCTAACATGTACCCGAGCTAGCCGGTATATATTCTGCTTCACATGAGGATAGAGCGACTGGTCCTTGTTTTGGAGAACACCAAGAGATCGGTGAAGATCCAAAATAAAATGTATGATTCGTAGTGCTCCTACCATTGTCTTCATCAGTGTTGTGACTGCTGTCATTAAACTTGATTAACAAGATTCTTTGTCCTTGATTTTACGTGATACCAAAACTCAGTTTTGTTTTCATGTATTGAAGTATACGTTTTATGGAATTTGTGTTTTACTCAATTAGTTTTTGTATGTTCGGCTAACAACCTTGACATCATGGTCGGGTCGAGTTTGTAGCAAATACCGATGGCATCTAACTATCTTTCAGTATCTGGTGGCCTCAAACTTCCATCTCATATTTGGCTTTTGATAGCTTTAAATTCGGATACATGGGTATATAAGCCGGGTTAATAGTTCCCATACTTGTTTTTTTTAATGTTTTTTCGAGCATTTGATTCTTGTTTAATTGTGATCTCGTCTTTGATTTGCGACACAATAGAAAACTTTTCCTAAATCGAGCATATAGGGCTGTGCGATATTCTTCTTGAACTTGTTTAACATATTCAAGCAAGAACCTATAAAGAATATGAGTCAACATAGACGACAACCACAATCAAAATAAAATTTCAATTCATTTCTCGATAAATGATGTGCTCTTTCACATTTCGTAGAGTTTAAATTTTAAAGCTCTTGGGAATTGCCTTAGATCGTATAAGGATTTTGATAGGTTATACACGTTACATGTTTCTTTTGCTTTCTCAAACCTTTCACGTTGGTGAATATAAAGAGTGTTTTTAAATCACCATGCGCATTGTAAAAACACTGTCATCAAGTCTAAGTGTGTCACACCCCGACCCAAGCGGCAGAACATACCAGGGGTAACGTATTGATCGGAGAATAGCTTAAAAGGCACTAATTAAAGCGACAATAATTATTTCATTAATATTAAATGAAGTACACAATTACAAACAATTTAACCAACTACAAATGATACATAATTCTTATGAGTAAATATCCTAAGGCCAAAGTAAATATATTCGATCTTGATTACTTCAAATACTTGAAACTTTAGCCTAATATGTATAAAAATAGAGTTTGTCAACACAAATGTTGGTAAGAATACATAAATTTAGGTTTCTATATATATATATATATATATATATATATATATATATATATATAGATGGATAAAATCACAGTTCTTATATAAATGATGAGCATTACAAATCTTATGAATATGTAAACAAATAAATAAATGTGGACCCATTCCTATTGATACAAAATCAACATACCTGGGTAAATATATGATCATACTAGATGAGGATGACTCCAAACCACCAAAATATAAAATAAACACTTAAGCACATAGAGCATGCAATAATCACACATAAGCATAAATTAAATTGTGTTTTGAATAAACGTGGTAAAAAAACATGAGTACGTGTGAATAAGATATATATGCTACCCCTAAAATGTGTAAAAGATAAAAAGGGGCATGTAAACTCACCTCGACAATAAACGTGGAGAGATGCTAAAATAATTATATAACTTGAATAATCGACATTATGGAGTGAACCGGTGAAGTTCGGTTCAACGAGAGAGCCTAGAATAAAAGTTATTCTAGTTAAAGTATGATAGTTGAGAATAGTAAAATAATGAAAGATGAAGGGTGTGTTTGGCAAAGAGCTTTTAGGAGCTTTTAGCTACAAGCTTTAAAGAAAAAGCTCTTATTTAATAAAAAGTTTGTTTGATTTGAGCAGCTTGAAGCTTTTAGCTTAGGAGAAATAACTTGAATTTAAAAGCTCCAACTACTAGCGTTTGAGAAAAAGCTTGTAGCTTTTATATTTGAAATTTTACAAGTTTGATACTTGAACTTTGAACAGCTTTTGTTAATTTATACAATAGTTACACTGTTAACCCTTATTCAAAAACAACTACCCCCATGACTTTTTAAAATGCCATAACTTTTTCACACGTTAATATTTTTTAAGAAAAAAATACATCATAAAAATGATTATTTTATTCTCTTTAATTTGAGTATGGTATTGCTATACTTCTTTAACTTTAAAAAAATTAACATATTATGTGATTACTGGTTATTATCGGTAACAAGTCGAGTCTGGAGAACTCGGGCCATGTGTAAGACAAAATTAGGGTCGAAACCAGTCGATGCAAAAAAGGGCTAATTTAGTTTGGTTCGTGTTGGTACGATTTTGAGTCGAAAAGGGTCATGTCAGAACAGGTTTCAGATTAGAACAGTGCACCACGCGAGCACTCAGCTTGTTTTATTAAAAGCTCCCGCTACTCTATCAAACACCTAAATATTTATAAAAAAAACTACAGCTACCAGTTCCGGCCACCTGCCAGCAACTTCCAGCTTACAGCCATCAACTGGTTTTGTCAAACATACCCGAAGTTTAAAATCATTTGGGGTTTAAATCCATGAACTTTGAAAGAAAAAATATTTTTTTTTAAAGGTAAATTTCTTTGTTGGAAGTGAGACTTGAACTCAAGACCTTAGTGTTAAGAGGCTTTGTCTCTACCATTGGGCCACCACCCCAATGGCTTGAAAGAAAATATATAAATCCTTAAAATTGAATTTTAGACACAAAAATCCTTAATTATAGGTTTTAGATACGAGATTTACCAACTATGAAAGTTATATTTATTTCAAGTTTGATCGGACAGAAGTTGAATAAATAAAAAGATCAAACACTACGCAAAATTAATTTAATCGAGTTTTTGGTTCATGTTCGCTCGTGTTCGGTTCGAATGTTGATATAGAATCAAATTTGGTTCCCTCCTAACCATAAAATAAGAATAAAGTTAAAAACGTGAGGAATTAGAAAATAAACGATTTTAAGATGTTTATATTGGAAAATTTAGTAAAACATAAACCCTAAATGGGTTTTGATTCAATTGAATGTGGAAAACCCCTAACCTATTGAAATTAGATTAGGGCATTCAATCCAATGATGGTGTATTACTGAAAAACAAATAAACTTCCCTAAAAATTAATTAGAATTGAGAAGAATAAGAATAAGAACAGTTGACTTTTTTGGTCAAAGTTGGAAAAACACTAAATTAATACTGGAATTCGGGGCAGGGGAAATTGAGAGAGAAATTCGTGTTGTAATAACTTAACATAGGTTAGATGATTAGTTTTAATAATTCATTCATTAAACCAATTAATTTTTAGATTTAATCAATATCTTACTTTTGGAAGAGAATAATTAATATAGATTTCAAAGATCCATTCTTGAGGAGAAAGTTAAGGAATATGACAATTAAAACATATCCACGTACATTGAGAAACCAGCTCGTTCGACATACATAAGCTAATTGGATCATGTTCGTTAAGGATCTAATTCTTTGATATCGTTCAATTGATCAATTAGGGTTAACTATATGTAGTGTGTGTATGCTCTAGAGAGTTAATTAGAATAAGATACATGGGTTTATATAAGCAAGGATTCATTTGCTGACATTCCCCATCGAATGGACTCCTATTCGCCTAGTCATTCGCTCACATTCTAAGAGAATGGCGTATATACATAAACGAATGGTCCATACACCAAAACGTATGACCAACCAAAACCATAATATGTGTCACACACCAACCTATGTAGGAATTCCGGGGTGCGAAGCGTTGATTCATAGTTCACAAAACAATATCATGCAATTTATTATGACAATATCTAATTTATTTAAAATTTTAAATCAAGGACACCATGTTTCATAACAAGAACAAAATCATCCAAAGTAATAGAATATTTCAAAAAAACAATAATTCAAAGTAAATAATCGAAAAAACTTGTCTTTTATTTAATAACCTGAAGTCCAATAACTAAATGTCTTCATCAACTTTCAATCATCCAATGTAAACACTTGCAATATGGGTAAAAACAATATAGTTTGTCAACAATATAATTGATATATACTAATAATAAAACAAGCAAACCATATGCGTTAATGTGAGTAATACAATTGATATAACAACTAAATGTTGTTTGGCCATGATTAATCGCCACTAAGACACACATGATCATACTTAATGAGATAAACCGTGATGGACCTCTCCGATGCGATAAAATAAACAAGTAATACATATTGCACATAACAATCAACTTGTAAACAACACAATTAGCAATACATGATTTGTGATTTAAATTGAGATTTGATATAAATAAGTGAGTTTTGATACGTATACTGCCCCTAAAGTGAAAGATGGAAAAAGGGATAGTGATTAACTCACCTTCGTAATTAAAGTGATCGAGAGGTAATATAATAATAATAATAAAATAGCTGCTGATCCATACTCAACTAAAAAATCCTACAAAATTTACAGTAAATAATATTAATAAAATTGAACATTTAGCAGCTGGAATTGCGTCAAACGGCATTACGGTTCAAAGATATGATTAAAACAAATTAAATAAGTGTTTTAAATGAATTGAGTCGGATCAAAACAGAAAAGTCGGATCTGACACTCGTAGATGTGAAATTTAATAAACAAAACATAAAAATCTTCTGGAGCAAAAGCTGATATTGACCGGAAGAGGTTTTAATTGAGAAAATATCGTTTTTAGTCGTTAAAAACCCTAAATGGGTCGACTTACAATTGATCATCAAAACCAGTCTGATTCATGAAATCGATAAAGAGCTTTGATGTATTATGATGAAACAAAGGTTTTCGTTTACATAACTTACCAGAATTCACAATATATAGAGCTAGAATACGAGTCAAACGATTAAAGCTAGAACTTGAAAGTCAACCGTCTTGAAAAGCTTGAAGAACTTGGATAAATCAATAGTGGTGACCAAGGTGACGAAAATTAGGGATGGCTGAGTTTTGCGAATTAGGGTTTAGAAAATATTTGATTTAAATATTAAAGGCTTAAATTCGATTATTAGGCAATTAACTCGTTTAGACAATAAAATATTTGTTTAATGATGAAATCAGCTTATTTAAAACATAAAATTCGTTTTTACAAAAGAGAGAATGAATACGGACATGAAACCGGGTCAAGGGGGTTTTCTTGTAGCTTAATACACGTGATTAGGCAGAAAATAACCTGATTTTGCATTAAAAATGAACCAAAAACGAAACAGCTGTTGAAAGGGGTCTAGGCATCGCGCGGCCATCATATGGGTATCTCCCCGCGTGGCGCGGCTTGGATGATCGTCAACATGTTTCAAATTGACAAGTTTGGTCCCTAGTGTTTATATAATACCATTTTAGCCTTTTTAAGCAATTTTAAGGATTTTTAAGGATTGTTTAGCGAGTTTGAAAGTTTCGAGGGTATAAACTAGGATTAACAAAGTTAAATACTAATAAATGCATCATTTTATTAATACGTAAGATCCGAAATACATTCCCGAATCGGGTAAACAAATTCGAATATAAGTATGAAAGATCCTAGATGTTACAATATGCTTAATATTTAAGCGTATGGACAAAATAAATGTTCATTAGCCTACAAGCCTAGCGAATGGCACTTCCATATTTACATAAACACCCAGACTTATATAGAAGACCAAATACATATTACAAAGACCAAGACGACACATTAACACACTAACAAACTCCTCCTCATCTTGAGCTTTGTCTTCAACTTTTCAACTACACTTTCGGTGTCGTTTATGTTGGACTCAAAAGCTGCTCCAGATTCAGGATTTTTTCCTTCACTTTTTCTTGTGAAGTTTCTTTTGTTTCTTGCTGCTTCTATTCTTGTTATTTCTTTGACTCATATTCCCTAAAAAGTGGATCCCGCTCTAATAGCTTTGAATAAATTAAATATGTGCATTATGATAAAAAGGCTTCTTCTTCCACAACAACGAAAGCAATTTTTCACTCTTTCATATACTAAGGAATTTCACTTGGAAAAGAAAATGTTCCATACTAATGGATTCAAGTCCATAACCATGGGTTGCAATGCACGAGATCTTGTAGCACTTACCAATGAGGCCCAATCGATTAGTATTACACGAAAGAAATCCATTATAGATGCTAATACAATCCGATCCGCTCTTCATAGACGAATTTGGGATTTGCGATCCCAGGTAACATCGGTCCAGGATCATGGGATCCTTTTCTATCAGATAGGAAGGGCTGTAGCACAAAATGCACTTTTAAGTAATTGCTCCATAGATCCTATATCTATCTATATGAAAAACATGGGTCACTGCATTGTTTCAAGAATCTAAGGAATGTCATCGAATGGATCCCTACCTATATAAACCCGTGTAATCTTATTCTAATTAATAAATCAAGTATTATTATTGAATATGTGTCATTATCTGTTCAATTCTCTCTAGAACACACAAACAACACATAGTTAACCCTAATTAATGAATTTCATGATATGAAAGAACTAGATCCTTAACGAACATGATCTAATTAGCTTTTGTATGTATGTTGAACGAGCTGGTTTGTCATACGTTTCTTGGAGAATCATCTAGAAATCAAACGAAACTGGAAAGGATTTGGGATGAAATCCTGATTGAAGGCAATGTTGCATCCGATATATATGTCGATCGCATATCGCGACAGACACGAAGTGGTTTCGTCGGATAACACAACCCAAAATAAAAATCAGAAAAACCTAGAATTTTCGCGCATCGCGATGATCGGAGTAAGACCCCGTCGCGTAGCGCGACGAGCAACAAAACTAAAACGTTTAGATGACACTTTTGGTCCTTAGAGTTTGATTAAATGTAAATTTAAATATTTAACACATAAAGCGAGATTAACGAAGGAGTTTAAAATATAATCATACATTAAAATTTAAAGAGGATCCGAAATTCAAACGAGTTAGGTTTTCGGGTTTGAAAATTAACGGATGCTACAAAGTCTTGGATTTACCACCCGTCATTGGAATCTCGATTCGTGCTGCTGTGGCAACTACAAGGATTTCATCAAAGTCAATCCCGGGTTTTTGTACTTACCTTTAGCAAAAGTCACGCCTTGTGTTTATTATCAAGCCGTCAGCATTTTGTTTTACTTTGACTACCTATTTTAAACCAATTGCTTTAACGCCTTTTGGTAATTAATTCTATTAAACTCCGAGTTATGATTTCTCAATTGATTCGATCTTGACCCACATCACTTTCATCCATTCAGGTTTTGATTTTTCTTCGTGAAAATTGCTTGGTTCATCACTTATTAGTAGTAGCAATATATCTTCAAAGCCCTCATTCAAGTTCAACCCGTAATCTCCAAATTTAACATTTATAACCATGGGTTAAGTTGAGTGACTCAAATTTATTTGTGGCTCATTATGATAACCGAACTGTTACTGGTAGCTGCTTTAGTTGCTGAACGACTCGAGGAGCTGTTATTTGCGCAATACAAATTGCCGGGCTCATCAAAATTAGTTCAATGTTGGGAAAGCGATGGAATTCATCGACACGCTGTTGTCTTCTCCGCATAGGCCGGAAAATTGGTCATCACTATTGATAGGGCTGTTATTGGTGTATATGTGTTGGCTATTGTTGATTGGGCTATCGTTAATTTGGCCTAGTCTCAATGCCAACTGTTTTTTTTTTTCAGTATACAATAAACATATCCGATTTTCGAGAATCCACATCATCAAAAGATTCTGTTCCGGGGCAGTTCCACCCCTCTATCCCATTAAATTTGAAGTCTAAACTCATGACAATTTTATGGTTTCGTGGGTTATATAAGCTATACGCCTTGGTACCCAGTTTCATCCCGAGGTGGATAAGGCATCTTGATATATCGTCTAATTTTTTTTTCAAGCGAGGTTTGTCCTACTAATGTTCAGGTAGAATATCTATTGATCAAATATGTTTTATGTCAAACCACCTCGCCTTATAAACAACATGGAGCCTTCAAAATGCTTCGCTTCATACCATTGAGAGTTCGATTTCGTATCTCAACTACACAATTTTGTTTTGGCATGAACGAAATGGTCAAATGTCTTGCCACTCCTTTGTTTTCACATAACAACTTTAGTTGATGCTCGATAAGATGTTTTACTCGGGAATGACTTTCTTGTTTGTTTTCCTAGCATGCACGATTCACACCATCGGTTTTCTTGGCGAATCTTAAGAACACTTATAACCATTCTCGTCAATGTCCTCAACATTTGGAAATTGAGGTGACCCATTCTTGTGTGTATACCACAGTCTTTGTTTATTTGTTTTTAGAAAAACTAGACTTCCCACCTCTAAGTTTATCGTATAGAGTCAACTCTTGTTTCTTGTAACTTTTCATTAAGATTACTCGATATTTTTCAGACATTATTTGGAAGAAGAACCTCATTCGAACATCGCAATCGGATTTTGTTGCTGCGCAATACTAATAATACTATTTTGTATGTTCGAGATATAGTAGATGTCGTTCAATAGCTTTATTAGCTTTATTCTCTGGTTTTCCCTTCAAATACGAAGAATCCTTTTTTTTTTTAAAAAAACTAGAAATGGGTGGGGGTGGGGTGAATATATTTTCTTTGATTCTGTGCCAATTTTAGTAAGTTACTACTTTGTTAAACTTTTTTATCTTCTGAAACAAACACAAACAAGTAAATAGTTTAAAGGTTAGAAATGACACAACCGGATTTTTAGAGGTACAAGTGAATGTTAAGTTATTCGCTCTAAGTGTTCACCTCGATCCGCCGATTAAGATTTTTTCACTAGTTGTCTCCGTAAAATGGTAGGGATCACCAATACAATCATCTCACTCTTCAAAGGAAGTATCACCTTCTTCACCAAGCACACCAAGACTTACTTTATAATTCTTCTTTATCTTATACTATATCAATATAGTAAGTCTTCACGTAATAGTGTGTGCCCCCCCCCCCCCCCCCCAAATCATTAACAAAATGATGAATCCTCACATGTCAAAATACTATAACAACCTCTAGTGTTTATCCCTGAAAATACAAGATGATTGGATTGATAGCTTAGAAAAGCTCTTATTTTTTCTCAACACTTTTATCTTTTCTTTAGATAATTGAAGATTGATTAGACTTGAATAATTGGAAGAGATTAACCTTGAAATGTTTATGTAAATGATGTAGAGCAAAGGGGTAAAAACTTAGTTTGAATAAGTTTTCTATTTATATCCAAGCACACGAGATGCAAGGATTCTTGGCTGGACATCGGACGGTTGATCCCAAAGCGACCGTGGACACCCTTTCCACTTCACATTGGGTTTGGCAATGTGAACGTTATATGTAGTCATTGTATTCTCTTTTTTTTAACTTCTTTTGGTAGACCAACACATGTGACAAGTCATCCCAATCATTCTCACTTCTCCGTACAACATAACTAAGTATTTCAACCATTTGGTTAAACAGACTTTATAATCTTCATCCAAAGCTTCAACCCTTGCATTGTGTTTGACTTGCCCATTTGGTGAAGGTTGGTTATTCAATGCATGGTTTGAATGAAATACATACCCAAAAAGGAATAAATCTTTCAAATAATATTTGAAATTCAAATATTATATATTTAAACAATTTCGTTTAAACATACTTTTGTAAACTTATCATAAGTTTATAAAAACTAATAGCCTAACTTGAATAAGTTTTTAATCAATCTTCAATGGATTTGTCTTGTGATTTCTTCATCTTCATGTTGATGAAGATATGTTGATTTTAACACTTTGTAGATTTGGACTTCATAATTTCTCTAATCTTTGATCTTGAATGTGTAGTCTTGATTAAGTGTTTTGTTTCTTAATTACAACTAATGATAATCAATCAAGTATTAAGGGACATGTGTGTGACACATAGAATCAGTGATGAACTAATATTATTTTATGTCATATTGTCATAATTAAGTAATTGTCAAAATATTAAGGCCGATTTAAGTTCAATCCATTGTTTTTCAAACAGTTTTTTATCACAGTGGTTGATCCATTCCTGAATTTAACCTGCCCAGTAATTTGGTCCTTGTGCTCGGTGAAGAATCAAATTTGTTCCACATACCATTATCGAAGTATCAAATTTGTTTGTCATTCGAATTGGCTTTAACTATGTTTAGCAAGCCATTCTCTTTGTTGTGGTATAGTTTCTTGACTGAAATTCATTATAAAAGCAATGCACCATCTACCCCTTTAAGCTCGTCCTTGTTCATTATTTCCATCTTTGCCTCTTTTAAAGTCGTTTGGGCCACTTAAAACTAAAGTTCTTAAACTTGTCACACCTTCAACATTAAATTTTTGAGAGATCTCATTTAGCATTATCATTTTGATCGATTTGGTTTTATTCAGCTTAGGTTTTGGGTGGTTCCCCTTTTGATCTTGTCTTGTATCATAGCTTCAATCACATCCCCCAGACGCGTATGTGTCACGTCCAAGACCCCTTTTAGGTTGTCATAGTTTCGATTAGTATACGATTCCAAATTCTTAAGCATTAACTTAACTCTACAGTTTATCCACGTCTATCATTATCTCTTTGTAGGCCTTTAAACATCTCACAACATCATCATAACATATGGGTTTGTGATTCAACACATGTTGGAGTGAAGCAAGGATGTGGATAAAGCGTTTTAACAAGATCATGAGAAATTTATTAACAAATATATTCTCTTCAAACAGCTCCCCATATGAGGTTGTTTTTAACTTATCCCGTTATCTTAGCCACATACTTGTCAATTGTATTCATATCCTTCATCCTTGTAATGCCGAATTCTTTAATCAAGGTTTGGAGCCTTGCTTGCTTTATCCGGTTGGCTCCGAGGTTTCGTGACTTAATTGTTTCCCATATCACTTTATCCGAGTCGAAATCGTAATTTTCAATATATGGTATTCGGGGATAGATTGAAAAAATATCGTGGTTGCAATATTTTTTTTCCTCGATTTAGTGGTTTTCAAATGCAATTGCATCTCATACTCCCTGGGTGTTCAATATTACCTTCATCAGGATCGCCCAAATCATGTAGCTTTTCGCTCTTAACATTTGACATTACAACAAGTTTGGATTCATATCCGATTCTTTGGTAGGTTATTGATCACCCATTGTTAGCCTTCGTTGGGGTTTGTTTATAGGTGATCATTGATGATGGAGTTCTTTAATCCAAGCCGTAAGACGACCAAGACTCTTGTTCTTTGGTTTCTTCATAGGTCGCACCCCCTGAACATTTTATGGTAGCTCCTTCGATGATGGTGGGTTATCGATCATGCGTTCTTGATTGGTAATAACTTCTTGATCTTGGATTCGAATTCATAATTGGAAATGATATTCATAAATAGTTTCCAAAACACCCAAAGGTTTGTTGTAATAAAAAACTCATTCAAAACTTAATTACAATAACTAAACCCCACCCTATATATATTTATATATATATATATATATATATATATATATATATATATATATATATATATATATATAGGGAGAGGATCAAGAGAAAACTCACATTTAGAGAGAAAACTAAAAAACTCTAAAGAATATTTTCAATTAAAAATAAAAAAACTCCTAAAGTAAAAAACTAAAAAACTCCTAAAAACTCCTAAAGAATTATTTTTAATTAAAAATAAAAAAATATTTTCAAAATTCTGTTTTAGTCATTATTCTTATGTTTTCTTATATTTCACTCGAAAAATATAAAAAAAATAAAAATAAAATAAAATAAACCCGCTGTAATGCACATACATATTACTGTGCGATACCGTTGTATTACACATGTGTATTACTATGTATTTTTGAGTTTAATAGTGTTTTATTGCATATATTCAATATTTGTGTATTGTATATGTGTAGTAGTGTTGTATTATATGAAAAAAAATAATAATAATAAAATAAAAGTCGATGTGGTGCACATTTGCGTTAATGTTGTATTACACATACGTACTAATATGTATTCGATGTGTGTATTAGTCTTATATTGCATATATACAATAATGTGTATCAAATATGTGCAATAGTGTTGTATTCTATGCAATACAAACACTTTTGCATATATGCAATGCACACTATTACACATGCGCACTATACCGACGAGGTTATTGACAAGTTTTTTTTTGAACCAATAACAACATATAAGAATAATGGGAAAAAAAGAAACTTCAAAAAAAAAAAAAAATTTAAGTTAAAAATAGTTTTTTAGAAGTTTTTAGGAGTTTTTAGGTTTTCTCTTTAAGAGGAGTTTTCACTAGAACCCATCCCTATATATATATATATAGGGTGGAGTTATAATAAGAAGTAAAGTGTGTCTAAAAGTGTAAGAAGTAATCTAGTGCGTTAGATTTAGTGATTTGATGATCCGGATGAAAAGTGTGTTTTTTAGCGGTGTGTTTTATTTTAATACCTTTTTTATAACACTCCGGGGGTATAATCGTTAAGTGTGTTATATTATATATGGAAACAAGGTATATAACAGTGTGTTTTAAATCGAAATGATCAAAATTTAAAAAAAAAAACACAAGATTTTAATCAAAATTTAAAGCATAACACCAAGAACATCAAGAACAAAAACACACTTTTATTAACAACATCAAAAACACCAAGAACAAAAACACACTAATTTTTTCATGCCAACTTTCATTAACAGAAACACACTATAAACACAAAGAACTAAAACAAATTTGTTTATCATCATGAACATCATAGGTGTGTTTTAACCAGTACCGATAATCACAACAATAATCAAACCGTAAATCCCCAACACTCAGGTCATAAACACCGACATAATCACCTTCATCGTCAAAAACAAAAACTTGTGGCGGCGGCTAGCTAAACAGCGGTAACTGGTAGGGTGTAGATCTGAACGGCTAGATGGAAGTTGAATAACGGTTGTACAGTTAGGCTGGTGGCAGTGGCTGAACGGCGGTTGTAGGGTTTGCGGTGGGGCGGCAGTGGCCTTGAGGCAGAGAGATATAGGGTTTGTGGTTGTAGATCTCAGCTTTTGGGGGCGGAGGATTACCAGCGGCCATCGGATAACCATCATCCGTGGGATAACCAGCGGCCACGGCGTGCAGTGGCGGAACCCTTACTAGTCGCCGGAAAAATTAACATGTTCAGACATGGTTGCCAGAAAAGTTATCAATCAATAGATAACCCGATAGGGTTTTCTTCTGGTTGTTGTTGTTACGTGATGACGTCGTCAGCAGTGGAGATTGGGTTTCAGCGAATTTCGAACTCGGTAGGACGTGTGGTTCATGGGTTTGTTGTCTGATTGTTGTGGATCCAAGATTTCGGGTTGATTAGTGTTTGATCATCGGATGAAGTAGCCATGGAATGGTGAGCAGAATATTGAGATAGAGAAGATGATTATAATAAGTTTTAAACTAATTCCAAAAATAATAAAAATGATATGGACGATCCTACCCTTATGTGTTTTAATTAATCTAATGGTTCAGATCACTTTCTACACTTTTTAGAAAAACTTCACTTCTTATTTTAACCTTGCTATATACACACATATATATATATATATATGTGTGTGTGTGTGTGTGTGTGTGAGAAGTATATAATGAAAATCCACTTGAGTTGTGAAAACCCTATGTAACATAATTTTTTTGTACACACGTAATATATGTTGTAACATTTAATATAAAACATCGAAAACTAAAAAAATGTTTTGCTATTTTTTAACATTTTTTTACTAATTTTTATATATGTTTTCAGGAGAGAGAAAAAATTATTTTTGTATTTACATTTTTTATTAACTTTAATTGTGGAAAACAAAATTTAAACTTTAATTAAAAACATGTGGTTGAGAATGGGTTTTTAGAGTTTTCACAACTCAATTGAGTTTTTATTTTAACCTTACCCTATATATATACATATATATAATATGAAATACGAATAATACGCATATGTCCCCAAAACGTTAGAAAAATTAGTAAAATAGGGGAATGATAAAACTCACCTTAGACTAAAGGCAAGTGAATATAATTACGATTAAACGAGTTAAAGATTAAGCGAGTCGCCCACTAACGCGTCAAACGAGATAAATGATCAGAATCTGAAACTTTGAGATATGATAATATATGTAAAAACAAACTCGTTGCAGATGAAATCAATCCAAACGGATGTTTAGAATTCCAGTTATGTTAAATTTAAGATTTAAACGAGTCGGTACTGACCAGAATCCGAACAGTGAGTCGGAAGTCGAGTTTTGGTCAGTAGCCTTAAAATTTCGTTACGAGAATAAAAGTCTTCTGGACCAAGCGTCGGTTTTGACCAAAAGTATGAGAAAACTTAAAGTCAAACTTGTTGACTGTTTTGCCCTTTAACGGGTTTTAATGAAATTGACCTGTCAACACCCTTCAATCTCAGAAATTGATTGAAGATTATTAACTAAGGAATGTGTATGGACAATAATTAGTTTACAACTTACCTAGAAAGTGAAATAATCAACAGAACGAAGAGTCAAATGTCCAAAAGTAAGCAAAGTCAACCGTTTATATGTGCATCTTCAACAATATTTCAAAAACCGAAGAGTTCTATGAGAGGCAGATGAGGGTGACAGCTGAGAAGGCTCTCTTAGAGTTAGAGTAAAGTTTCTGGCAGATAAATATGATATGTTTATATAAGAATTACAAAAACGAACCAACTATGGTTAATATGCTCATTTAAGCAACCGAATATGAAATTAATGAGTAAATCGATGAAATAAACCAAAAGATTCATGCTTGATCAGTAAGTATGAATATGGACTTGTAATTTAGTTATAATCACTTTCTTGGACCTTAATTTACTCAACTTATGCCTAAAATAATCGATTTACATGCTAAAAACGAGTTTGGAAAGGAAATAAAGCATAGGATCTGTGCAGACCCCTCCCCGCGCCGCGCAACCACAAGGAGGGCCACCGTCACGTGGCACTCCGGCCTCCGGTGGGTAAGATTTTCATTTTTGGCAAAATAGGTCCTTTTAGTTTAATAATTGGACATTTAATGAACCTTTTATGCATAAAATAATAAATGAACAACATGGAAAGTATAAGAGGTAAAATGAACATGAGAAACTTTAATACTTATAGATATTTTATTTTGATTAATAGTAAAGATCCGAAAATGTTTCCGAGTCAGGTTAAACGTAAATGAATATGAGTTTGAAAAATCCGAGATGTTACAAGGGCTCAGAGCATGCTTCATCATTTATGCAACCAAAACACTGGTTGTTGGATGTCAATTGTTCATGGGCCTCGTTCCCCTACGACAGTTGATCCATTAGATGGTAACAATATGGTCAAGAAGAATCCTAAAGATTATTATGATCAAGATCTAGAGAAATTTGAATTGAATGTCAAAACTCGTGCAATGGTTGCCATGACAATTCGAAATGAAATTTATGGTGGATTGATTCATTGCAAGTCTGCTATAGAAATGTGGGATGCACTGAAAGAACAATTCGTCCTTGAGAATACATGAGAAATTCTCACATAGCAGTATGAGGAATTTTGTCATTTGAAATAAGAGAATCTAACTCAACAATTTGAAAGGTTCACTACATTAATCAGTAAATTGAATATGGTCTAAGTTCATTACTAAACTCAGCTCTGAATAACTAATTTCTAAGATCTCTACCTGAAAACTTGGATACCCATTTTATCATTGTAAGAAGATTACCAAATTTTAAGGATCTGAGTTTAAAATTCTTTATGGTATGTTGCTTACTTTTGAAACATAAATAAGTCAAAAGAATAGGTTGATCTCAACTGGTAAATTTGCTAATGATTATACCATTGGATACGCACTTTTGTGTCAAGAAACACAGTCCAACCAAACTACTGACCAAGCCTATGGCTATCATATAGACATAACTACTAGTATTGGTTCAGGGTTTGAGAATCAAGCTTTTGTTGCTCAAAAGAATCCTCAAAATATGTATGACAATTTATCTTTTGTTATGGATGATTTGCAGTAGAGTTAATGGCCATTTTCATCCCTGTGATTTGCTACTTTTGCCACTTCAGTCTAAAGTTTGAAATTTTGTCAATTTAGTCCTTATAGTTTTAAAAATAAGCCAATTACGTCCCCCCCGCGTCTAACGGCATCCAACTATGTCGTTAGTTTAAGGGTATTTGTGTCTTTCTTATTTTTATTTTGAGTTAATGGTCATTTTTGTCCCAGTGGTTTGATATTTTTGCGACTTCAGTCCAAAGTTTGAAATTTTGTCAATTTAATGTTTAATTTAATTTAGATTTTTTTTGTCTATAATCCCTAAGAGCATAATCCAAGCCCAAAACTGTCGTGTATCGACCAAAACAGGTCTACATTTAATTTTTCTAAAGCAATAATAATACCCCCCCCCCTCGTATTTTGTTTCTAGACATTTCCTAAACTCTCTCCCATGGTGGAATTCAATGGTAAAGTGGTCAGGGTAATTCCCTAAAATCGAACTATACCGAAAAAACTAAAAAGCGTTTCTTTGATTAATGCATAATAGTTTGAGTTCAGAGATTAACATACCGGAGCAAACATCTGGGTCAAAATCAACATCAAGAGGTCTAATATCCCACATTTCCATGTTTGCTTAAGAAATCAATACACTAAATCGCATGTGATTTCTTCAAATCGTCGTGTTGTTCTTGAATTCGTCGAACTCTGGGGTTGTATATGGCTAAACGGTGTTGATTATGTCTAAAAAGAAGATTATAACCCTCACATAATTCGTCTTAGAATGTTCCTTTAGCCATGGGGACAGCTCCTTTCTTGGAGTTATCCATTGAAAAGTGTGTCATTACCTTGTCTATGTATGTACTTTGACTTAGCCCTAGAAGCCACTTGTCTATATATATGTGTGTGTGTGTGTGAAGTATAGAATGAAAACCCACTTAAGTTATGAAAACCCTGTGTAACATCGGGTTTTTTTTTTGTTGTTTTTTTACACACGTAATATATGTTGTAACATTTAATACAAAACATCGAAAACTAAAAAAAATGTTTTGCTATTTTTTAACATTTTTTTACTAATTTTTATATATGTTTTCAGGAAAGAGAAAAAGTTATTTTTGTATTTATATTTTTTATTAACTTTAATTGTGGAAAACAAGATTTAAACTTTAATTAAAAACATATGGTTGAGAATGGGTTTCTAAAGTTTTCACAAGTCAAGTGAGTTTTTATTTTAACCTTACCCTATATATATATACATATATATATATATATATGTATATATATATTGAGAATGGGTTTTTAAAGTTTTCACAAGTCAAGTGAGTTTTTATTTTAACCTTACCCTATATATATAGGGGACATATATCATACAAAGTAATATTTCATACTAAACATGCGAATCACACAATCAGGCGGTGGCAAATGTGTAAATAACTAGAAATCTCTCTTTTCCTCATAAACATTAGATCTGTCGATGCAGAACCATCAAACCCCTAAAAAATTCTTTCAAACTCTCTACAATTCTCTCAAAACTATCTACAATCATCAATCAATTTCACTTTGATCCAACTCAAAATCATCAATATATCATCAATCTATCATCAATTTAAAAAATTAGCAGATTTGGAACATCGATTATGAACAAGGTTAGATTAAAACGAAGTGGTGTTGTCGATGTGAACGAACTGAAGAATCAACAATCAAATTAATAATGAATCTCTGACTAATCACGAATCAATCATCAATTTGAAGAAACTAATTAATGTAATTATTAATTGATGTAAAAGCCCAATTTTAGATATAGTAATAGACGTGGAAATTGGTTGCATTTGTTTATGTTAAACAAGATGGAGTTAAAATGTATGGTTTCAATATTACTCTACTCATGTAAAGAATTACTCTACTTGTAAAATAATATTAAACTAGTTGAAATTGAAAATTATACTAGTTTGAATTGAAAATTACTCTACTTTGAAATTCAAAATTACTCTATTTGTAGTTTTAAATCACACTACTTGTAATATAAAATTACACAACTTGATATTGAAAATTACTTTACGTGAAATTTAACTTATTCTACTTGTATAAAATTACTCTACTTGTAAAATAAACTCACACTAGTTGTAACTGAAAATTACTCTATGTGAAATTTAGAAATACTTTACTTGTAATATAAAATTACACTATTAAGATTGAAAATTACTCTACGTGAAATTTAACTTGTAATATAATTTACTTTTTTCAACTAGAGTAATTATTATCTAAGTAGTGTAATTATCGAATCCGCTTCTTCTTCCTCTGCTTCAAAATCATGTTGGTTTAAAAATTACCTTGTGGTGACAAAATTGATTGGCAAATTGCACAAAACTCTGTAACAAACGGTCCAAGCATGGACGTTTACACTACTTACATTTTGTATTGTAATATAATTACTCTACTTATATAACTTTATTACTCTACTTTATTATAAAATTACTCTACTTGTAATCCAAAATTACTCTACTTAAAATTTGATTGCAACTTAATTACATATTCAAAGTAGTTACAGATCTTCTCTTCAACCATCGTAGTATCTTAATTGAATAATTATGTTTGTACGGAGCAATTTGTTCAAATGATTTTGCACACTTGATTGTTAATTGATTGACGCTTGGTAAGTACAATATTGCCACTGTTGGATTTCTAATTTTCCTTTGATTCGCACGTTTAGTATGAAAATTTAGTTTGTATTTGATCCAAACCCTATATATATATATATATGTGTGGGTAAAGTTAAAGTACAAAGGACAACAAAAATGAGAAGGGTGAAAAGGAATCTAATCCATTGATTTTAGATTTGAATGGTGGAAATTAATTTAAGAAAATAAATTAATGAGAATGGCATAAAGTTAAAATAACCCACTTTTGTTGACTTTTCTCTCTCCACATGCAAGACACATGTCAATTCAAATATCATTTTAAAACTTCCATAACTTTTTCATGCAACATTATTTTTTTAAAAGAATTTCAACATAATAACAAGAGTTTTTTTATCTTTAATATGAGTACCATATTGTTATATAAAAATAAAAAAAAATTAGTGGGTTTTTTATATTGTGTTATTGGTTGTTTCTTGTGTTTTTAAATTGGGTTTTCTATGTATTGTGTTATAGATTCTGGTCATTATGATATAAATTGGTACTCATACTAAAGATAAAAATTAAAACAAAGATTACGTCATTGTGTCTTTTTGTTTGTCATTGTATCTTTGTGCTCATCATTTGTCTTTCTACTTATCATTATGTTTTAGTCATTGTGTATTACATTCATGTCATTGAATAATATGTCGTTTCCATTGTGTTTTACGTTTCAGGTCATTGTGTTATATGTATTCATCATTGTGTTTTGCGTTTCATGTAATTGTGTAATATGTATTCATCATTGTGTTTTATGTGTTAAATAATTTGTTGTTATTTTATCATTAAATTTACGTATTATTATTACACAATCGTAATAAGCATTTAAAAAAACACAATGATGATTTGAAAGACACAATGACGAAAAAAACATAATGACAAACAGAAAGACACAATGACGAAAAAACACAATGACGAAAAGACACAATGACGTAAATTTTTTTTTTTAATTTTTATATAACAAAGTCATACTCATATTAAAGATAAAAAAATGTTTGTTATTATGGTGAAATTTTTTTTAAAAAAATAATGTTGCATGAAAAAGTTATGGCCGTTTTAAAATGATGGAGGAGTTGACATGTGACTTGCATGTGAAGAGAGAAAATATGTACTATTACTTTTATACCATTTTACCTTTGGTCCCCACTTGACACGTGTCAATTAACTATGGCTTCTCACACTTCTCTTTTTTGTTGGCCACTGTAGAATAACTCAACCCATATATACATATATATATATATATATATGGGAGGGTTATACTAAAAAGAAGTAGTTTTCTAGGAAGAGTATAAATAAATCACAGCCATTGGATCATGTTAATCAATGGTTGAAATTTAAAATTACCAAAAACCGACATAGTTTCATAGAATTACTTTTTAACCATTATAACCGACAGAGTTTCCTAGAATTATTTTTTTACCATATGTTTTAATGTCAAATGTCAAAAATCTATTGGTTCTTATCATTTTTAAAAAAATTTTTATTTTTATTTGAACTATTTTCTATATATATAACTAACTAAGACATGTTAGACAATATTTAGGTTTGCTAAAAGTAGGAAGTACTTTTTAATAAATCTTATCCTATGAACTTAAACCTTTAATTGACTTGTACTAGTAACAACTTTCCATTTAAGTTGTGTCTTGCCCGTCAAGTTATCTTGCCTTACACACACTAATAGGAATTCGTCATCTCAAATAATAACCAATGCCAGATCATTTTTACAATCTTAATTAATACAATATTTTATACCATAAGTACTTCTCATAAGGACAGGGAGTTGATGGATATGTAGGGCTTCAAACACTAAGCATTGTCTTCTAGAAGCCCAGAGTTAACAAAACATTTTCAAACAAACTTTATTTTGACATATACATTCCCTTAAGTTATTTTTGGTGACTTCCATTCCTATAGGGAGACCAGCTGCTATCCATTATGGCAGTGAATCAATATCTGGGTACTTTAGTAAAGACACTGTGGAAGTTGGTGATCTGGTTATCCAACATCAGGTGAATTCACCAACTTTGACCTCAGGTTTGCTGTTGCATTCGAGTTGCTTAGAAGGTTGTAGTTTACATAATGACATTTGTAATCTAATCAGGAATTTATCGAGGTAACAAAAGAGCCTGGTCTGACATTTTTAGCTGGGAAGTTTGATGGAATCCTTGGGCTTGGATTTAAAGAAATCTCTATTGGTAGTGCTATCCCAGTGTGGTATGTTAGTTAGGTACTTTTATATGTCTATCTTTTTATAAACATACAAATAAACAAACCATACGAACCCTATATACTTTGGGTTTTTGTCTTCAATGTCTATTGGAAGAAATGTATTAATAGTTGGCGCCACTTGTCGATGTTTCATACACACACATATACTCACTAAAAAAAACCTAGAGTGTTTACGGTGTCAATCTCACATTAATCCTCACAACTTAAAATCAACTAAATCCCTAAAATCATTCATTATCATTTAAATGTTAATTGCTAACTAGTAAATACTAGTTTTAAGAAAGAAAACAACAAAATAAATACTAAATTGTATTAAATATATCTATGAATTTCTTAAATTAATAAAACTTACTTTTTATAAAAAAAATTCTAAAAGTTATACCAATCAATATCGTTAATATCAGAACGATTTAATTTTCAAATACTAACTAATACAACATAAAATGTAGCATATAATTAAATTTTTACAAACTTGCAATTTTTTATATTTGTAATTATAATGTAATGTATATTTTATGTTTATCATTTTCTACTGATTTTAATTGTTTATTTGCTATCTCTTTTAGAAAACCATGTAGTATACTAACCAAAACACAAACAAATACCGTAAGTTATTAGTGTATTGTTTTATTTTTAAGGTAGCGTTTAGTATGCAATAATAACAGGGGGAATGAAATGATTCATTACGTGGTAATGAAAAAAGTGGTGTTTGGTTGCTCAATGGAATGGAATCATCCATTACACATGGAATCTCATTCCATCAAAACCATTCTTTCCCACCTCCCCCCCCCCACCTTCTTTTTTTTCATTCCCTTCCTCTTTCACCCTACATTCTCAACAACACCACCACCTAACAACAACCACCACCACCTACTCCGCTGCCGCCACCACCTTACTACCAGCGTTACCACCGCCACCGTAACCATCGCAACCATTGTCACTGTCGCTGCCTGACCATCACCGCCGCCACCACTGTCGTTTCCTGACCACCACCATCGTACCATTGCTATCACTATCAATGCTATCACCGCTTGACCACTGCCACCCAAGTCGCCTGACCGCCACCACCACCACCATCGCCATCGCCAACACCGTTTTCGTCGTCGGAGCTACCACCGTCGCCATTGTAGTTATTATTATTATTATTATTGTAAAAAGTATTTTGAGATATGAGTGTTTTATTATTTCTATTTCATTCCTACAATATTTTTTTTATACCAAACAACATAAAGTAATAATTTATTTCATTCTTATAAATTAACCAAACAAGATAAAGGAATAGTGATGATCCATTCCATTCCCTTGTCCATGTCATTCATTCTTCCATTCTATTTCCCTTTATTCCATTACTTCCAACCAAACATACCCTAAATGTTTTAACACTAATGTACAATGGCTATCATTTAACAATGTATGATAACTTTATGGTTTTTGTATTTGCTTAATTATGAAATATTCTTTTTTATTAATTACTTATATAATACCCGAGTCTCAAGCTAGTGTGGAGAGAGAGAGAGAGTAAATTCCAAAGTGTGTCCTTATATTATAAATGAGATTGCACGTTTTTTCCTTAGATTTCAATAATTACCCTGGGTGTCCATTATTTGAAACTTTTACCCACATTTGGTCCTTTCCACCAATTCTCATTATCGTTTTAGATTAGGTGAACTAGAAATGACCAAAGCGTTAAAGACAAATATAAGTTAAAACTTCATAAATATCATCAGTTCCTAAATTCTCCCTCATCAGTTCATTCTTACCTGTTTTCTACTCCATGACTTGATATACCTATCAAACTCGATTCTAAGAAGAGCAAATGAATTAGAATCACAAAACTGTTGCTTGAAAGTTCCTCTGCATCTATGATACCACCAATCGAAATACGGGAGCCAGTGGCCACCACTCCACTGACATCTCAATTTTTCTTCATTTATCTCAAACGATAACTGAGGAATTCAAAACGAACTCAAATTCTCTAAGATTTGTTCATCATCTAAAATATTTTTGGATATAAGAGTCAGAAATGATGTGTTTTGGTGTTATAAAAGGATCTTTGTGGTAGGTGGTAGTGGCGATTGGGCTGTTGGATGGGGCACCACCAGATCTCTTGCCAACCATCTAAATCCACATATGTTTACTCAAATATATGAACCACAGATCTCAAATCACCCATCAATTGAGCCTTAATTAAAATGTAGAACCCCTAAATTGGTATGAATAAAGATAAAAGCTAGGGAGAGAAAGATTAGATACGGAAGAGGAGATACATATCATATTGGGTGGAGGTAGTGATGAGGTCCAGTGGTGGTGGTGGTACGACATGAGAAGTTGGTAGATGTGAATGGTGGTGGAACGGGGACTGTAGGGGTGTTCAAAAAAATCTGAATCCGGATCCGAAATATCCGAAAATCCGAATCCGAATTATCCGAAAATTCGGATATCCGAATCTCGGATATCCGAAGTTTAGGATTCGGATTCGGATAGTACTTTTGAATATTTTCGGATAGTTCGGATATCCGATATCTGAAATTTTAATTTTTATTATTTTATAACTATTTATTATATTTACATACATATCACTTTTTAACTGTTAACCCTTTACAAGCCGCTCCGCTACATCCACATTTTAAGAAACCCTACAATCCATTCCTTATCGTCCTGCTACGCTTCTCCAACCACCGGCACACCACCTTCGATCCCCACCAGGCCCAGAACCATCCACCACAATAGATCCAGAGAGAGGGAGACGAAACAAAGATTTAATATTCGACCATCTGAAATGAAGATGAAGCGACGGTGATTTGGTGGATTCCGGAAATTCGTGGCCGGTGATTCTTCATGAGCGACGGTTGTTTGTGTTGATCGGGGGTTCATAGCTTTGGTCGGCTGTGTTTATGCTTTTATGTTGAGTGGTGGTGGTTAACCTCAAATGTACAGAAGTATATTGCTGTACACAAACATTTTTTGAACTTTTCGAAGCAATGGAGTTATAGAAATGAATTATTATTATTATTATTTTTAGAATTTCGGATATCCGTCTCACTATCTGATCGGATATCCGAAGTTCGGATATCCGAAATTTCGGATTCGGATTCGGATTCGGATAGTGAAATCCGCCATCCGAAAGGACCGGATATCCGAAGTTCGGATATCCGAATTTTCAGATATCCGATTTTGAACACTCCTAATGAGAAGAGGATGCTTATATAAATATATATAATACTTATTTATATTTGAATTTAACTTTTTTTGTTTCTAATAATAAAACAAATTGAATGGAAGAGTAGTTTGGTCATTTCAAGTTCAATTAACAGAAAAAGATAACAAGAGTTGGTTGAAAGAAATAAATGTGTGTAAAAATTTCAAATACAAGACATCAGATGTAATTATTTAAATCAAAGGAGAATACTTGCAATCTCATATAATTAAATGACATAATCTATATATATATATATATATATATATATATATATATATATATATATATATAAAAGATTACACATATGTATGAAGGTATTAGATATTAAACAACATGAATAATACACAAAATACAATAGATACAATTATAAGTCACAAATAACTAAATATGTCTTTCTGTACTATATCTGATTTGGTATTGATTACATTACCATATATATTAACCCATGTGTTACACATGATGAAACACAAAAATAAAATTTCATAAGTTACATAAAATTAATGCCTCTTGTATTTGATAACGTTTCACAATAAATTTATATTAAAGAATTTTGTTTATTACTAAATCTCTTAAGAAAAACTAGAAAATTTTAATTTCTAAACCATTTCAATAATAAGTATCTCAAATAAATTAAAATCATACATAAATCTTAATTCACAATCAAAGCTAAATAATGAATTTTTTATAAGGAAATAAAATATTAAAGTAATATATTAAAATTGTTTTTAGTAATCTTTAACTTTAATAAAAAAAATATATTATTTAAATTATATCAGATCTATTATTTAAACTAATAGTTACACGTTTCCACACTTCTTTCTATCTCTCTCTCTCTCCACACACTTATATATATATATATATATATATATATATATAAATTAAAAAATTATTTTATTTTTAAAAGTTTCTATAAGTTCTTAACTTTTTTTGAGTTTTTAAATGAAACTAATCTTATATATATATATATATATATATATATATATATATATATATATATATATATATATATATAGGATTAGGTTCATTTCAGAAGTGTTTCTTATTGTGAGAATTGCGAGAAAAGATTCTAACAAATCACATAATTTCTTTTTTATTTTCTGATTATTTATATACAAGGGTATATTAATGAAACATAAAGTATTTTATTTTGTAACTTATGCTCATTAATGGTTTAACAATTATGATAAGTTACTAGTAAATGGTAAGTTACAAATTATTATTCTTATTATTTTTTATTTCATTCATATAAAATTTGAACCATTGGAATCTATTTGATCTAAAATCATTTTATTCTAAAAATGGCTAATTATTGTTGTTGTTGGTGGTGTTGTTTTTGTTGTTATTGTTATTATTATTATTATTATTATTATTATTATTTTATCATCATTTGATCTAATGTAATATAGATGTAGCTACATAATGTTATGTAAGCATACTTTAAAATATTGTGTAGTTATAATTAGTGTAGTGTATAGATATCTAATGTAGTGTAGGCACACTTTCAATGTTGTGTAGTCATAATTAACGTAGCGTTGACATATATAATGTAGTGTAGGCACACTTTCAATGTTGTGTAGTCATAATTAATGTAGCGTTGATATATCTAATATAGTGTAGACAAAACTAATTTTGTGTAGGTAAAACTAGTATAGTGTTGGCAAAACTAATGTTGGGTAGACATATCTAATTTAGTGTAGACAAAACTAATGTTGTGTATGTACACTTTCAAATGGTTGTGTTGTCACAACTAGCGTAGTATAGACATATCTAATGTAGCGTAGGTAAAAAAAATATAGTGTATAAACACCTTTGAATGTTGTGTAATTATAATTAATTTAGTATCTAATATAGTGTAGACAAAATTAATGTCATATAGGAATCAGTTTGTTTATATAATAATGTGTTGCCAAAACAAATAAAATATGCTTACTTCAATACATTATATGTACTATATAAACAAATCCGTAATATACAATGTAATGTTGCAAAATTTATGTGTCTTATGAACAAATTCTAAAACAAATAAACAACTTACACAACCATAAAAAAAGATCATAATTTTAATGAAAAAAATAAAATAGTATTAACCTTCTAATGAGCATTAAATGGGCACAAAAGAGTAACCACTTAAAGCATTAAAATCTGGTTTAATAAGGCATACACCACAAAAGACACATCTAACCTTTTTATTAAATTATATGTCATAAATATATGTTTTTAATTACGAATTTGCCATTTATAATATAGACCACTGATTAAACACCATCAATGGTTCAGATTCATTTCTCGCACTTCTCGTTATAATATCGCTTCTCGCATGATCCTTCCTATGTATATGTGTGTATATATATTATGATAAAATAAAAACCTATTGAGTTGAATAATTTCTAGAGACTTATTATTAACCACATATTTTTAATTAAATTTTGAATCTTATCATATACAATTAAAGTTAATAAAAAATATAAAAGGAAATTACATTTTCTCTCTCCTAAAAAATATATTTAAAAGTTAAAAAAATTAAGAAACATTTTTTTTGATGTTTTGTATTGTATGTAACAACATATATTGCATATGTTTATAAAAATTAAGTTACATAGGGTTTTCATGGATTTTCTCAACTCAAATGGGTTCCCATTATATATAGGTGTGTGTGCGTGTTTGTGTGTTTGTGTATGTGTGTGTAGGGGTGAGATCAGGAGAAAACTCCTATTAAAGAGAAATTAAAAGCTTCTAAAGAATTATTTTTAACTTTTTTTTAAAAAAAACTTGCAGCTTTTTTCATTCTTCTTATATGTTGATATTGTTAAAAAAACAAATAAATAAAACCCTCATCGGTGTAGTGTATATGTGCAATAATAGTATGCATTGCGTATATGCAAGAGTGTTGTTGCTTAGAATACAACACTATTGCAAATAGTTGATACACACTATATGCAATATATGACTATTGCAAATACCGAATACATAAATATTACATACTTTTAACACAACACTAATGCACATATAAACTACATTGACTTTATTTTTTTAATTATATATTTTTTGCATATAATACAATGCTATTGCACATATACAATACATACTATTGAATATATGCAAGTAAACACTATTGAACATATAATATACAAAGTATTACGCATACGTATTACAGCACTATTGCATATGCGCACTACATCGACTTTTATTGTATTTATTTTATTTTTTCTGGTGAAGAATAACAAATTAAAAGAAGGATGAAAAAAAATAAAAAAATATTTTTTTAAATTAGAATTATTTCTTTATGAGTTTTTAAGTTTTCTCTCGATCATTCCCCTATGTGTGTGTAGGGGGGGTAAGGATCCTAAGAGAACCCTTTGCAAATTGAGAACTCTGAGAACCATTTTGGATCACTAAAAAAAACCTCTAAAAATATTTTAAAAATTATAAAACAAAAAAAGAAAAAAATTTTAAAAAGTAATAAACCAAAATTCTTATATTTCATTCTGGTTTCATAAAAAAAATATTTCGTATTATACCTATACACATTTGTATAATTTCATTTAATCTCTGGTTAAGTAATAGACATATGCACACTATCATTTATTTTAAGTTATACATATGCGTATAAAAAAACATGTGTGTGTATATATGTATATATTACACATTTATGTAAAATTTAGCTAAACCGAGATTTTTTTTATGAAACCGGGATGATAAATAAGAGTTTTAGTTTTTTTATTTTTCTGTTTTTTTAATGATTTTTTTTGGTTTTTTATGGTCCAAAATAGTTCTTATAGTTCTTAATTTCAAAAGTTTCTCACATGATCCTGATCATATTATATATATATATATAGTTAAAATAAAAACCCACTTGAGTTGTAAAAACTCTAGAAACTTATTCTCAACTACGTGTTTTTAATTAAAATTTGAATCTTGAGGTTCACAATTAAAGTTAATAAAAAATGTAAACATTAATATAGTTTTTTCTCTCTTCTGAAAACATATAAAAAATTAGTAAAAAAATGTTAAAAAATAGCAAAACAAATTTTTTTTTTATATTTTGTATTAACTGTAACAACATATATTACATGTGCAAAAAAATAAAAAAAAACGATGTTACATATGCTTTTCACGAGTTTTCACAACTCAAATGAGTTTTCATTCTATACTTTCCATATATATATATATATATATATATGTGTGTGTGTATGTATGTATGTATGTATATATATATATATGTAGTGGCAAGATAAAAAAAGAAACACAAAAAAGTGAGAAACTCGAGAACCATGTCTTTTACATGTTAAAAATAGTAAAAGTTTCAGTTTTGCATATAAAAAAACACATTTTTACATAATCTTTTTAGAGTTTTTACATATGAACACCAGTAGAAGCCATTTTCATAAAAAAATTCTTTTTTTATAAATCAGCTAAAAAAGGTAAAAATATAAATTTTTTAGAAAATCAAAATTTTTTACTAGAATATCTTCTACATGTATTTATAAGCAAAAATTCTAAAAAAGTTTATGCTAAAACTAACATTTTAGATGTGAAATTAAGCTTTATATTATGTTTTACATATAAAAGGCATGCTTCCCTAGTTCCTAGTTAAAACCTCTCATATATATGTGCGTATGTGTGTGCGTATAAGGATGAGTTAAAATGAAAACTACTTTTAAAAAAAAACTTAAAAAAATTCTAAAGAATTATTCTTAACTATATAAAAAAATATTTTATAGTTTTTATTGTCTTTCACTCTTTTATATATATATGAAAGGGGAGATTTCAATTAAGAATATATATATATATACATATATTCTTAACTTTATATATATATATAGGGGAGATTTCAATTAAGAACCCCTTTGAGTTTTAAGAACTCGAAAGAACTCAGTGTAACGATTTTTTTTTATTTTTTTTACACATACGTAATATATGTAAGTTACATACACGTAAAAAAATTACAGAATTTTTTATGCACCGAGTCGACTTTTTACACATGTGTAACGGACGTAAAAGTTAGTGTAACCACTTACATATTTATTCTCTCTCCTACTTTGACTTTTTTGCCAGATTTAATCTCAACCACAAATTCAAATCCATTTAATTAAATGTGTGGCCTAGAATTGAGTTCTTAAGTTCTTAAAACTCAACATGGTTCTCAAAATATCCCTCCCCTATATATATATATATATATATATATAGAGAGAAAGTATAAAATGAAAACCCACTTGAGTTGTGAAAACTCGTGAAAACCCAATGTAACATCGTTTTTTTTGTACATGTAATATATGTTATTACATTTAATAAAAAACATCGAAAACATAAAAAAACGTTTTGCTATTTTTTTTTTTTGCATTTTTTTACTAATTTTTATATATGTTTTTTAGGAGAGAGAAAATGTAAACTAATTTTTACATTTTTTATTAACTTTAATTGTGTACCACAAGATTTAATCTTTAATTAAAAACATGTGGTTGAGAATGAGTTTCTAGAGTTTTCATAACTCAAGTGGGTTTTTATTCTAACCTAAGCCTATATATATATAGAAACAGGATCAAATACGTTTTGTTCTTAACGTGAAAACAATGGGAACCAATTTGCTGTTATTAGTAGGTTTATTTTTATAAGTGTTTGTTGTTATTTTTTATTCGTATTTGCTAATTTTCAATTATAAGACGTTATAAGTATTTGCTTATTTATATTTTGTTGTTATTATTAGATTTTTTTCTTTTGCTGATATAAGTATTTGCTAGTATATGTTGTTATTACTTTGTTCTTGATTTTGATTCTTTTGTTGTAATTTTTAGATTTTTTTCTTTGTTATTATAAATAATTGTTTATGTAGATTGGTATTGTAGTTGGTATTGTTTCATACGTTCTCATTTTTTTATAAATTGGTATTATTTCTTACATTCTAATGTTAAGACTATAACCCTATGTAACATCGTTTTTTTTTGTTACATGTAATATATGTTGTAACATTTAATACAAAACATCAAAACATCAAAAAAAATGTTTTGCTATTTTTTAACATTTTTTTACTAATTTTTATATATGTTTTCAGGAGAGAGAAAAAGTTATATTTATATTTACATTTTTTATTCACTTTAATTGTGGACCACAAGATTTAAACATTAATTAAAAACATGTGGTTGAGAATGGGTTTCCAGAGTTTTCACAACTTAAGTGAGTTTTCATTTTATTCTTAGCCTATATATACACACACACACACACACACACACACAACCTCTTCGGTGTATATGCAATGTTGTGTATTGCATAGAATACAACACTATTACACATATTTGATACACATTATCGTATATATGAAATATAAGACTATTGCACATATCGAAAACACGCTATTGCGTATATATAATACAACACTAATGCATATATGCACTACATCAAGTTTTATTTATTTATTTTATATATTTTTTTGCATATAATACAACGCTATTGAACATATACATCACACACTATTGAAGATATACAATTAAACTTATTGAACATTTAAAATGCACATATTTTTTTTGTATATAATACAACGCTATTGAACATATACATTACACACTATTGAAGATATTCAATTAAACTCTATTGAACATATAAAATGCACACTATTGCACATATGCAATACAACAGTATTGCATATGTTCAATACATTGACATTTATTTATTGATTTTTTATTTTTTAATTTTTTTTCTAGTGAAGAGTAACAAAACGTTAGAAGGATGAAAGATAAAAAAATTGAAAATATCTCTTTTGTTTTTAATTAAGAATAATTTTTTAGGAGTTTTAAGTTTTCTCTCTATGCATGAGTTTTCTCTTGATCCTTCCCATATATAGACACACACACACACACACACTAAAAGGGTGCTCGCGCGAACATATACCTTGGTAATTATGTAACAATTATGGGTGTTAATGGTTCGGTTTAAAATCTTGAAATAATTATGGGTGTTAATCACGTAACAAGTTTATGGGTGTTCATTGTTTGGTTTAAAACCGTAAAATTGTTCAAATCTTGATTTCACTATTTATTTTTTTTCTTTAACTTTTGGTCAGTCGTTTTCAATTTTCCATGGTTCTGTTTCGGTTTACGACGACAAAAAACCGTTACTAGCAGTTAATTCATGGTTTAACTTGAAAATCATCAAACCATACCGAAAACATCCCTACGCGATATGTTTTTTTTTAACTGAAAAAAAAAATTTGGCAATACCATACTCAAATTAAAGAGAAAAATATGCTCGTTTTTATGGTACAAGTTTTTAAAATAAATTTAACATACGAAAAAGTTAGTAACGTTTACAAATAATGGCGGAAGTTGGGTTAAATGTGAAAATATAAATAAAACATGAGTAAAAGATTAAGGGTAATAATTGTAAATATACATTAAATTTGCAAATGTTGATAATAGTTGAGGGGGGAAATTGTAACTATTTTAAAACAAATTAAAAAGCATGTGAGTTTTGATGTTATAATGACCCTTTTGCCCATATTCAAAGTTGTATTATGTGGTTCATTGATTCTAAATCCATTAATCCAAGCCTTTTAATTTACTCTTAAGTAGTGTATTATATATAGTATAGATATGCTAATTACACTACACATATTTATATGTATGTTGTACAGGGATAATATTGTCAATCAAGATCTAGTTAAGGATCGTGTCTTTTCATTCTGGCTAAATCAACAATCTAAGGAAAGCGAAGGTGGTGAAATTGTGTTTGGTGGTCTTGATCCAAAGCATTACAAAGGGCAGCATACTTACATTCCAGTCACACGAACGGGTTATTGGCAGGTTCAATCCTTATGCATATATATATATATATATATGTGTGTGTCTGTGTGTGTATGTGTGTATATATATGTATATATATATATAGTTAGTTAGTTAGTTAGTTAGTTAGGTTCAAAATGTAACTTTAAAAAAGTGGGGAACAGAGAAACATCTTTCCCAACCCTTGATCATTTCTTCACATCCTTATGATATACACTCGGTCACCTACATCACATCATTTTTGTAAAGAAAAAAAAACCTTCAAAAAAAAAATAAAAAAAAATTACAAAACTGAAAAAACAAAAAAAGGAAAAAAAACTAAAATGTTTATCTAGCATCTCCCGTTACAAAAAAAAAGATTAAAAATCTCAGTTTAGCCTTGGGTTTAGTTTAGCTTTTAGGGATTTAGGTTTTTTTAGTTGGAGGGCGGGGGACAAAATAAAACTTTTCATTAACATTTTACACGTAAAATAACAAATCTCATTAACATTTTACATATAAAAATTAATCTTTTATATGTAAAATAACACTTTTCAATAACATTTTACACATAAAACAACAAATCTCATTAACATTTTACATATAAAACATCTCTTTAAGATTTTACATGTAAAACAACAAGTTTCGTTATAATTTTAATGTAAATTCAACAGTTATATGTGTGCGTGTGTGTACATATAGGGGAGGGATAATTTGAGAACCTTGTTAAGTTTTAAAAACTTAAGAACTCCATTCTTGACCACACATTTAATTAAATAGATTAGATTATGTGGTTGAGATTAAATGTGATTAAAAAATTAAAGTATGATAGAGAATAAAGATGCACAGTGATTACACTAATTTAAACGTCAATTACACCTATGCAATATGTCGACTTGATGCGCAAAATATTATGTAATTTTTTTACGTACATGTAACCTACATATATTACGTATATTTAAAAATCAAAGTGGTTCTCAAAAGAAATCATTCCTATATATATATATATATATATATATATATATATATATATAACCAACGTACGGTTATCTCATGGAATTTAGTGTTCATGAGCATCAACAAGTTATGTATTTACGAGTGTACAAGACAATGCGAGTTTCAATGTGGCGGTTATAATTTATTTATAAAATTTTCTTTTCCTGCTATCCTTCCACTGTCACGTGTACAAGAAAAGCACCCCCCCCCCACACCAACTAAAAAAAACCTAACCCCTAACCCGGAAAACCTAAACCCCCTAAAAACCTATCCCTAAAAGCTAAACTAGACCCAAAAGCTAAACCGTGAGTTTTTTTTTAACGCGGGATGGTAGATAAGCATTTTTGTTTTTTTACTTTTTTTTTGGTTTTATAATTTTTTTAATTATTGTTTTTTATTTTTAGGGGTTTTTTCCCTTGCATAAGTGTACCATAAGGATGTGAGGAAATGATTAAGGGATGAGAAGTGGGTTTCCCAGTTCCCCACTTTATTAGAGTTCCCCAATGAACTCACACCCATATATATATAGGGGTGGGATCAAATGAAAACTCATCGTAAAGATAAAACTTAAAACTCCTAAATAATTATTTTTAAATTTTTTTAAACTTTTATGTAGTTTGTTTTTATTTTCCATTATTCTTATATGTTGATATTGTTCCAAAAAAAAACCCCCCCGTCGGTAAGGTCGTCGGTGTAGTGCATACGTGCAATAGTGTGTATTGCATATATGCAAGAGTGTTGTATTGCATAGAATACAACATTATTGCACATATTTGATACGCACTATTGTATACATGCAATATAAGACTAATGCACACATTGAATAGACATTAGTACGTATGTGTAATACAACACTAATGCACATGTGCACTACATCGACTTTTATTTTTTTTATATAAATTTTTTGCATATAATATGACAGTACTACATATATAAAATACAAAAATATTGATTATATGCAGTTAAACACTATTGAACATAAAGATACTTACAACAATATTGCACCGTAATATGTATGTGCATTTAGGGGTGTCAATTTCTAACATGGCCCGAAACCCGACACGAAAAAATATAGCCTCGACACGTTTAAAAAACAGGTCAAAACCCAATTCGTTAAAAATCGGGTTGACCTGCTAACCCATTTAACAATTTTAGAGAAGTTAATATTTTAATTTGAGAGATAAGAAGTTTTAAATTTTAAAGTTAAATACATACATTTTTAATTTTTCATATATCAATTAACATTTAAAAGTAAAACTAATTTCTTTTCACACTATTTTTATCTACTTTTTACTTACAACATTATCATTTTATTAGTTTTAATTATTTATTCTCTAGTTATTTCATTCGTTTGTTCTTATTTTGAGCTAAATATGTGAACCTAAGTTTGTTAATTATGAATGAGATTTATATACACAAAACAATTTGATTTATCACAAATTATTAACAAGTTTTTATGAATATGAATAATTAATTGTTTAATTTATTATTAGGTCAATACGTATTGCTCATACTCGCATATGAATGTAAAATGGGTTGACCCGAAACACAATCCGAACACGACACGAATTTAAATGGGTGACAAGACATGACACGAATAAAAATATGGGTTGGGTTAGAGTTGAAGAATCTCAACACGCTAACCCGCAAACCCGAACCCCTATCAACCCGACACGATTGATACCCCTATGTGCATTACAATGTCCATTTTTTATTTTTTTTTAATTTTTTCTCGGTGAAGAGTAACAAAATATAAAAAGAATGGAAAAACGAAAATTTGAAAATAATTTTTTATTTTTAATTAAAAATACTTCTTTTGGATTTTTTTAGTTTTCTCTTTAAAGATGAGTTTTCTCTGGATACTCTCTTTGTCTCTCTCTATCTCTCTCTCTTTATATATATATGTGTGTGTGTGGGGGGGGGGGGGGTTATCCTTAAAAACAAGTAATTTCATAGAAAAGCTAGGAATAAACCATAGTCATTGGATCATGTTAATCAATGATTGAGATTTAAAATTATCAAAAACCGACACAATTTCCTATAATTGTTCTTTCGCTATAATTTGTAATGCCACATGTCAAAAATCTATTGTTTCTTACCATTACTAGGAAACTTCTTATTTTTATTTGAACCCTTATATGTATGTATGTATGTGTGTGTGTGTGTATATATACAATATATATGGGTAAGGATCATAATAGAACTCTTTACAAATTGAGAACTTTGAAAACCATTTTGGACCACTATAAAAACATCTAAAAAATATTTAAAAAATTAAAAAACAAAAATAAATGAAAATTTTAAAAAAGTAAAAAAAACCAATATTCTTATATTTCATTCCGGTTTCAAAAAAAAAAAATAATTTTTTTTTTTGTTTTTTTTACTTTTTTTAATTTTGTTTTTTTTTGTTTTATGATTTTTTTTATTTTTTGGTTTTTTGTTTTCCAAAATGGTTCTCATGATTCTCAATTCCCAAACCCAAAAAGTTATCACATGATCCATCCTATATATATATATATATATATATATATATATGTTAAAATAAAAACCCACTTGAGTTGTGAAAACTCTAGAAAACCATTTTCAACCACAAGTTTTTAATTAATGTTTAAATCTTTTGATACACAATTAAAGTTAATAAAAAAATATAACAGTAAATATAACTTTTTTTCTCTCCTGAAAACATATATAAAAATTAGTATAAACTGTAAAAAAATAGCAAAACAATTTTCTTTTATGTTTTCGATGTTTTGTATTAAATTGAACAACATAGGTTTTCACGGGTTTTTTAAACTCAAATGAGTTTTTATTATATACTTCCCTGTACACACACACACACATACGAAATCTTTAAAAGCTCTCTAGTTGCTTCCTAAATTCTCTCAAGCCACTAGATTGCTTTATTTGTAATTGGAGACTTCTCATTTATTTGACCCGAATTTATGGGTATGGGTCTCACCAAACCCAGATAGCTCTTAAACGGGTTATAACATCTCATTATATTAAAAATTAGTCTTACCAAATATTTGATATGAAAATCTTATAAAACAGGGATATACTAAAAATTAACATCCGATTTTTTAAGATATTATTTATAATTAAGAAAATATTTTATAGTAAAAAATAAGCGGGTCATGGGTCACCAAATCTAGATAACTTTTAAACTGGTTATAACATATAATTTATTTGTGAAACTTTTTCATCATCAAATCCTACATTATTAACTTTCTTACATTAAGAAAAATTAAAATCCAAAGCATAAATATTAAAACACGAAAAATGTAAACCAGCCCCATAATACGAGATATAAAACCTAGTATATATATATATGGGGAGATTTCAAATGAGAACCCCTTTGAGTTTTAAGAACTTGAAAGAACTCAGTATAACGATTTTTTTTTCCGAATTTTTTTTACACATGCGTAATATATGTAGGTTACATATACGTAAAAAAATTACAGAATTTTTTACGCACCGAGTCGACTTTTTACACATGTGTAACGGACATAAAAGTTAGTGTAACCACTTACATCTTTATTCTCTCTCCTCATTTGACTTTTTGTTCAGATTTAATCTCAACCACATATTCAAATCCATTTAATCAAATGTGTGACCAAAAATTGAGTTCTTAAATTCTTAAAATTCAACATGATTCTCAAATTATCCCTCCATATATATATATATAGACACACACATTCATCCACACATATAGACATTGGGCCATATACGAAGTCATTTTATACTACAAGATGTACATAGTGATATGCGCTATTAATCACTTTCGGATTGCTTGTTTTTACTAACTTATAACTTATTAACTTTTGAAAAAGAATAAAGTGTTTGGGGTTACTTTTAATGTGAAAGAGAAAAGTTAATAATTTACACTTTTATATCTTATTAACTTAATAAAAAGATAGAAAGAGGTAAAATAAGGAATCCAAACAAAAGTTAAGATGGGGATGAAAAAATTGATAAATAACATGGCTAAAAGAGTGAAAGGCCGAAAGGGTAAAAAGTGGGTCCACTTTCATTGTTGATAGGGTTTAAATCCGGTTCCACCATATATCTTTTTGAATTACGGCTAAAAATTCAAGAATTTTACTATTTTTATGTTGTTTATATATTATTGCAAAATAAGATTTTATAAAAAAAATGCACTTAACTACGCACTAAAATTCATATAACTATTCACATCATAATAAGAAGTTAGTTTTTTCTAGGAAACCTAAGAAATATTTGTAACAATTAGATTGGATAATAAATGACTATGATTGATTGGGTAATAAAATAGGTTGATGAGTCTTTAAGGTTATTTTAATTAATACAAGAGAAAAATTTCTCTTTTACTTTCCTCACTTTTTTAAACGTTAATAAGTATTTCATATGATGTTATTTTTTTAAAACAAATTATAGTATAAAAACCAGTGTTTTTCTTATCTTCAAAACGAGTATAATATTGATATACATATAAAAAAATAAAAACACAATGAACTCGGTTATTATGTTTTAGCATAATGCTTTAAGATGAAAACCACAATTCTGTTTCTAGAATGAAAAACACAATTATGTTTTTAAAAGTGAAAAACACAATTCAGTAAAATAATACAATAATTAAAAACACAATTTAGTGAAATAATATAATAATCAAAACTTTTAGTTTAAGAACGGAATAACACAAAATACTTTGGCTTGAAAAACACAATTATTTGATTTGTTTATAAAACACAATTACCAAAAAACACAACGAAAAAAAAAGTCAAAAAATTACACAATGGCGCATATATAAAGGGGACTAAAACACATCACACTGTTACCTCTAACACACCAACTGATGAATTTATATATGATTCATCATGCAAGACATATGTATAAAAAAAAAATCCTCTAAACACAATTCATCAACACATTAAGCACCTGACTAAAAGCCTTAGTTCAAAGGCTAAACACAATCAATCAGCCTTAGCTTCCAGATCTATCAACAACAAGTCAGAAACTGGAATGATGGATTCGTTCTCGGAGAATGATCAATCAGAAGCCGTTGTCGCCGTCGACAGCAACTGTAGAGTTATCGGAGGAGTATTTGAGCAAGCTGAAGAGATACGAGATCGAGGTACATCGGTGCTCCGGTTGCTAGAGAAACGTCGGATTGACGGGATTTCGGTGCCGTTGCAACTGTTTTGATCACCGGTACAACGATCGACACGACTGTAGCTACAATTACAAGGCCGTCGGGTGCGAGGCGATCACTCATGAAAATCCAGATAACGGTGGTGAGGGGGGAGATTAGTTGGAGAGAGACAGGTGGTTATGATGATAAACCCTATAGAGGGAAGATGTGGGTTTTTATGATTCAGGGTTTTTTATTTGTTGTGGACCAAAATGTCCTTTCTTTTGATTTTCCTACTTTGTCATGTGTCTTGTTCCTTCTTAGGCTTCCTATAAAAATACAACTTCTTATTTGAAGTTAACCCTATTTATATATGTGGATTAATAAGCATCTTAAAAAAAAGAATGAGATAAATCACTAATGTTTGCAATTTTGTAAAAGCATAAAAATAAAATAAAACATGAAAATGTTGTTTAATGGTTTTTAATTATGTACACAACAAATAAATTTGAACGTAAGAAGTAAAAGTTTTTAAAAATATGAACTATTGTTATATATTGCTAGGAAAGTTAAAACCATTTGGTGTTTTTTTATTTTATTTTATTTTTTGATAACAATAGTTTTGCTTTCTGTATTCTTATTCTTATTTTCTCTGTGCTTTTATTACTTGCTAGTTTGATATGGACGATGTACTTATTGGTGGAGAACCCAGAGGTACGCACTGAGGGGTATGGTATTTCCTTGTAGGATTTTGAACCTTGAATCTCGAATGATTTGTGCCTTTGTGGTATTTACTCGTAGGATTTTGTAAGAGTGGATGTTCGGCAATTGCAGATTCCGGAACTTCATTCATAGCAGGTCCAGTGGTTCGTATCAATTATTTCTTGATATTATTAGTACTTAAAAAATGTTATTTTCTTTAAAATGTTGATTGAAATGCTGTTAATGATCCGTTAGTTTTGTAGTGGTGATCTTATTAGTTGGTTAAGTGTGCTATTTATATTTTGCGCACGTTGCCATTCAGGATGTAATCAAACAGATAAATCGCGCCATCGGAGTAAATGGACTTATTAATGTGTATTGCAAGAGTGCGATAGAAGCATTTTGGAAACTGATATTTGATTTGATTTCGTCGGGGGTAAGCGATTGATTGTATACTATTGTTTACATTGGAATTTGATTAGTTGATGGGGTTTCTCACAACATGTGTTGCTTTCTTTGAAAACAGGTCGACCCAAATAGGATATGTCCTGTTATTGCATTTTGTCCCAAGAGTGAAGATTTGGAAGTTAGGTCAGATTCTTGTCTTGTTCTTGACTTCTTTAGGCAATTAGGTGTATTAACTTTTACATGAAGAACACACTTAGGGCGCGTTCGTTTCACGGACTTTTTTTAAAGGATTTGGAATTGGAATTGGAATGGAATGGAATGTTTGAGAATCCCTATCATGTGTTTGGTTTTAATATGTATTGGAATTGGAATCGGAATTGGAATCTTCTTCATTCTAGGGTTTTTTTTTTTTTTTTTTTTGAAGAACGAGAGAAACGGCGGAAACGTTTTAGTTTTTTCACATTTTTCGTTTTTGATTTATATTTTGAATTATGATTTTTTTATTAATTTTTTCAAATTTTTTTTAGAGGGGTTTTTACTTTCCATAACAATCCTTATAAAATAGGTGGGATTTTAAAATCCCATGAAATGTGGGATTTGATGGGATTTAGTTTCCATTCCCATTATTTCATTTAATGAAACGAACATATCAATTCATGGGATTTACAATCTCATTCCTTAGAATTCCTTCCAAATCATTGAAACGAACAGGACCTTATAGTTTTGATAAAATCATACAAAGTAGGCGTCCTGTTTAATATTTTTGCCTAAGGTACACCATTAACCATATATTGTCTGATAACATTAGTGGATCTACAACGCAAGGTTTTTCACCTCACCGATGCATACATGTGTTCTAAATGGATCATTTTTATATAAGGGGACACGAGAGAGATGTTTGTGAGCTTCCCAACTGGAGAGGTTCTCATATCTAATGCATGCATGCATGCATGCACCCACACATTCCTACGAACACTGATAGTACCCGTGCCCATCGCATCCATCTTTCAAAAAACATTCACTTCCTATCCGATCGAAAGTTTTTTAATAAGTGGGTATCCATCCGATACATACAACAAGTGGATAATTTCCTGTAATTGTTTCCCGAAGCTTACAAGGACGAACCCCTTTCCAAAATGGGTCAAACAAATGCAACGTTACTTTTTAGTTTTCGATGGTGATTTCATGGAATTCATGTATAAGAGATCTAAATTAGGAATGGGTCATTTTTTAAAATGAGCTTCACTTTTAACCTTTATTTGCAGATTTTCCTCTTTACACTAACGGTTATCCAAAAATTTAGTTAAGTTTTGTTATGTGAGGGCATTTTGGTCATTTTCAATCCCTTATTATTAAAATAAATATAAAACACATGATAAAGTAATAATGGGACCCATGCCAAACAAAAATACGTAATAACCTTTATATCTTCCAAACCCCGGAACGGCCTTCTTCTTCCCCAACTCCTAATGGTCACAAAGCTCATCGATGGCCACCATTTTTCATCATAATTATTTCAGGGCCTCCCCGTAATTCCACATTTCAATGTTAAACAATTCTTCAATCCATCTTCTTCTTCCCATTCGCCAATTACATCAAGTGCTAATTCCACCTTTCAAAACCCTAACATCTCTTACCCGCTGTCATCTTCCGTCATCTGAGACCTTATTACATTTCTCAAACCCTATCTACGACCCCAGTTTCACATCTGGCCACCTTTGTTTCAACAGGATGACCTAATGTCTCCCACTATCTTACACCACAGGCGATCTGCAATCCCCATATCTGAGATGTGGATTCACAACCAGCTAATGATGGCGGGATGGGTGTTCTTTCGATGGTGTTGCCGAATATCATGATGATGGTCGGTGAGGCTTGCCGCTTTGTAGGTGCTTCAATAAAGAAGATGGGGGAGTGGTAAGCAGGTAGGGTTGGAGAAAGTGTTAAATAAAAGGGATGAGATTATTTAGATATTATTTACTATTTTTGAAATACTAAGAATTTTTACCTTTATACCATTATGTTTTGAAATGATCTTTCTGTCCTCACATGTTTGGCATATGATAGACAAGACTTAACTGGGTGTTTAAATAACCGTTAGTATAAAAAACTAAAATCGAGAAAAATGCCAATTAATAACAAAAGGGGAAACTTATTTATGAAAAGGATCAATTTCATAATTTAGACAATTTAAAAAGACAAAAGTTAGTAATTTTCTCTATGCATAATAATATCCCGCAAGCTTCACTTTATAAATTTTGGTCCTACCAAAATTATGCACTTCGTACGTGTTTCTTCACATGGTTTTAAGAAAGGGAAATATGCCCAAATAGTTAGTTAACCAAGAAATGCTCTATATTGGACATTGAAATTTAGGGCATAGCCGGCGGTTAGGGTTTTTTCTTTTAATTGTTAAGCCAACGATTGGAAGACGTAAAGCTGGCGGATAGGGATTTTTTGACAAACAATTTCATCTCACATAAGGAAGCATTAACTACAAAATCTTGGACTTCTAAATGAGTCAACAAAAAGATTAAATCATTCCTCTTTGATAACAACTTGATGTGTAATTCTATTGTTCTTGTGTGCGATGCGCAGTCCTGGTATTGCGAGTTTTGTAGATAGGAATGATGATGCATCAACTGGAATAGAAATTGCTCCTCCAACTTGCACTATCTGTAAGGCGATTGTTGGGTTTCTTCAAAAAACATTGGCAAAAAACCAGACAAAAGATACTATTACAGGATTTGTGAGCGTTGTGAGTTTCCTTTTCACTATTTTAATATAATCTGATTCATAATTTTTTGTTGATTTTTATATGCCGATTGACGGGTCCAACATTGTAGATATGTAAGTTGTTGCCAATGGAAGAGATGACGGTTGACTGTGCAAGACTTCCTTTGATGCCTACTATTTCTTTCATCATTGGTGGCAAAGAGTTTGAGCTTTCCCCAGATGACGTATATTTAACTTTTATTTGTTATCTCTCCCTACGGGTTAAACCTATATTTCAGGTCCTGAAAATCTTTAGATTAAACTGTGAGCTAAACCAAATGAAACTGATGATTGGTTGGAAACTATTGCTAGTCGTTTGGGCATTAGCTTGGCTTCACGGTTTACAGTTATTGTGCGTCTATAAAAAAGAACTCTTAAAATTCGTTAGAAATAGATAAGCGACAATGCTCCATAAGTTAAACCTAAAACACCAACTCCTCTCGTATTGTTGATTAGCCAAACTCTCACATGTATATTCAAAGTTAAAATAATTAGAGGCCCAAATTTAAAATACTACGGTTCGGTTTACATTTTTTTTATCCTGGCTATGTTATAGTATAAACCATAAACCAAATCATTCAATATAGTTTGAAAAACTCCTTAATTGACTGCAAATTAAAAAAAAAGCGCCCATGAAACCAAACGAAATTGATGTTTGGTTGGAAGATTTGACGGTTTCCACATAAATCATGAACATCTAAAACTCGATAGACCACATTTCTATGTGATATTTTGACCATGGTAATTCTTTTGCAGTACATACTTAAGATTGGAGAGGGTGCCGATGTACAATGCCTTAGTGGTTTCGTTCCTTTGGATCTTCCCACATACCATGGCTCATTTTGGTACGTGTTCTTTTTTTGGTACTTCAAAGCTATCCATGGGAAAACTCAGCTTCAGATTCATTTAGATATCCAAAAACTTTTCAAAATCATGTTTAACATAACTTTCTTTATTCATGTTCATATGATGCAGGAAATTGGGTGATGCATTTATGCGTCGTTATCACACTGTATTTGATTACGACAATCTTAGAGTTGGATTTGCCGAAGCTGCATAACTAATATGTTTATATCTTTCCCATACCTTTATAGAACAAATCAATATGTTTAATATTCTTAATATGGTTTATTGCATGCTTAAGAGAATTAAGTGTTGTTGGGTTTAGTAAAATCATTGCGTTACGTACTCCGACGTTCGATTAACTGAAGTATTAATCACAAAGAAAAACTTAGGATATGATTTAGTATAAGTATTATTGTGTATAACTAATATGTAAAAGGGGCAAACTTTTAAACTATGTAAACAGTTAGATAGGATTATGTTTAATATTGGGTGTTAGTGTGAAACGCCGTTTAGTCTGAATGCTTATGATTCTCATGGAGGAATGAATATCCGAAGTTCCAATCAAGTGAAGATTGAAGACAGTTGTGGTGAAAGCCGTAGTCAAACAGACTGTGTGCAATTCCCAATCCAAATACAGGCATACGTATGTTGAAGGCTATGTTCTAAGTAAAAAAAGATACTGAAGCGAAAGTTGTGGGTTTTAGTTTTCACCATTGTTGAGGGCCCCCTCCTTTGTGAGAACGGGAGGAGGCTGTAGGGTCAATATTCTATATCGTTTAGGATTGTGTATGTTGTTTTTAGTTTGCTTTTAGTTGATATATTACATACTCGGTATGTTTATTTTATACGTTTATTATGTAAACTTTGGAGAAATGAATGCCCTATAAAAGAGTCACTTTATCCATTTCTCCAAACAACTCAAAATACACAACTCCTTGGAAATAAAACTCTCTACACCAAAACCTCTTTTTTCCTCTCTCTTATATTAACAAAACTAAGATTCAAGATCCGAGTGTTGTTAGTGATTTCCGCTAACTAACAACATGGATTGATTCGAGTAAAGTTATGAGATCCATCTAGAGGACCTAAAAGTAGTAGCAGAGCTTTTTACTCGATTTTTTGAGGTTTTCGGATCAAAATTTTCGGATTTTGATCATACTTTTTGTTGGATTTGAAGTTGTTTTCGTGTTACTCACTTCTTTTGGAGTACTTTACACCTTAAAAATACATGAAAACAATCAAACCTATGTTCATGGTGTTTTGAGTTTTGTGTATGGTTCAGATTCGGCTTAAAATCTCAGATCTAGGGCGATTTAGTGGTTTTTACACTAAAGTCTTTTTGAATTTTTGGGAGTTTAGGTGCTATATTTAAAACAAAAAAAAAAAAAATCACTGTAGAAACTTGAGTCGAGCGGCCACCGTAGCAACTCAAGTCGCTCGAGCATGGTAGAAACTCGAGTCGCACGAGCACTATAGCAACTCGGGTACTATAGCAAAAAAAAAAAAAACTTAATTTTTTTCTCTTTATAAGGCCCCGAACCCCGGGAACCCCACAATTGGTATTCATTACTTACTAAAATAATTAAACTTGCAAAACGGTTTCTTTCATTTGTAAAACAAACATCTTAGAGTGTAAATTTAGCGGAAAACATAAATAGTGAAGTAAGTTCCCTAAAGCCCGAGAATTTTGCCAAAAACCAACTTTAAAACATAATTCATGAAACTATTTAAAATCAAATTGTTCAAAGTAAATTCTTCCATCCATGTATGCCCTTCACCGTCCAAGTAGCTTCGTGCACGTCCAAGCGATAAGACATCCTCTTCCTAACCTGAAACTCACACTAACATGCACACAAAGTCAGCTTGAGCTGAGTGAGTTTAAGTTTTAAGTAAATAATATCAGTAATAACAAATATGGTAGACATACCAAAAGTTTTTAAAGTAAAAAGAGTGCATCCATTAAGTCATCGTTACCGAAGACTAAACATTCTCATACATACATATACAAAAATATATATCAACATCCTTTCAAGTAAATCCCTATATATATAACAATATATATATAACATCCACGTATAACATCAGGGTCGAGCAAACATACAACCCAAACACGTAACATCAACGCATGCAAACACAAAGTAGGCATACGCAACATCCGTAGTCGAAACGACTACAACTCCGCCAAATAGTGGCCAAACAATAATGTATATATGTATATACATTTTTAACATCCCAAGGCCTACCATATACTAGCAAGCCTATATAAAATCGTTTAAAACATTTCATCAAGTAAGAAAAACACTTAGGTGTGCATGCTAGCCCAAAACATGAAAAAAGTGAAAAGGGGCATCATAAACTCACCTGAAATCAACCAAACACCAGCAATGAGCTAGGAAATCTCTAAGTGCACACTCACAAGTAAGGGCCTGTAAATTGTACACAACGCGTTACTAAACTAGACCGTAAGAACACACTTGCCTAACGGGCCGTTCAAGCCCAACAATTTGGCCCGAGGCCCAACCCATACTCACTTACTTTACCTCAGCCTCTAAAACCTTTCAATTAACCAAGTCCACCCCTCGAACATGGTCGGGGCTAACCATGATGCACAACTCACTCGTCGGTACACAAATCGAGTCGAATACGCGCGTAATAACTCTTAAAACCAATTGCCAAACAAATCAGCCCCAAATGGACCAAATTCCCATCTTAACATTTTCATACATCATAATTATGTCACCCGAGTTGATAGGGTTGACGGTTCCTTTTTACAAGACTCAATTTAACGTTTAAACGACAATTCGCGCACCGTCGACTCGATTGACTAGTCACCAACCTAATCAGCCCGAGTACCAAAAAAATAATTTTCCCACAGCCCTTGAACCCCCTAGGGCTGTACAAACTGATTTGGTTGGTCATTCAATCGATTAACGCATCAAACTCAACAATTGACTATTCTACACCCGATAAACCCTAGTTTTCGAACTAAAATCGATTGACCGACCCAAACACCTTCAATGAATATGGTTTTTAAGTATGATGTACCACACATACCTAGGAGGATTTTGGTGCAAAAACCTCACTCAAAACATTCCCGGAAACGCCCAATTGGACAGCCACCCGGTTAACCTAAAACAAGTCGTTTAACGATCAATACGCGCAATATAAGGGTCAATTAAGGTGTAAAAGACATGGGGAATCGTAAAACCGACCTTGAATTGAAGTTTTCACGGTTGAAACCTGGCTGGACAGAAGATTTTCGAGCAGGGGGGGGGGTCTTGAGTCCGATCGGCTGCGCATAGGGTTTCGAGTTAGGGTTATTTCATTATTTTATGATATAAAACAAATGTTACACATTAGCCTTTAAAGTTTAAGGGATATGGTAACTTGGAAGGAAAGGTTAGATAATTTAATGTATCGGAAAGATGGTCGGGTCAACGAAAGATGCCGGAAAAATTCCAAGAAATATACATACTCTACATGCAGGAAATCTTTGAACCGATAAATTAGCGGGCGTTACAAGTCCACCCCCTTACAATGGGATTCGTCCGCGAATCCCGATGCGACAGGAACAACTGCGGATAGTGCTTCATCATCTCGTCTTCGGACTCCGAAGTAGCCTCGGAACCCCTACGGTGTATCCACTGCACCTTCACCTGCCTACCACTTTATTCCTCAGACGCCTCTCTTGACGGTCAAGAATAGCAATTGGTTGCTCAACTTAGTTCAGCTTACTATCGAGCTCAATATCATCAAGAGGCACATGAGCTGCCTCATCCGCTAAACATTTCCTCAAATGTGACACGTGGAACGTAGGATGAATCCCCGCGAGCTCATCGGGCAACTCCAGTCTATACGCTACCTCACCAACACGGGACAAAATACGGAACGGACCTATGAACCTCGGACTAAGCTTCCCTTTCTTACGAAAACGAATAATACCCTTCCAAGGAGCAACCTTCAACATAACCCGGTCCCTAGTCTCAAACACAATAGGTCTTCGCCTTTTGTCCGCATAGGACTTTTGGCGATCCTAAGCGGCCTTCATAAAAGCCTTAATCTTATCGAGTTTCTCAATCGTAGCCTCAACCACCTCCAAACTATCCAACTGTTTCTGACCAATGGAACCCCAACAGACTGGAGTCCTACACCTCCTACCATACAGCATCTCAAACGGTGGCATCCCAATCGTGGCGTGATAACTATTGTTATACGAGAACTTTACCAACGGTAAGTGATGATCCCAACTACCTCCAAAATCGATTACACAGGCCTGCAGCATATCCTCAAGAGTCTGAATGGCCCTCTCGGATTGACCATCCGTATGCGGGTGATAGGCAGTACTGATAAGAAGTTTGGTACCCATCTCATCGTGAAACTTTTTCCAAAACCTGGAGGTAAAATGCGTATCCCTATCCGAAACAATAGATACCGGCACCCCGTGCCTAGAAACGATCTCACGAACAAACACATCGGCCAGCTGTTTATAATTAAAAGTCTCTCGAATCGGCAAGAAATGAGCGCTCTTGGTTAGTCTATCAACGATTACCCAAATGGTGTCGTAATTACCCCTAGGAGTACGAGGCAGTTTAGTCACAAAATCCATAGTAAGATGCTCCCATTTCCACTCAGGTATTTCAAACGGCTGAAGTTTCCCAAACGGCTTCTGATGCTCGGCCTTAACTTGTAGACACGTCAAGCACTTACTCACATACTGAGCCACCTCAAACTTCATCACAGGCCACCAATAATTCTTTTTCAGGTCTTGGTACATCTTGGTCGTGCCCGGATGAATGGAATAGCGCGACTTGTGTGCTTCATCTAAAATTTTACCTCTGAATCCCCCATACCTCGGTACCCATAAACGCCCATCCTTATACTTTACCCCATCACCGACGTCCTCCAACAACTTTTCCTGACCCCAAATACGTTCTGACATAATCCATTCACCTGCAAAGCTTCGTTCTGGACGCTGGCTATTTGTTTCAAAATATCGGGTTTAAGAATAAGCTGATAAGATTTCACACGAATAGGTTTTGGTCTCTCCTTCCGGCTTAACGCTTCGGCTACCACGTTAGCCTTACCGGGATGGTACATAATCTCCAGATCGTAGTCGTTAATCAACTCCAACCATCGACGCTGTCGCATATTCAGTTCCTTTTGTTCGAAGAAATATTTTAAACTCTTATGATCGATATAGATAATGCAAGGAACACCGTACAAATAATGCCTCCACAACTTAAGCGCAAACACAACCGCTTCTAGCTCTAAATCGTGGGTAGGATAATTCGCCTCATGAGGCTTCAACTGCCGTGAGGCATAAGCGATGACTCGACCTCGCTGCATCAAAACACACCCAAGCCCCTGAGAAGAGGCATCAGAATAAACCACCAGATCATCGGTGCCATCAGGTAGAGCTAAAATCGGGGAATGCGTCAACATGTTCTTCGACTCGAGAAAAGCCTCCTCCTGCTCAGCACCCCAAACGAACTTAACACTCTTCTTAGTCAACTTGGTCAGTGAAGAAGCAATTTTCGAAAAGTCGGGAATAAAGCGACGGTAGTACCCCGCCAAACCCAGAAACAATGGATTTCAGATGGAGACTTAGGAGACTCCCATTCATTCACGGCTTCCACCTTTGCAGGGTCAACCAAAATACCACTCGGGTTAATAACATGAACTAAGAGTTGAACCTCGCGCAACCAAAAAGAACACTTAGAAAACTTCGCATACAACTTGTTCTTTCGCAGAGCTTCCAAAACTTCCGTGAGATGACCGGCGTGATTGGATTCATTTTTGGAATATACCAGAATGTCATCGATGAATACAATAACTGAACGGTCAAGCATCGGCCTACACACCCGGTTCATAAGATCCATGAACGCAACCGGTGCGTTGGTCAAACCGAAAGACATCACGAGGAACTCATAATGTCCATAGCGGATGCGGAAGGCGGTCTTAGGAATATCATCCTCCCGAATTTTCAACTGATGATACCCGGACCTAAGGTCGATCTTCGAGAACCAACTAGCTCCTTGGAGCTGATCAAATAAGTCGTCGATTCTCGGAAGAGGGTACTGATTTTTGATAGTGAGCTTATTCAATTCACGGTAGTCAATGCACATCCGCATGCTACCGTCCTTCTTCTTAACGAACAGGACCGGGGCACCCCATGGTGAGATGCTCGGTCAAATGAAGCACTTATCGAGCAAGTCTTCCAACTGGGCCATAAGTTCTTTCATTTCATTCTGTGCTAGACGGTAAGGAGCTCGAGCAACGGGTTTTGCGTCCGGCACATGGTCAATCTGAAACTCAACCTCGCGGTCCGGCGGCACGTCTGACAAATCATCAGGAAATACATCTGGGAAATCCCGAACAATAGGAACTCCACCGACGGTAGCCACCTCGATTTTCATATTTATAGCATACGCCAGATACGCCCCTCAACCCCGCTGCATCAATCTCTCCGCTTTAAGCGTAGATATGATATGTGGTGTCGCACCACTCCGATCACCGAAGACAGTGATTTGGGTCCCATCCGGGTCCCACAGACGAACAAGTTTCTAACCACAAATGATTTGAGCATCAACACTCGCGAGCCAATCCATCCCAAGAACCACATCGAAACAACTAAGTGACATCAAATACAACCGCACCGGAAATCTATACCCAGACAACTCGATGGAGCAACCCTGAATAGCCCTAGACACGGACACGGATTTTCCTACGGGGACCTCAAACTCAAACACATCGACTATGCGGTCGGGCGATTGATTCAACGAGGAACAGAAAGCGGTAGACACAAAGCTTCTACTGGCGCCCGAATCAAATAAAACTGACACCTGTAACTCATCAAGTAGAAAAGTACCTGGGACGATATCATACTACTGCTTAGCTACACGATCATCACATGCGATTCAAAGGAATAAGGAATTAAAACGGTGGAATGAAAGCTAAATAAGGAAAAGTACCTGAAACGACATCCGCATCCTCCTTCGCTTCCTTTTTGGAGATGTTGAAGGCCCTTGCCCTGGCCTTCGGCTTCTCATCCATCTTCCCCCTCGAGGAAGTCCCCTGACCGGATCCCCCGCCTTACTGGAAGGACAGTTTGATGCCAAGTGACTTGAACCCTTACAGCGGAAACAGGTCAATGTCGGGCACTCGAAATGGGGGTGTCCTACCTTATCACCACGAAAACAGGTGCCAGACCCACTCTTACATTCCCCCTTGTGCGGTTTCTAGCACTTCTTGCAATTACCGAACGCTGCATCCCTTTTAAACTTAGAAGTCTCAGTCTTTACTCTTTTCTCAGACGAATTAAAACTGCTTCCCCCGGGCCGCTTACCGTACGAATTTGAGTTCCATGACTTCCTAGTCTCGGTCGGCGGTAGCTTCTCCCTCTGATCATACAACGTGCCTGCCAGAGTAACCACTGAGTGAAAAGAGTTCATGTCGGTAGTCAACACACCCCTACGAATATCCACCGGAATCCCCTTCACGTACTTCTTAATCCTCTTGGCATCGGGAGTAACCAAATCAGGACATAAACGAGCCATCTTGTTAAAATTGGTGGTATACTCCCGATGCGACACAGTACCAGCCTCCAAGGTCAAGAATTCCTGTTCTATCTTATCCAATTCACGCGGAGGACAAAACTGATCGAGAACCAATTTCTTCAACTCATCCCACGTCATCCTCCTAATCGGACGATCACCCATAGCTTGCGCCAAGTTATCCCACCAACATAGTGCCTCAGAACGAAACGAGGCAGTAGCATAAGTCGCCATGTCATCCCCCTTGCACTTACTAACCCTCAGAACGGCCTCCATCTCTCTCACCCACTGATGAGCTGCCAAAGCATCTTTAGTACTATCGAAGGAAGGGGGTTCGCACTTCTTAAAGTCACCATACGAGCAACCCCGAGTCGATACACTAATAGTCCGCACCTCATCTTCATCCCCACTCAGCACATACACTTCCTCTTCCTCTTCGACCTGCACCTCCTTACTCTTCTTTCCCTTATCCGAACCTTTACCAACCAGTGACTCCTCCATGGCCTTAACTGCCTCAGCAGCGATCTCAGGAATGGCGCTATGGAGCCCCTGGTAAACCTCATCCACGATAGCCACGCGCAAAGCAGGATTTAAGGCAGGGTTATCCCCCTCCTCATGAATCGGGGTCTCCTGCTGGGGAGTAGGAATCTCACTCTTGGCTTCGGCACATGGCTTACGACCACGGCCGCGAACACTAGGACCACCTCTCTTAGCTGCTCGAGTATTAACCATGAGTTATCCCTACAAAGACAGAATTTTAACACGATTAAGTACAAGTGGCATTTAGAACATGTAAGGTAAGGGTAAACTGCTAATGACGTTGATCAAGTGTAATTAGTCAATTACTTTACCCGCCCGTCCAAAGCACCCCTTGCCCCTAACCTCGTTTGCCTTCTATCTAACACTTAGATAGTTAATCAAATACTGGAAACTTTTAAATTTAAAGGAATGACTAATAATTTAAAGTTACCACTTGGCGTGCAGCTACTCGCGGTCGGCATACTAGTTTCTTTCTTACAGTTCGAGTCCAAGAATTCGGGGATGCTCGGATCCCTCGAACCATGGCTCTGATACCAACTTGTAAGGCCCCGAACCCCGGGAACCCCACACTTGGTATTCATACAAAACACTTATTAAAATAATTAAACTTGAAAACGGTTTCTTTCATTAAAACAAACATCTCAGAGTGTAAATTCAACGGAAAACATAAATAGTGAAGTAAGTTCCCTAAAACCCAAGAATTTTGCCCAAAACCAACTTTAAAACATAACTCATGCAACTATTTAAAATCAAATTGTTCAAAGTACATTCTTCCATCCACTTATGCCCTTCACCGTCCAAGTAGCTTCGTGCACGTCCAAGCGATAAGGCATCCTCTTCCTAACCTGAAACTCACACTAACATGCACACAAAGTCAGCTTGAGCTGAGTGAGTTTAAGTTTTAAGTAAATAATATCAGTAATAACAAATATGGTAGACATACCAAAAGTTTTTAAAGTAAAAAGAGTGCATCCATTAAGTCATCGTTACCGAAGACTAAACATTCTCATACATACATATACAAAAGATATATATATATATATATATATATATATATATATATATATATCAACATCCATTCAAGTAAATCCCTATATATATATAACAATATATATATAACATCCACGTATAACATCAGGGTCGAGCAAACATACAACCCAAACACGTAACATCAACGCATGCAAACACAAAGTAGGCATACGCAACATCCGTAGTCGAAACGACTACAACTCCGCCAAATAGAGGCCAAACAATAATGTATATATGTATATACATTTTTAACATCCCAAGGCCTACCATATACTAGCAAGCCTATATAAAATCGTTTAAAACATTTCATCAAGTAAGAAAAACACTTAGGTGTGCATGCTAGCCCAAAACTTGAAAAAAGTGAAAAGGGGCATCATGAACTCACCTGAAATCAACCAAACACCAGCAATGAGCTAGGAAATCTCTAAGTGCACACTCACAAGTAAGGGCCTGTAAATTATACACAACGCGTTACTAAACTAGACCGTAAGAACACACTTGCCTAACGGGCCGTTCAAACCTAACAATTTGGCCCGAGGCCCAACCCATACTCACTTACTTTACCTCAGCCCCTAAAACCAAGTCCACCCCTCGATCATGGTCGGGGCTAACCATGATGCACAACTCACCCGTCGGTACACAAATCGAGTCGAATACGCGCGTAATAACTCTTAAAACCAATTGCCAAACAAATCAGCCCCAAATGGACAAAATTCCCATCTTAACCTTTTCATACATCATAATTATGTCACCCGAATTGATAGGTTTTACGGTCCCTTTTTACAAGACTCAATTTAACGTTTAAACGACAATTCGCGCACCGCCGACTCGATTGATTAATCACCAACCTAATCAGCCCCGAGTACCAAAAAAATAATTTTCCCACAGCCCTTAAACCCCCCTAGGGCTGTACAAACTGATTTGGTTGGTCATTAAATCGATTAACGCATCAAACTCAACAATTGACGATTCTACACCCGATAAACCTTAGTTTTCGAACTAAAATCGATTGACCGACCTAAACACCTTGAATGAATATCGTTTTTAAGTATGATGTACCACACATACCTAGGAGGATTTTGGTGCAAAAACCTCACTCAAAACAGTCCCGGAAACGTCCAATTGGATAGCCACCCGGTTAACCTAAAACAAGTCGTTTAACGATCAATATGCACAATATAAGGGTCAATTAAGGTGTAAAAGACATGGGGAATCGTAAAACCGACCTTGAATTGAAGTTTTCATGGTTGAAACCTGGCTGGACAGAAGATTTTCGAGCAGGGGGGGTCTTGAGTCCAATCGGCTGCGCATAGGGTTTAGAGTTAGGGTTATTTCATTATTTTATGATATAAAACAAATGTTACACATTAGCCCTCAAAGTTTAAGGGATATGGTAACTTAGAAGGAAAGGTTAGATAATTTAAAGTACCGGAAAGATGGCCGGGTCAACGAAAGATGCCGGACAACTTCCAAGAAATATACATACTCTACATGCAGGAAATCTTTGAACCGATAAATTAGCGGGCGTTACACTCTTTCTCTTCAAAAAAAAAAAAAAAACATATTCAATCTAATCGAGTTTTATCTAAAAAAATGTCTTACGAACCTAAGCTTGAAGGAAATCTGAATATGAGGGAAAACCGAAAGGAAACGTTAAAAGGAGAATTCGACAAGTTTAAACATGTTCAAGGAGAATCAATAGCCTCTCTCATCAACAGTTTGAGTCACTCGCCACTAAAATGAGAAGTGCCGGTATCATCAATGATTTGTCTGAGATCAACATGAAGCTGTTGAATTAACTACCTTACACATGGTGCATCAATGTGGTTAACGTAAAGAGATCCACAAACCTGAATACCATAACACTCTCAGAGTTGACTTCTATCGTCAAGTCTTTTGATTTAATGGATAATAAGCTTCGAATAAACAATTAGTCCAAAGAAAACAAAGCTGGGACAAGTGCTATAGGTTGAAGCAGTCATGCATATCCTGTCATTCCCGAGGTACACACAAATCTATGCACACAAGCTTGCATCAATAAATTTGAGTTCTATAGATATAACTATGATGTGTTGCAAAAGAGTACTCACAGTTGACATGTCTGAACAAACAATATGTTAATGCTGATGAGATTTACAACACTAAGATCAAAACTCACAATGACGATGTTGCTAATTTGAGAGTAAAGATTTTTCAATCACAAAAGGAAGTTGAATATTATAAGAATATAACTACAAATCTAAAAGCTGAAATTGAAAATTTAGAAACTGAGCTTTCTGATAAGAAATCAACTTTTGATAAACATGAATTAGCTGTTGAAAAATTTGAGTTAGCGTCAGGTAAGTTAAATGATATTCTTGGAGCACAGAGGAGTGCTAAACAAAAGTCGGGTCTAGGCTATGATTATTTAGCTGTGCCTTCACCGTTGAATGATAACTACACTAGCCTACCTCACTTTAGTTATAACACCCCTCTAGAGGAAGAGATGGTATATGCAATTGGTCATGTACCAAAACCAATAACATTTGTTCTTTCAGCTTCTAAAGAACTGCTCCAATACCTATAACTGTTGATTCTAGTGGTGATTCATCCTGTTTAGCAGGTTGTGTTGAAGAAAGTGGGTCGGTGGAAATGGACACGAGTTGTGATTATGAAACCGTTTGTGATGAAACTTTGGTTGAAAAATGTGTCAATGAAAGTAGGCCTGTCGAGGTGAACATATCAAGTTATTCATCATCAAGTTGTGAGACTGTGGATAATTCAAGTAAAAGTAAAGTTTTTGAAAACGAAAAGGCAAGTACTTCGTGATATGTTCCAGCAAATAAACGATTATTTTCTTAAACAACCAATCAATTAAGACATACTTAACCATACAACTTCTATGATAACAACTACTATGGTCATTATCATCAAAATTTTGTTGATCCATATTACACAAATGCGTTTTATAATCATGTTCCTTTTCTAGGATCACTTTTCCCACAACACCAACCACATTATAGTTCTGATGAGTTTTATGGCGCTCCTAGGAAAAAGTGTTGTTTTGTGTGTGGTCACTCTACTCACCTTGCACGACATTGCAAGCACTGGTCCAAGCAACAAATTGATATTCAAAGGAGGTTTAGTAAGTTCCCAAAAGGAGATTTTAGTAGCCCTGATTCAAGGACTGATCAAGATGATAGTGAGCCTAGTGAAATGGATGTGAGATCCAAAGTAAATAAATTAAAACACAAAAATAACCTTTTTGGAAATCCAAGAAGAATAAAATCAAAAAGGATCCTAAGACTGTAAAGTCTGAGCATTCACCAAAAATAGTTTTAAAATCAAGAAAAGAAAAGTCCAAAATTGGCAAAACCATGGAACAAATTTTTGCTTGGATTTCTAAGAACTACTCTTCATCAAGCGTGGCTTCACCAAGAAAGAAATGGTTTTTAGGAAATAAAGTTAAGTTTGGTGGGTCTACAGTTGACCTTCCCCGGACAAAAGTGTCCCGAGAACCCATGTCTATTTAAACGCTTAGTGCATGCAGGGTCAATCAAGGAGGACTGTTAATAGTATTCAGTACTTAGATAATGATTACACTCGGCATATGATGGGAGACGAACCCTTGCTATTGGATGCTAAACCATTCGATGGTGGATTCGAGTCCTTCATAGGCGACATGGGAGGATAAACTTCAAGGAAGGGAAGCGTTTCATACGGTACTTTGTGCTTCAACAACACCAGCCTTGTTCAAATGGCTCAACCCCAACTTATCAAGCGTTTCTCAAACTAACCTCGTCAAACTCCTTCTCTCAAGTGATGGATCCAGAAGCATCTGCTGGGTCTTGGTTTGAATCTCTTCGACCTTGTTATACAATGTGATAACGCATGCTTAAGATAGTCCATCTGACAACAACTTTGCTGACCTTTTCACCAAAGCCAACGATCATGCCCAATTTGAAATTTGGTCGAATCACTCGGCATGATCATTTTTTATGAAAGCAACCTATCTATCTTTTTGTTTTAAATTGTAAATATTTTTCAACATGTCACAATTTTAGAGGGAGAAAATGAGTTATCTATAACTCACAAAAATATTTTCATTTTGTAAGTTTAAGAAAAAACTAAAATGAGTTATTTGACTTAATATTTTACATTCTTTTAAGAAAATAAAAAAAACGTTTCTAACAGTACTATCCCGTTAAGAGGTAGCTCTTGTTTAGAGGGAGTCGGATAATTAAAACTTTAAATATTTTTTTTGACAAATTGATCTGACAGAAAATGATAAGAATATATCACTAACGATTCCAGCACATGAAAAGAGTAGATCAAAAGCCAACAAGATCATTTCTTGATTTGTAGATAGATTTGACAAACGAGTAAGTGTCATAGTGATATACACTTAAATATTTGCATATGTTATTGGTTACCCGTTATGAAGCGGTGACCGACTCCAACTAAAGTCATATCCATGAAGGCAGAAACGTAAATAACATGTTATACCCAAAACCGTAAGGTGAGTTTGGTGAAAAAGGTTAAGTTTCTGAGGTTGGTTTTAACATTCAGCTTGATATAATAGTAGATCGGGCTGTAGGATGTAAGAAAAACATAAACTTAGTGAGCCGCAACCTAACGGGTGGGATATAGGAAGAAAAAGTAACGTTCGGGCTATGTAAAACGCGAGTAGACATAGTTGTTACGGCCTAAAACCCATTAAAAGGGTAAAATCGGGTCATAAGGAAGGGTCACGGAGGAAAATGATTGAAAAAAAATGGTAAATCGAAGAAAACCGCATATTTGATCGCATAAGGAAGAATCGCATTGCATAGCCACGTGATGCGATTTGTTAGAGGAATGCGATGCAATTTGTTTAGCCATGTGATGCGACTGGTTGCATCTATGCAATGCGATTGGTTGCGTCCATGCGATGCGATTTTTTTAGCCATGCAATGTGATTGGTTGCTTCCATGCAATGCGATTCGTTGACCCATGCGATGCGATTAGTTTCATCCATGCGATGCGATTTGTTTAGCCATGTGATGCGACTGGTTGCATCCATGCGATGCGATTACTTAAGCCATGCGATGCGATTGGTTTTACATGCGATCCGAATTGTTGTAAAACTTAATTGAACTTGTTTTTCTACTGAAAATTTAATAAAGGCTTATTAATGAAAATAAAATTTTTCCAGCACGACCCCAGCCCCTTGGACCCTTCCAGGGGCTTCCACCCCTAGGCCCCGCTACCAGGGCCGCTGCCCCCTGGACCCCGGTTCTTTAGGGACTTCACTAACTTAGAAGTATGAATTGTTAAGAAGTAGTTAATTAATACTTATAATTATCACACAGTTAGCCGTTCACAGCTAAGGAAGGGTATTACCATTAACTCATAGTGAAACCGACTTCAGGTGAGTTTTGTAGCCCCTTTTTCTGTGTTACGTTTACGGGGCTGTGTTCATACTACGATGTGTTAGATTAATACACTTACCTTAAATGGTAAGTGTATAATATATATATGTTTGTGCATGTATGTGGACGTTATAGAATGGTTAATTAGTATGCACGTAGTTTTATATATTTTGTAACGCCCAGAAATTTCGTTAATCGGCTCGATCGTTTGTAAAAGGTTGTTTAATGGCGGGGTTTCATCTTTCTAATTTATGAGCTTTTCTGTACGTTTTAAAATTCCATTTATCCGTTCTTTTTGCTCAAGACATCACCTCTTATAATTTGAAGGCTAGTTTAGTATGTACCACCCGACATTTTTTGTTTAACGACAGGAAACGTATGCAGGGGTTGTACTATATTCGGGGGTTAATCTTATAACTTGAGGAACCTCCTAATCATTCTTGTAAGTTAAATTACATAACCTTTCATCCAAGTAATCGCAATTTTCAACTTGAGGGGCTAGAATGCAAATTAAAATATCATAACACAAAACCCTAACCCCTCCCCCATATTTCCAATCAGCAGCAGCTAAGGGGTCCTCCTCGATTTCCGTGTAGTTCCAGCAGATCCCCGGCCCTCCCGAGTCTAATTCAAGGTCGGTCCTACCCTAATATAAGTCTTTTTCACATTAAACCCTTTGTTGAACATGTTAGGTTTTGAGTTTTGATTAAAACAGTTGCTGACAGATTCGTATTTGTTTATTGTTTGGTCTGTAACTCGATGAAAATTGATTGGTTTAGATCAATTCTTGAATCCATGATATTCTACTTTGATTCTAGTTTCCAAAAGATATAATTTGTAATTGTTGGACGAGATTTGAATGGTTTTTATGATTTTAAAAAAACGTATGTCAAAGTTGATGCAAGGAGTCGGATTCTGGTCTGTCTTCCCGACATTATAACTCTTTTTTGACAAGTACAAATTGGTTGGTTCTACTTCTGGAACTTTATATTTTGAGTACAACCCAATTGGAATTCTTTAATTTGGTTTGGTAATTATTTTTAAACAAATGAAACACTTTTGCTGCGCACTGAATAGCTGCACGTACCGTTCTGTGTTGGAGGAATTTTTATGATTTTTGTGTGAATTGGAAAAAATATAATAAAAATATTTTTAGAAACCTAAGACATTTATACAACTCTGGTAAAAATTTCATGATCTATTACTATGATTTTCCTATGTAATAAATGTACCTTTGCATGATAAAAACTGCTCCTTATACTTGTTATTGATCAATTCATTCGATTTAGGCTTAACCGGTGGCTGTCCAATTGTGTACTTTTTGGGGCTGTTTAAAGTGAGATTTTTGCTCTGTCATCTTTCTAGGTATGTCATATGTATTATAATTTAGAACGTGAGCGATGAAGCTCGTTTGGTTAGTCACTTGTCGATAGATTGAAAACTAGGATTTTGGTTGTATAGTTTCTTGATTGTTGCGTTTAGCGCGTTGTTTGAGGGGATTAAAAACCAATTCATATTGTGTAGCCTCGGTATGTTATATGGACCATGAAAAACTAATTTTTATGTAAATGGGGCTGAATTGGTTGTCGGTTGCTGAAACGGGCCGGTACAACGCAAATTCGCGTTTAATTGGTAGTTTATGCGTTGTTCTAGTGAATTGCCGACCCACTCAACTCGTGTAGTGTCATGTGGACTTTTTGGATGTAATTATACTTAATTTGGTCCACGCGGGTCTGATTTGGTTGCTAACTGCGTAAACTACTCGTTAACGCGCGTATTCAATACAATTAACAACTTTTGGGTATAGTTTGGAAATCCTTTGTCCCCGGATTAAACTAAGGGTGGTTATGGTAAATACATGTTCTCGGGGGGCTGATGTAATTGGTATTGGTATGGTTGAGGCTTTAGGTCTATCAAATCTTGTTAGAACGCCTCGTAGGATAAACGAGTCAGTACGGTTTAGTTAATAATCTTGGTGTGCAATCCGACAGGCTTTCGATTTGTGGATTGGCTTAGAGGTTCTCTAACTCATTGGTATTTTTGTGGCTCGTGTCAGGTGAGTTTCATGATGCCCCTTTTTAATCTTTTTACATTTTGGGCTAGCATACACACCCTCTTACGATTTTACCCGATTTTACTCATTTAAATTATTTGGATTGTATTGCATAGTCTTATCCGTATTTGTACATTTATGAAACCATGTGTGGATTATATTCTATACCTTAGGATATTTTAGACTCGTTTATGGTCATATATTCCTTAAGGTTATATATATTACTTATGTCTATGCTTGAGGATACTATTAGGCCTAGTATTAATTCCTAGATTATCCATTATTTATGGATTACACGTGATGATATTGTTTGGTTAAATAATTGATTAATATGTTTTTGAGTGTGTATTTGGATGTGTATGCATGTTTTGATAAACGGTGACCGGGTCACGTATATTACTCGGGGAGGACCCTAGGTGAGGAGGCCCGTGTTGCATGTTTATGTCCTGGCGGGTCAAATATATTACTTGAGTCCTTGACTTTGTGTCTCGTGACTTGGGGTGAGGAGGCCCGCCGTCCTGCTAAACCATGATCGGGTCAAATATATTACTTGGGGAAGACCCGGGGTGAGGAGGCCCGTATCACGTGTTTAGGTTTGTTAAACCGTGACCGAGTCAAATATATTACTTGGGGAAGACCAGGGTGAGGAGGCTCGTGTTGCGTGATTTTATTTTGTTAAATCGTGACCGAGTCAAATATATTACTTGGGGAAGACCCGGGGTGAGGAGGCTCGTGTTGCGTGATTTTATTTAGTTAAACCGTGAACAAATCAAATATATTACTTGGGGAAGACCTTGGGTAAGGAGGCTCGTGTTGCGTGATTTTATTTTGTTAACTATGACCGAGTCAAATATATTACTCGAGGAAGACTCGGGTGAGGAGGCTCGTGTTACGTGGTTTTTTTTTTGTTAAACCGTGACCGGGTCAAATATATTACTTGAGGAAGACTCGGGGAAGACCCGGGGTGAGGAGGCCCGTGTTGCGTGTTTGACCAAGAAAAATTATTTATTTACTTATAACTTGACCAAGGAAAATTATTTTATTTACTTGTGATTTGACCAAGGAAAATTATTTATTTATTTACCAATGATTTTCCTCAACATTTTTATATTTAATAATTTAAATTGATTTATGGATGTCACTTACAAAAAAACATGAACTCACTCAGCTCAAGCTGACTTTGTGTGTATGCTAGTTTGAATTTTTCAGGTTAAGGATTGGAGATTATCACTTGTACGTGCTAGAGACTACTCGGAAGGTTGAAGACGTTCCTAGTCGAGAACATCTAGATAAAAATAATATTTTATTTTATTTTTGGTTTTAGGCACCTTTTCCCGGTTGTTGGGAATTTTTAATACTTATTATTCCGTTGTTTAATTACTTTGAACTGGTTTTAAATAAGATGAACTTGTTTGGTTTTAAATTTTTGTGAATTTTGGATATGATTACCAACTGTAGGATTCTCGGGATTCGAGGTTTTACATATTTATTAATAATAGAAGGTAATAAAGATATGTAACGAACGTATGAATAATTGTATGGTTTTATGGTACGATGAAGGGCACCAGACCCTAACAATATTCGAGGTATGAAGGGCACCAGACCGTAATAATATCCGAGGTATGATGGGCACCGGACCCTAATAGTATTAGAGGTATGTAGGGTGCCGGACCCTTATAATATCCGAGGTATGTAAGGTGCCGGACCCTTAAAATATCCGAGGTATGTAGGGCGTAATGCCCTTTAAAACGAATAAATATTATGAAAGAAATGTAAGTATAATGGAATTATGAAAGTATGTTTGAGCGTATGTATGTGTATGAATGATAGACGAACATGTAAGTATTTAATACCTATCTTTGGACGCGTATTAACGATAAAGTGAATTAATGTATGTTAATTGATTAACTAGAACTCACTCAGTGTAGCTGACTTGTAGTATGCAGGTGGGCAAATAGGTTGAAGCAGTTGGCTTGAGGGGAGACACATGGCATGAACCGAAGAGTATAGCATCTATGAAGAAGTGTCATGATTGATTTATGTTAATGTTATGATAAGACAATTTGTATGTTTAAGACAAAAATTAATGTTTTGTAATGTAATGCTTGAAGTTTTATTATTCCGCGAAGGTTTTAATTAACTCTGATATTTAGAACTGTGTTTATGAGTACATCCAACACCCAATGTAGGGCACCAGGACTGGGGCCTTACATTCTTTGTTAGTAGTCATACAAGATTTGATTGTTAAGACCTTGAATCTTCTGCTTTATTTTATTTTCTTTCTTTTATTCAAGCCTTGGACTTTCTCTGTTTGTAGTCATATAAGACCTGATTGTTAAGGCCTTGAACTTCTGCTTTATTTTAATATTTCTAGATAGAGTCAAGTGTCCAAAGTGTCAATAAGCGTACTGTGATCAAATAAGAAAGGTTTAAGCCAAGTTGAGGTGACATGTGAAGCAAATTAAGCCCGAGGTATGATGGAGTCTGTAACTTGTCAGATTAAATGGGGACCACACAAGCATTGTGCTTAATATATACCTTAACATGTCACCTTGACATCCAAATACTTGTTAAGTTTAAAGTGGACAAATTATATATGTAATCGACTTTGGGTTCTTGGCATAATAATGTCCAAATAGAAGTGTGATCTAGAACATTAACAGATAATATGATTCCATGTCGTGATCTTTCTCACAAAAATAATTTAGTAACCTTTTAAGTAAATATTTTTGATATATAATAATAATTTCATCTTTACTCCTATCTTATTTTTGTTTCATTTTATGTTTCAACTTCAAAAAATTAAAATATTTAAAATGCCAACAAGATTTTAAGTTTTTATTGTGTTCGTATATGTTTTATTAAACCATTGTTTTATTCAAAATTATATGTTTTATTGTCAAGGTCTTTCATGCAAAGTTTGTTGCGAACCTAGGACTTTACAAACTGAGGGACTGAAATTGGGAATGAAGTATTCTTTGACCCTCGAGAGGGTATGTGAACGAATCTTATTCGTTCTAAGTTTTGTGCAGTTGTACATGGACAGCAAGATCAAGATTAAGTCTGCTGAGCAGCAAAGACTGAAGTTGTAGATGCTGAAGCGCTTAAAGTAAAACGAGAATGTGAAAGTTGGTGATTGAACCTAAAAATGAACTGATTGTGTCTAAAGACAAGGAAAGAAACCAGTCGGCTCAAGAAAGTCAACAAAAGAAAATTACATGTCGAGCCTCCCGTATCTTATGTTTCTAAAATTTGCTATTGCCAATCATTTCCAGAAAATAAGATTGAAATTCTAGTCTACATGGTTGGAAAATAAAGATTTGTCCATGATCCAATCTCATTTAAGATACTGAATCATGACAAGTATTAAGTTTCAAGAAATAAAGACGAAGCAAAGAACCTGGCTAAGGTTTCTCGACATACTCAATCCTAGAGGGGGATTGTAGGGCCAATATTCTATATTGTTATTAGGATTGTGTATGTCGTTCAAGTTTGCTTTTAGTCGATGTATTACATACTCGGCACATTTATTTTGTATGTTTATTATGTAAACTTTGGAGAAATGGGAACCCTATAAAGGGTCACGTTACCCATTTCTCCAAACAACTCAAAATACACAACTCCTTGGAAATAAAACTCTCTCCACCAAAACCTCTCTTTTCCTCTCTTTTATATTAACAAAACTAAGATCCGATATCCGAGTTTTGTTAGTGATTTCCACTAACTAATAACATGGATTAATCCGAGTAAAGTTGTGAGATCCATCTAGAGGACCTACAGAGGTTGATACGACCTGAACCAACCATGATGACTTTTTAGAAGTTGCAAGCCATGTTCCAATTTTGATTTAATTTGATTGAACTGTTTGTTTTATGTTTCTATTTTCCCTGTACCGATAGTTTACATCCATCCCATGTTTCCCTTTATTTTAGCACACATTAATGGTATTTATATAGCCTCTTAAGGAACGAAACAAACCAGAGAAAGTTGTTACTGTATTAATATTTTTAAAAGACCAAATTTATAAAAAAACAAATAGGACCTTGCAAGTAGCAAGAAGCTTAATGTACAATGAACAAACAAACCTAAAATGTAACTAACAACAAATCTACATTAACAAAGAAAATTTTCAAAATTAAATTTGCACCATGATTTCCACTCAACGCTTGGCCTCATGCCTTTTAGATTCCTAATTCCACCCGTTTTCCTTTCGTCACATGCACACCCAATGTTATAAGATAACATGTTCATTGATTACTTGTGTACTCTTGTTTCTCAATAATATTCTATCTTCTTGCCCCGTAACCCGACAACCTAAAATTTCCCCGACTTCAATCATTTTTAAGATCTCCTATTCGATCTCTTCCTTAGATTTTCTTTTTACAAATCATAGACTGTTCTTGCAAGCTTTCTATTTTGCTGCCATCATTAAATCAAGTATTGATATAATTTGTGATGATGAGATCGATTTGTTAACCTAAACTTTGTCTCTGAGTTTCTAAGAAATCGAGGGTGCTTTCCCTTTACTTTTCAGCTCTTTAGTTTGCGTCTTTTTTCTTGCTATTGTGCTCGAAACCGATTCGGAAGATACCTCCTTATTTAGATCTGGTAAAACTTTCTCTCTTCTTATCAATGTCAAAAGGTCAACAAAAACCTTTGTAAAATACCTTCACTAGTAAGGGCAAGTAAGGTGTCGAACCCACAAGTAATCAGTGGAAAGTGCTAATCAAACTCATAACTTATCAATTAATTAACTAAGCGGACATACGCTGTCAAGTGTCAAGCGGTTTCAAAGATTTGTTGGATGAAAACGTTGTTACTTGTAGTTGAGAAACTTATGAGAAAATAACCAATCTCCAGGTTTCGGGTTGTGATGCAGATTAAACTATTTGGTTGTACCTATAATCAAAAGCTCTTTAAACTATTTGATCAAACCTAATTGTAAAACTCATTTGTTTGTACCTATAATCAAAAGCTCTTTAAAAGGTACATATGACACACAAATGCGTGTCGTTGAAGGCCCAGTCATAAATTGAAAATGACATGCACCTGCGTGTCATGTTTTATGACATGCGTTATAGACACGCTTTCATGACTCACATTTACGACCCCGAAATACGACTTACATTTATGCTTGTCATCGTATTATTTTTTATAAAAAAATTGTTTTATTTTATTTGCATAATTACTAATTTTACATTGATGACAATAATTAAATTCTCATGAAAAACAACATAAAATACAAATATAACAAAATTATCAATTTCATTTCATAATTAGAGATCCTCAATATAATTAAGATTCTTGTCACACCCCGACTTAAGGCCAGAAGTGTGACTCTCAGTTAGTATATGTTTTGTAAATGTATCAGAGTTGCAGGTTGTTTTTGCGAAAGACTTTATTTAAAATATTAATTTACTTTGAAAACTTTTCTGATAAGAAATTTCCGTACGTTTATTTTAAAATTCATGTTTAATCTGTTTATCATAATTAAATAATTTAAAACCAAGCCATCTTCTTGTAGCGAGTATCTAACTCCTTGAGTTACTTTAATTCCTTGCTATTTTTGCTAAATCTGTTTCCTAAAATGTTGGGAAAAATACGTCAGCGATATGCTGGTGAATCGTTGACTCTAAAAGCACTTAGACTCCAATCATAATACTAATATCGATTTCTTAACATTTCTCAGCAGAAACATTTCTATTTCCGGTATTTGTAACACTGCCCTACATACACACAATTTCTCTGAGGCAGGTAGACCATACTGGAGAATCAGTTATGACTATTTAACCCGCGGCCACGTAGCCTTCAAATGTTAGGCTAAACAGTTATGTTTGAATCAAGACACATGTGTATTCGGTTTGAGTTACTTTTATTCTCTAATTTGTATTATAACGTTTTAGAGATCATGTAATATCATGTAAACGTTTGAATGACTCTCTAAGATAAACAACCTTCTTATCTTATAGAGTATAAATTTGTTTTGACTGTTTATAAAGGTTTAACGTATTCACCTATGATTGTCTGTCTGAATGATGTGGTGATTTCATTTGAAAACCTTTATGAATGATTGATGATTGACCTATGACAAAATAGGTTTATGTAAATACCCAGATCATTTCTTGATCCGGCTATAGACCTTTAGTCTGGTTTTAATAGCTTTAAACCTTGATAGATTATTGTTTGAATAAAATATTTGTACATGAAATCTTTTTGTTTGCTTACCAATTCTGTGCTGAGTTTCTTCTTCATGAAGAAACATCTATGATAGGTTTCTTATTTAAGAAGAAACATCAATTTGATTATAACCCTTATATGTAAAATATAATGTTTCTTAGTAATGAAGAAAAATTAGTTTGACTATTTCTCTTGTGTATGAAGCTTTATGTTTCTTAATTGTGAAAAAACTATATTTTGAACATATCCTCATGTATGTAAGATTCGGTGTTTCTTAATGTTTAAGAAACAATATTTCAACTATAACCTTTGTATGTGAATGTTATATTTCTTAATCATAAAGAAATATTATAATATTTTTAACTATATCCTTTGTATGTGATTGCTTATGTTTCTTAAACATGAAGAAACATTATTTTGACCACGACTTCTATTTATGAAAAGTTATATTATGCTTAAATGTGATCAAGGTTCGGGCTATACCCTCGACTATGGTCTAAGCCATCTAATAAAATAATGAAATGATGACTTAAACAGAACCCCTACCTTACACGGGTATTTGGAGTTTATACGCCTAAGTTTGTATGAGCAGCACCTCTACCCTCTTTCGCGTCAGAACTTTGAGACTTGGCACATACTATGAGAACCGGCACGCTTCCCGAGGAAAACCGTATGAAAGTGGTGTGTGATTGATGTGTGATGGGAGGTGTCATGACCAATCCTATTTATAGTTGATTCTAGGCTCCTCCGCATAGCGCAAAGGATAAATGATCTAACCGTTCGCACCGCGTGAACCGCCAATACTTTGCCACGTGTCGCCACGTGTCCATACGTGTCATGCATGCAGAATAGGTACTTCGCGTAGCGTGAAGGAATCGAAGCTTGATACTTAGCGTAGTGCGAACAACTTAATATCAGTTTAAGTATTTTATCTTTCGCGTAGTGTGAAGACTTAAATCTTGATCCGTTCGCGTAGCGCGAAGGATTCAAATTCTTATGTTTTACTTTTAGTCCTTGTACTTCCTAAAAATACTAAAATGCAAAGTATGCCATCAAAGTGCCACATTGCGCCCATCGCCCGTGCGCGAGTGCTTCGGATACTTCGCAACCTCCGCCAGGACTATGGAGAGTGGTTATCCACATAAGAATATTACTATAGAAACTCTCTTCCTTACAAGGAGTTTCCATTTTTTTCCCTCTTTCCATGTGGGATGCAAGTTTTCTTTCTTATTTATAGCCAAGTGGAATGCTTCCACTTTCTTTCATCTTTCCATGTGTGATGGATTTTCTTACTTTCTTAACATGATATGCCTTATTGACGAGATTTCTAGTCCTTCGTCAGCGATCTTCTCCATGAAGTTTAATATATAACTTGTTTTTTACTCGCCACAACATGCCGATCTATTCTAAAACATAGAACTTTAATTGCTGCATATACATACCGTCAGGCAAAGCAAACACCATATGCATTCACATAATAATTTTGACAAAAGTCTACTTGATTGTCCTATTCCTGTTGTCGCTTTACAAAATGGTGTCATTAAACAAATAGCTTTGCTTTTCTATAAAACATTAACATAAAAGCTCAATTGTTGCATATAAAGTCTTAACAGTCTTTTAATTGTAATGCAAACATCTAGACCATGAATAACTCATCCAATAACACCATTGGTCATGGCACACCACAAATTACTAGAACGGGATGTTGAGTGTGATGCCACTCTTGTGGTTTGTCAAAATAGCAGTAGAAAAATGTGTGTGAAAACTGCAACCATGTTTTGCAGCTTGCCAAAATAAGTGGCGGAAGACAGCTATGAGTTGATCCATTTCTTTTACCATTAATTTCTTTGTTTGACAAAATCTTATTTAATCTCTATATAAGAGATCATCTGTATTGAAATCAAAGTGTCACAAGAAGAAAGAAATAAAAACAATTCTAGTTACCTATTGTGGACGTAGGTCAGATTTGGACCAAACCATGTTAAATCTTTGTGTTCTTGATTGTGAGCTGAGTGTGTGTGTGATTTGTGTTCGTGTGTGGCCTGTCTGATCCTACCAACTAGTATCGGAGCGCGGGCTCTTTGAATCACACGGACCAGGTAAGAGGAGAAGGTGAAGAAGAAGGACACGTACCTGAGGGATTTGGAACCAGGGTTCTGAACCAGCAACCATCGCTGCCGCTAGCACCACCACCGCCGTCGCGACTGTTTAGGATTTCGACGAACCCGTCGCCTGTTCCCCTCACCGGAAATCGTGCATGCCACCATCGCCTGCTCGTTTTTTCATGGGAGATCACCGGAAGGAGATTAGGTTTCTTTTGTTTTTTTTGTTGTCTGCTCAAGAAGAAAGAAGAAGAACACGTTCTTCTTGGGAGAAGAAAGGGTTTTAAAGAAAAAAAAACTTTTTCCCATATTTATCACAAGGCCCCTCAATTGTGAACAAAGATCTCATTATCCATCATAATTTGCTCCTTGCCATTTAAAGCTTGAAACAAAAGTTATTTTGTTTTTGATTATTGCTTTCGCTCATATAAATTACCACTTAGGACTATGAACCCGTTTGGTTAGTAGTAATTTTGGTAATTTTTTTTAATGGCAGAGGAAGGTAAAATTAAGATTGATAAGTTTGATGGAAGTGATTACGGATTTTGGAGAATGCAAATTGAAGATTTGTTGTATCAGAAAAGTTTGCATTTGCCTATATTCTGTGAACAACCGGATGACATGTATGATAAAGAATGGAAGTTGTTGGATAGACAAGCTTTGGGTGTGGTTACGCTTTCTTTGGCAAAGAGTGTTGCATATAACATTGTCAATGAAACAACCACATATGGTGTATTGAATGCTTCGTCCAACATGTATGAAAAACCATCCGCTAAACAAAGTATTCCTCATCCGACAATTGGTTAACACCAAGATGAAGGAAGGCATGTCGGTTGCTGCTCACATAAATGAGTTTAACTTGATTATCTATCGTTTAGCCTTAGTTGGAATAAAGTTTAAAGATGAAGTACAAGCGCTACTCCTTTTATCATCGTTGCCTGATAGTTGGTCAGGCATAGTCATGGCTGCTAGTGGTGCATCTGGCACTACCAAACTCACTTTCGAGAGTATTCGTGACTTGATAGTGAATGATGATATTAGACGGAGAAGCAATGGTGAGACTTCTAATTCCAGTTCTTTATTGCATACAGAAAGTAGAGGAAGAAGAAACAAAAGAGGACATAGTCGAGGGAGGTCTAAGTCCAGAAAAAGGGGACAGTTAAAGAACAGAAAAGACATTGAATGTTGGAATTGCAAAGAAAAAGATCACTTTAGAAGCCAATGTACAAAACCAAAGAAAGAAGGAAATAGTGTATCTTCGAAAGAATTAGGTGATGCTCTCATCTATTCTGTTGAAGATTCAGTTGAATCTTGGATTATGGATTCGGGTGCTTCCTTCCATGATATCTCATGCTCAGATATGGTCAAGAATCTATGAACAGGTAACTTTGGTAAAGTTCGTTTAGCAGATGATCAAATGCTTGATATTACAGGTATTGGAGATGTAGAGTCGACGACCTCATTAGGAACTAGATGGACATTGAAAAATGTCAGGGTTACTCATAACTTGAGGAGAAAGTTGATTTCAGTTGAAAAATTGGATGATGAAGGGTTTAATGTTCACTTTGGGGGTGGAAAATGGAAAGTGATCAAAGGCAATATAGTGATTGCCAAAAGAAAGCAAGAAGGGATTGAAGATTTTGGCTCAGAAAGGAAAGTTTCCAGACTTTAAGAAAGGGAAAACTGAATTTTGTGATTCTTGTGTTCTTGGAAAATAAAAGAGGGTTACTTTTGTTAAAACAGGGAGGACACCAAAAGCCCAGAAGTTGGAGCTTGTTCACTTAGATGTATATGCACCAACATCAGTTTCATCTATAGGAGGTGCAATATATTATGTAACCTTCATCGATGATTCAATGAAATCGAATTATAAAAAGACACAAACACCAAGATACAAGATGTTCAGAATGAGAGTGTTGAGTTTGAAAGTGGTGGAAAAAGAAAAGAAGCTTCAGTCGACATTCTAGAAAATGGGAATTAGTCAACCGACAGTGGGAGCTCAGGGAATGATTCTAAGGAAGAAGAAGTTGCTCCTCAAACTCCAGAAACACCTCAAAATCAACCAAGGAGGTCGTCTAGAGTCACTAGACCACAAGAAAGGTACTCACCATCAGTCAACTACATACTCTTGACAGATAATGGTGAACCCTAATGTTACTCTGAAGCTATAGGGTTGAAAGATTCATTGCAGTGAGAGCTAGCAATGAAAGATGGAATGAAGTCGCTTGAGAAGAACAAGACCTATCACTTGACAAAACTTCCATATCGGAAGAAGGCTCTTCACAACAAAATGATTTTTCAGGGTCAACGAAGAACATGATGGTACTAAACAGTACAAAGCAAGATTAGTAGTCAAGTGTTTTCAACATAAAGAGCGAATAGATTTCAATGAAATATTCTCTGCAGTAGTTGATGTGTTGTAAAACACACGTATTTTCCGCACCTTTTATCTACGTATTGTATTACATTTTATGTATTTTAACTTGTTTTAGATAGGTTTTACATAGTTTTTATTATCTTGTAGGCTAAGGGTTAAAAGGAAGAAAAACCAAGCTTTTGGAGCAGTTTACGAGCCTTTTACGCATACGTTTTCAAGTAAAACACAAGGCCCGGTCCGTTACATCATGGAAAAGCCCAAGCCTACTATTATATTATATTATAAAAAATAAAAAAAAACCCTTGAGGGCAGTCTACCTGGCGATCGGAAATCACAGCAGGGGAAAAAGAAAGAAAAAGGGTTGTTCGACTTAGGGTTTGATCGTGTGACGGCTAAGGAAGGAAGAAGAAGCAAGAACCAAGTCTCGGGGTCGTTTACCATCTGTTTTTACAGCCGAGGAGCAGCCATAAACATCATATTTCCTTCCATCTTTTTCATTGTTCAACACTTTTATTTTCTTGTTTAATTGTTAACTAGTTTTGCGATTACTTGAAAGATTGATTTGTTATTGCCTATTGTTGATCATTGGATGTTTGTTAAGATGATTGGTATGAGTTTAATGATGTGTTTATTAAATGTTCATGGCTGTCCAAAAAGTATGAGAGGCTAAACTTGCTAGTTCTACCTAGGAATGATGATTATTGTTAGTGTTTGATAGGTTTCATGGATTGTTTGATTAATAGATCTTAATTGTTATTGTAAAGTTTGATTTAGACATGAAATAGGTTGTGTTTAAGGGCTGGAAATTTTGGTAAATTATTGCATAAACCCCGTGTGTTGATTGATTAGTTTTGTATTGATTGATCGGTGCATTGTTTGATTCCAGACTTTGTGTTTAGGGTTTGTTTGCGGTAGGTACCACCGTAGGGTTTTGTTGCATGATTTATTGGATTAAGTACAGCGGTTAGGCACCTTCTTTGAGACCGAGAGGTGATAAGAAGTAGGGTCGTCTCATTACCTTTGCATGCTAGAATAAGGATTGCGCGAGAGCGAGTTCGTTTCTTGTCAGGTTTAGGTGTTTTGAGCGATTAGTTGATCTATTTTAGTTTAAGTTGAATTGTTCCTCTATCCTTGGTTGTGTAGTATTCATTTCCATTAGGGTAGAGTGTTGGTGAGACCGAGAGGTGATCCATCATTAGAACACGTTAGCAATTATTTCCCGGTTTGTTCGTTTTAGGCGATTTTGAGTAGTTTAGGCTTGTTGAGTGAGACCGAGAGGTGATCCAGTGAGCCCGAGCGATTCTTAGTCGTGTCATCTTTTGGAACCGGTGTCTTGAAGTCATCCAATCCATTAGCTTGTTAGGCCTACAATTTGATTCAGACCTAGGTAGACGTTTTTCTCCATCCTAAGTTAATACAGTTTGTTTCCGTTAAGTTTTCTATTTTAGGTAACTTTTGTCAGTCAGTCTAGTTAGTTCAGTTAAGTAATAAAAAATAAAAAATTAATATATTATTATTCTAAGGTAGGTCTCTCCTATGGTTAGTAATCGTTAGCGTCTTACGTGTCTACGTGTTCGATACTCGGACTTCCTAGGTCTATACTACTTGCGATCGGTACACTTGCCGGTTGTGTGTGGTTTTAGGATTTTCATTTTAATATTAAAGCTTAGTTGTGAGGGTCATTATTATAGGGTTATTAGACACACATCAAGTTTTTGGCGCCGTTGCCGGGGACACGGTTTTAGGCGTTTTGAGAGCAATCCGAGTTGGGACTTACCCTTTGTGCTACTTGTAATTATTTTTGTTTTATTTTACTTATTTGTTAGAATAGTTTAGATAATCTTATTTCTAATTATAGTTTTTATGCGACAAACTCGATCTCGTGGACCACCCGACACTGAAGCATTTCCCGAGCCAGAGAGAGAGTTTCGTGAGAGACATCGTCCCGTTTCACCCTCGTCCATTTCTTCATTCGTTGACCCCGACGATAGGGATAGGATCATGGCCGACATTCCACCGAGGAGGACAGTTGCGGACCGGGCCCGACCGGCCAATGCTGGCGCGAGATCCAGTATCGCACCACCCGCCATTATAGTTGCTACGAACTGGCAGATCCCGTCGAACATTCTAAATACCATTTCTCATTCTGCTTAGTTTCACGGGTTGCTTCATGAGAACCCGCACTCTCATCACACCCGCATCGTGCATATCTGCGACAATTTCCATCTTGCGGGCGTTTCCGAAGACGCCGTTAAGCTCCGCGTCTTTCCGTTTTCACTCGCTGATCAAGCGAGTCTGTGGCTTGAGTCCCTCCCACAGGGCTCTATAGCTACTTGGGCTGCCATGCAGACCCAATTTCTTGAAAAATACGATCTTCCGGCTAAGGCCGCTCGTTTACGTAACCAGATACATTCTTTTCAGATGGAGGACACCGAGAGTTTTTACGAGACCTGGGAGCGATTTAAGAATCTATTAGCGTTGTGCCCGAACCACGGCTTGCAAGATAGGGCGGTCGTCGAGAAATTTTATAATGGAGTGACGTACGCGACGCAGAGTATGCTCGCTTTATTCAATGGGCTAGCTATGAGTGGACCCTAATGAGTGTATCGCTTTATTCAATGGGCTAGCTATGAGTGGATACCAGAGACCACCCGCCAGAGGTGGTAAGACTGTCGATTCCATCTCACGAGGCATGGATTCGGTGGACACGACCACCGCACTGACGGCACAGGTCAAGGAGTTGGCGAAGATGGTGAAGGACTTGCAGACGAAGAGCAAGTTGTGTGAGATCTGCAGAGGGGGGCATGATACCGTTCAATGCCCAGTCAGTTCGCAGGAGGAGGCCGTAGACTTCATAGGAAATCCAAACCGAAATCCAAATTCTTTCAATTCTTATATTTCAGGATGGAGAGGCAATCAGAACTCCAACTGGAGGAGCGGCAACCAGCCCGGGTTTCAGCAACGCCAGAGTTTATTTCAGGATGCCGATGAGGGAGCAAGAAGTGGGGAGAAGAAGCCCACTTTGGAGGAGATGATGGCACAACAGACACAGATGTTGTTGCAGCTTATGATGCGTGAGGATTCTCAACACAAGGAGACGCAGAAGAAGCTTCGAAAGCACGAGCAGTTCATGAGGAATCAGGCAGCTTCAATTTAGAATCTCGAGCGGTAGATGGGGGAGATAGCCAGTTGGTTAAATGAGAGGCCGCAGGGTACATTACCAAGTAATACCGAGTAGAACCCGAGAGGATTCGTGAAGGCTGTGACGACGAGGAGCGGTGCAGGGCACGAGATGAGCCCATGTTTCAGCAGAGATCTAGATGAGGAGTTGTCGAGGAGCCTGCTGTCGATGGAGAGGAGCAGGTGGATGAGGAGATTCAGATGGAGTCTCCGCCGGCCCAGGTGCATCAGAGGAGAAACCCTGGGAGTTCAACACAGGCCGAGAGACAACAGTCACCGAGCGAGCCACCGAGAGTTTACAAACCCCGATTGCCATACCCTGGGAGAGTCCGTAGAGATAGAGATGAGGAGCAGAACTCCAAATTCCTCGATCTTTTGAAGCAGCTTTACCTTAATATCCCATTCTTTGTGGCACTGACTCAGATGCCTAAACATGCGAAGTTCCTTAAGGATATTCTCTCGAACAAGGAGAAGTTAGCTGAGGCCGCTTCCACCCCTTTGAGTGCTAACTGCTCTGCTGTCTTACAGAGGAAATTACCAGAGAAGATGGCCGATCCAGGGAGTTTCATAATTCCCTGCACCTTGAGTGATGATACAGTGATTCATGCGCTGGCCGACTTTGGGGCCAGTATCAATCTCATGCCTTATTCCGTGCATCGCAAGCTAGGTTTAGGCGAACCGAGGCCTACCAGGATGAGTATCCAGCTTGTTGATCGTTCTGTGAAGTATCCACGTGGGATTGTCGAGAACATGCTCATTCGCATTGGTAAGTTCATCTTCCCGGTGGACTTCGTTATTCTTGACATGAATGAGGATGATAATGTTCCACTCATTCTGGGCCGACCTTTTCTAGCCACCGCACATGCATTGATCTACGTTCGCGATGGCAAACTGATCCTTCGAGTCGGGGATGAGAACGTCACGTTTGACGTTCGACAGTCACCTAAGCATCCCAAATTGACTGATGACTCCCTATGCTTCATTGATACGATCATGAGTCATGTGGGGGAGTTTTCCAGTGACCCCGGCGGAGGCCCCGCCTCAGACACACATATCCTAGATAGGGAGACCACGGAGGTTGAGATGGTAGCCTTGACTGAACACCCCCCGGATGCTTGCATTGAGTCGTCTTCCTTTGATTCTGAGTTATCTACTGGAGATCATCGTCTTCATCAGTTGCTTGAGTTGGAGGAGTTACGGGACTATACTTACACGCATTCAGATTGTTATAAGCAGCAGGTGAAGAAACTGCACGATCGTAAGTTAGAGGGTATTGAGCAGTTTAAGTGTGGGGATATGGTCTTATGGTATAATTCCCGGTTGAGGTTATTCCCGGGAAAGTTGAGGTCCCGTTGGTCAGGTCCGTTTATGATGACTGAGGTTTTTCCGGATGGCACTGTTGAGATAAAGGATAAAGGCGGGACATTTATGGTGAACGGTGATGGACTGATGCACTATATTGGCGAGCCGATGACTGATCAGACGGTCGAGGTATTCTACCTTGACCCACTATCTGAGACGTAGACGTGTGGATGCATCACTCGGGAGACTGCCCGAGTTGTAGAGTTTGTACTTCTTTTACTTGTGTGTGCTATCTATTTTATTTGTTTGTCTATTTCAGGATGTTCCAAGATGAAACCGCTCGTACTCAATCTCCATTCGAGTTGGTCGATTTAAGGGGTGTTCTTCTATTGAAAAAAAAAAAATAAAAAAAATAAAAAATAAAAAATAAAAAAATATAAAAACCAAAAACACAAAACTATGTTTATTTCTTTATGTTTTTGTTTTCCGTATTATACGCCGCTACATGCGAGCGATTTTGAGTTTTCGCAGGTTATATTATGCTCATGGTAGGTATGGTGACGTTGTGGAACAGGTTCTCCCGAGGTTGCGGTCGCGAATGAAATGCTATACGGTCATTTGGATACTACTCACCTGTTGAAGATTCTGCACACAAACCAGGGGAGTAACCCGTTCTTTGTTTTTACTCTCGTATATTATCTTTTTATTTTCTGTTTTATTTTTATTTTATTTCTTTTCCTTGTACTCATAGAGGACGATTTCGTTCTAAGTGTGGGGATGGGATTTATTTTACTTAGTTATAGGAAAATTTTTGAAAAAAAATAAAATAAAAAAAAAATATTAAAAAAAAATATAATCCCTTGAAAGTTGTTTCTTCTACGTTAAACAGGAAATGATAATATTACCGAGTAGTGGTTATTTTATAACTTCTTGGTGTTTTCAATATATATATATATATATATATATATATATATATATAATAAGAACAATGCCCATTAGACCCGCACGTAATATATGGTAACCGAACGATTTAGACTCAGTAATCGTGTGTCGGTAGGCTCAGCCTTTGAGAATGAAAGGGCGGTTTGGTTGTTGACCTAATTGAACCTTTTAAATGACCTGAATTTAGTGAGAAACATCTTAGAGGTTTTGTTTGTTTAACTAAGCTCGTGACAGGACTGGAATGAAAAGCCGGGTCATACTCAAGCCTCGAGTCACATGATCGTCTGTTTATATTAGCTGTTTTATCTTTTGTATTTGTTTATATTCAGGCAAAGCCATGTACTTTGAGTATTAAAAAAAAAAAAAAGAAATGCAAAAAGCCAAAAGGCAGAAAAAAAAATAAAAATAAAAGAGATGCATTTGTAATTGCGTGCACTTGAAAGAGAGCTAGAGTTTATAGTTTGTATATGAATGAAATGTTTAATCATGTGGCAAAAGGTTTAAGTCAAGTTGGGGTGGCTCTGCCCGGTAAAACCATAATGGAATTGGTGAAGTGGCAGCAGGGCTTTTAGGTGTGGGTTCCACTTAGTCATACAAATTAATAGAATTGTCACGCCTTATTTGCCTTGGTAAGTATTAGGGGCATGGGTTTAAAGTGGACAGCAATACCGGCAATCGACCTGATCTAGCTTATTAGGTGAAAGTTGGAAGAAATATTTGGGTAACGGGTTATTTGTTCTAATACTTTAAAAAGAAAAAAAATTATATTAATAATAATATTAATAAATAAATAAATCCAAGAGTTGTCGGTTGAACTCGGATATGATCCTATGTAGTATTCTTTTTCAGGGACGAAAAAGTCTTAAGTGTGGGGATATTTGATGTGTTGTAAAACACACGTATTTTCCGCACCTTTTATCTACGTATTGTATTACATTTTATGTATTTTAACTTGTTTTAGATAGGTTTTACATAGTTTTTATTATCTTGTAGGCTAAGGGTTAAAAGGAAGAAAAACCAAGCTTTTGGAGCAGTTTACGAGCCTTTTACGCATACGTTTTCAAGTAAAACACAAGGCCCGGTCCGTTACATCATGGAAAAGCCCAAGCCTACTATTATATTATATTATAAAAAATAAAAAAAACCCTTGAGGGCAGCCTACCTGGCGATCGGAAATCACAGCAGGGGAAAAAGAAAGAAAAAGGGTTGTTCGACTTAGGGTTTGATCGTGTGACGGCTAAGGAAGGAAGAAGAAGCAAGAACCAAGTCTCGGGGTCGTTTACCATCTGTTTTTACAGCCGAGGAGCAGCCATAAACATCATATTTCCTTCCATCTTTTTCATTGTTCAACACTTTTATTTTCTTGTTTAATTGTTAACTAGTTTTGCGATTACTTGAAAGATTGATTTTTTATTGCCTATTGTTGATCATTGGATGTTTGTTAAGATGATTGGTATGAGTTTAATGATATGTTTATTAAATGTTCATGGCTGTCCAAAAAGTATGAGAGGCTATACTTGCTAGTTTTACCTAGGAATGATGATTATTGTTAGTGTTTGATAGGTTTCATGGATTGTTTGATTAATAGATCTTAATTGTTATTGTAAAGTTTGATTTAGATATGAAATAGGTTGTGTTTAAGGGCTGGAAATTTTGGTGAATTATTGCATAAACCCCGTGTGTTGATTGATTAGTTTTGTATTGATTGATCGGTGCATTGTTTGATTCTAGACTTTGTGTTTAGGGTTTGTTTGCGGTAGGTACCACCGTAGGGTTTTGTTGCATGATTTATTGGATTAAGTACAGTGGTTAGACACCTTCTTTGAGACCGAGAGGTGATAAGAAGTAGGGTCGTCTCATTACCTTTGCATTCTAGAATAAGGATTGCGCGAGAGCGAGTTCGTTTCTTGTCAGGTTTAGGTGTTTTGAGCGATTAGTTGATCTATTTTAGTTTAAGTTGAATTGTTACTCTATCCTTGGTTGTGTAGTATTCATTGCCATTAGGGTCGAGTTTTGGTGAGGCCGAGAGGTGATCCATCATTAGAACATGTTAGCAATTATTTCCCGGTTTGGTCGTTTTAGGCGATTTTGAGTAGTTTAGGCTTGTTGAGTGAGACCGAGAGGTGATCCAGTGAGCCCGAGCGATCCTTAGTCGTGTCATCTTTTGGAACCGGTGTCTTGAAGTCATCCAATCCATTAGCTTGTTAGGCCTACAATTTGATTCAGACCTAGGTAGACGTTTTTCTCCATCCTAAGTTAATACAGTTACTTTTCCGTTAAGTTTTCTATTTTAGGTAACTTTTGTCAGTCAGTCTAGTTAGTTCAGTTAAGTAATCAAAAATCAAAAATTAATATATTATTATTTTAAGGTAGGTCTCGCCTAGGGTTAGTAATCGTTAGCGTCTTACGTGTCCACGTGTTCGATACTCGGACTTCCTAGGTCTATACTACTTGCGATCGGTACACTTGCCGGTTGTGTGTGGTTTTAGGATTTTCGTTTTAATATTAAAGCTTAGTTGTGAGGGTCATTATTATAGGTTTATTAGACACACATCAGTAGTGAAGATGTCTACTATCCGGGTCGTTCTCAGTATTGTAGCCGTAGAAGGATTGCATCTAGAGTAGCTAGATGTCAAGACAGCTTTTCTACATGGTGACCTAGAAGAAGACATCTACATGACACAACCAGAAGGTTTTCAGGTTAAAGGCAGAGGAAACCTGGTATGTAAATTGAAGAAGAGTTTGTATGGTCTGAAACAAGAGCCAAGACAATGGTACTTGAAGTTTGATAACTTCACGGGAAGAGTTGGTTACAAGAGATGTGACAATGATCCTTTTTGTTACATTAAGAATTTCAAGGGTTCTTATATCATTCTACTACTCTATGTAGATGATATGTGAATTGCAGGTTCAGACATGTCAGAAATCAAGAAATTAAAGAAACAAATGTCTGAAGAATTTGAGATGAAAGACTTGGGAGCTGCAAACCAAATACTTGCGATGAGTATTCTCATAAACAAAGATAGCTCTTTTGACACTCTCTCAGGAAAAGTACATTGAGATAGTGTTAGAGAAATTCAGCCTTAAAGATGCCAAGATCAGAAGCACACCTTTGGGAAGTCACTTTAAGCTTTCTAAAGATCAGTCACCCAAATCATATGAAGACAAGGAAGAAATGGCTAAAGTTCCGTATGCATCTAGAGTTGATATTCTCATGTATGCAATGGTATGCACGAGACCAGATATTGCTCATGCAGTGGGAGTTGTTAGTCGGTTTATGTCCAATCTGTGAAGAGAACATTGGGAAGCAGTTAAATAGTTGCTAAGATACTTGAAGGGAACTTCAAAGATGACATTGAATTTTAAGAAGAAAGATGCTATTCTGAAGGGTTTTGCAGATGCAGACCTTGATGGGTGTAAGGAGTCATTCAAAAGCACCACAGGGTATGTCTTTATAGTGGGAGACACTGTAGTAAGTTGGATGTCCAACCTACAGAAAAGTGTTGCCCTTTCAACCACAGAAGCAGGGTATATGGTAGTTGCTGAAGTAAGCAAAGAACTTATATGGTTGAAGAATTTTCTCAACGAACTTGGCAAAGAACAAGATGATTGTGTGCTATTCTGTGACAATCAAAGTGCAATTCGTCTTGCAAAGAATCATATCTTCCGCTCGAAGACGAAACACATACAGCTGAGATATCACTTCATCAGAGAGCAAGTTAGTAAAGGCACTCTAAATTTGAAGAAGATCAAAGGAAGTGAAAATCCATCTGATATATTGACTAAGGTTGTCACCTTAGAGAAGTTGAAGCTTTGCATAGCTTCAACTGGCCTTCAGGAAATTGAAGAGAAGGACGGGTAACTAGGAATGTGCTAAGATCAAAAGTTTCTTACAGAAATACAGATGCACAGTTGAAGCACATGTGAAGATTGTTCCGTGGCTTCAAGTGGGAGATTGTTAAGTGTGAAGCCACTCTTGTGGTTTGTCAAAATAGTAGTAGAAAAACGTGTGTGAAAACTGCAACCATGTTTTACAGCTTGTCAAAATAAGTGGCGGAAGACCGCTATGAGTTGATCCATTTCTTCTGCTGCATTACTTTCTTTGTTTGACAAAATCTTATTTAATCTAAATAAGATATCCATCTGTATTGAAATCAATGTGTCATCAGAAGAAAGAAATAAAAACAATTCTAGCTACCCACTATGGATGTAGGTCCGATTTGGACCGAACCACGTTAAATCTTTGTGTTCTTGATTGTGAGCTGAGTGCGTGTGTGATTTGTGTTTGTATGTGACCCGTATAATCCAAACACGACAACCTACAAATATGTATTAACATACAACAACATGATCAAATTATGAGCTATTGTATGGACCCATTGATAACGTGCATATGTTGCAGCACATTCCAATGTATTACTTGTTGTGAGTGTTGCCGCCTCCAAAAGAACCAGATCCAAATTTGGGTATATTTTAACTCATGCCATGTAACCCAAATTGGCCTCCTTATAGGGTTATGTTTTATCTTTTAATGGGTCGATTCGGGTTTTATTTTATGTCCAAACGGATCAATTCTAGTTATGTTTTATCTCTATCGGGCGAAGCCGGGTTATGTTTATCTAACGGGTAAAACTCAAACGATTATATCTAACCGATTGTACTCGGGTATGGTTTATCTAATGGTTCAAAGTCTAGGAGTGTTCACGGTTCGGTTTCAAACCGTGAAACCGTTCAAGCCGGTCATCTCAAAGTCGATTTATTCTTTAATTTTCGTCGGTTGGTTTTTAAAACTTCAAAATGTAGCAATCATTTGGGTTTACGGTTTATACCAGAAACCGGCCATATAAAACTCGACTGGACTATTAGATTTTATTATATGTATTTTTATCTTTTTTAATATGTTTGTATTACAATATTCAGTTATATGTATTATATCACATTTAATTATAATAAAATTTGGCTAAATCTAGTCTTTAACTAAGCTAACATAATCTATTGTGGTTATTTAGTTCTTGATTTGATCTTACCGTGTTCTATATTGATTTGCCCCAAGACTGTAACATCTGTATTTTGAGAATAATAAATAATAGAAAGCTTTGTTATAAATTGTGTGTCGTTAGTTTGATCGTGTGATAGTGATTAGATTATGTTGGGTTGGGCTTGGGAAAGGTTATGGGCCCTAGGGCCCATGGAACCTCTATATAAACCCCAAACTCCACTCCCTTTCTTTTCTTTCACAACACACACACTCAAGAACACACACACACATTTTCTCTCTAACACCCGGATCCAAATCCGAGCTATGGAAGGAAGAATCTCGTGTGTTAAAACCATCAAACAACAAGAAACACCACTAGATCCTTGGGTTGTCCAGACCGAGCCCGACCGAGACTAAAAGGTGAGTCTTGGTCAACGAGGTTAAGTTTTTGTGGTTGGTTTTGACATGCAAACTGATAGAACGATAGATCGGGTTGTAAGATGTAAGAAAACATTAACCTGGTGAGTTATAACACGGGTATACAAAGTTGGTACAACCCAAAACGCATAAAAGGGTAGAATCGGGCCCTAAAGGAGAGTCACGGAGGAAAATGGCTTTAAAATGGTAAAAAACGAAGAAGGGAAAAGAATTCTCATCGCACAAGCCATGCGAAGCAAAACTTCCCATGCGAAGCAAACCTTCCATGCGAAGTGAATTTCCCATGCGAACCGAAACTTCTTATACAAAGCAAAACTTCCATGCGAAGCAAAACTTCCATGCGAAGCGAAATTTCCATGCGAAGCGAATTTCCATGAGAATTTCCATGCGAATTGATTTTCTGATGCATTTTGATAAACGGCTATTAATGAAAATAATTTTTTTCCAAGCTGACCCCAGCCAGGGGCTCTGCCCCTTGGACCCTGCTAGGGTCTGCTGCCCCTAGACCCCGCTACCAGGGGCGTTGACCCTGGACCCCCGTTAGTTGAGGGTTTCATTATTGTAGATATAAGAAGTAGTAGTAATGGATAATTGATACTCGTAACTTGTTACACAGTTAGCCGAGCTCAGTTAAGGAAGGGAATTACGATAAACTCGGAGAGGAATCATCTCTAGGTGAGTTTTATCCCCATTTCTCTTGAAATGTTTTCGAGGCTGTGTGCATACTTGTAAGACTAGTAATATATTTACATGTATGATTAATGTGAATAATTGATGCTAGAATGAAAGAAAATTTTAAGAACTTGTATGCCCCTAGTTTGTTAACTTAACATGATTGTAAGAGTCAAGAAAGAATGTAATGTAAGAGTCAGGGTGGCATGCCCTTATGATACCTGGTCAAGAATAGAGTGGCTAAATCTATGATATCGGTACAAAAGGTCGGGTGGCAGACCCTTATAATATCTGTGCAAGAGGTTGGGTGGCAGACCCTTATAATATCTGTGCAAGAATGTAAGAATAGTTGTATGCTATGTACAAATAATGTATGAACAGTACCAAGTAACATTTGTACGTAAATAGAAGATGTGTAAGAATAATTCTATAACTTGATAAACTAGAACTCACTCAGCGTAGCTGTTGGGCTATATTTTGTGGTTTATGCTTGTATTTTTGGGCTTAGGTTAGGTGTATTATGTAAGCCGATAACCTTATGATTCTCGGTGGGCTTTGGGCTTTTGTTGGGCTGGTATGTTGGCTACCCTATTTATAGATATCTTGTATAGGGTTTAGGGGTTGGACGTATATGTGATTTTGGCCGTCTAGTATCATAGATACATTAGACGAGTATTGTAAACATTGTGCTTAAAGCACCCACGTTAATCATAACGTGTGTTTTGAAGCAATATTTTGTGTTCTTTATACTTACTCTTGTATCATCTTGTGTTTGATTTCCGTACCAACATTAATATCAGTTGATATCATATTGAAAGATCCACCATGGGACTTACAATTGGTATCAGAGCCTTAGACCTATTCAGGCTCGTTATTGTGATATCAACGGATTCAAGAGTGATTCGTTTGGTGGTGTTTGGTGATTCTCCGGCGAATTTACCAATCGGAGAAGAAAAGAGATTTATTTTGGATAGAGATTTGGCTAATCTGGAAACAAATTTGAATGGTAATTCACGGAATTCAGTTGGTTGCTAATCTTATTCCATAATTCAGTTCTCGGGTGATTTTGGCAGTTCTAGGCTTCTAAACAAGGGTTTTCGGTGTAACATTAGTGTCTACGGTCAAGAAATAGTATTCTCGGTGATTATCGGTCAAATCTTGCAGTTTTCGGTCAACATTTGTAGTATTCGGTTGACGTTTGATTTCGCTCAGAAACCGAACCGAGAACCTAGTTGGACCTGATTAATAAAGTTTTTATAAAATGGAACAGTTAACCAACAGTAATGTGTCATCAAATGCTTCACTCCATCAAGAACTAGATTCCATAATGGGGACGACCACTCGTGTGCCTCATCTACTGTCACATGAGGGATTTCAGTGAGTGGAAATTTCGATTCGAGAAGTATGTTAAGATGAAATATGCTAAAATCTGGAGAAGCATAGTTAGGGGACCCCAAATCATCACGTATCAACGTGAGAATTCAACTAAAGTTGTGGTGAAGCCTGTTGCAATGTATGATGATGATGATCTTGCTAAAGTTGTAGAGGATGAAAAGGATCTATCAACCATAACTATGGCTCTCTCACTTGAGATTGCTTTAAGTTTTAGAGAACTTCAATCTGCTAAGGAGTTGTGGGAGGCGTTAATTGAAGTGTATGAAGGAAATGAAGACATGAAGAGAAGTCGCCAAGACTTGCTGCAACAGAAATTCAATATGTTCAATCATGTGTTGGGAGAATCGCTTGAAACACAACTTCAAAGATTCATTGCTCTTGTGACTGAGATGAGTATCTCATCTGGCAACATCCGAGATAAACAACAAGTTGGTGAATTCATTGCCCAAAAGCTGGGATATGAATGTTGCGGTTATCAAGAAGACAAAAGATCTCAACAGGATGTTCATCTCTGAGATGATGGCCACCATTAAGGCATGTGACATGGATGACAAGCAACATGCAATAAACCATGCAAACTCCTACAGTGCTGCTGGTTACAACGTCGCTTCCAACAATGCCCTCATCTCATAAGACAGTTTGTCTGTGTTTAAAGCCACTCAGCAACTTCCACCTCAAGGAAACTTCCAAATGTTCAAGTCTACTCAGAGCCAACCGTCCTCCATCCCATCTCATCCAGCTCCAGTTTTCTTCACTAAACCTGCTCAAAGTGGTAAACCTAAATCATCTGGTGTTGCTCCCAATCAGAATTCCAGTCAGATTCCCTCTATCCCAAAGGAAAATCAAGAGAACATAGTTTTAATGGCGTGATTCATGAATTGCTACAATGCATTCTTGGCTAGAGATTTGGTTTAACCTATAGTTGCTGCTGAGCTTGATCAAATCCATCCAGATGATGTTGAAGAAATGGATATCTCTTGGCAAATCGCCATGGCAGTTTTTTGGGCCAAGAAGTTCACTAAGAGAACGGGAAGGAACAATTGGAATATGCCAAACAAACATAAAGTGGGTTTTAACAAGGATACTCTGAGATGCTACAAATGTCACGAGACGGGTCACTTTTCTCGTGAATGTACCAACCCAGCAAAGGAAGGAAACACCGAAAGGGCGCTGGTTCAAGTAGGAAATGTTATAGGAGAAGTTGGGGGGAGCTCAGGAAATGGTGAAAGAGGTTTGGTTGCTCAACAATTTTCTTGGGATGATCAGATGGCTGCTCTCAACATTAGCAATCAAACTGTCAATTATGCTCATGTTGAGAAAGCTGAGGAAGAACATGCTGCTGAGGAGCAGATCAGGGAACTTCAATTTGCGTTCATGGCCTTCACTTCTTCCAGCTCATCTGAGGTAAATTTTCAACCATGCTCTCAAGATTGTGTTGACAAAATTAATTTATACAAACTCCCACAATGATAACTTGCTTAGAGATATGGAGAGAGTGAAATATAAAAACTTTAAACTTAAGAAAAATGAAAAAGCCTTTTTAGATAAAATTGAAGCAAATCAAAAGAATTTTTCTAAGCAAATCTGAATTCAACATAAAGTGTTGTCACCATCTAGATGCCAAGCAGGAGATTGCTGAATTAACCATTAAACTGGAAGCCTCCAAAATTGAAAATTTGAATTTAATTGCTAAATTTGAAAGAGTTGAGCTTGATTTTAAAAAATTCGAGGGTTCCAGTAAAATAGTTAGCTTAATGATTGATAATCAGCTATGGTGGAAAGAAAACGAAGGTAGGGGTATAGGTTATAGTTAGGTACCCCCACCTTACAATAATAACTATGTTCAACTTCTTGTCACCAAAGAACAGGAAGAAAAGGTACAGGGCATGAAGTATGATAAACAAGATAAGAATGACAAGTCTGATCTTGTGAATACAGATGTATCCACTTCAGGAGTGAACGATTCTAACGTGTTTACTTCATGTGCAGAGAAAGTAGTTGTTGAGGATTGGACCGATAAGGATGATGATACTTGTGTTTCGTTTAATAAAGACATTTCTCTGATGTTTCTTTAAAACTGTCTGTTTTGAATTCTGATATGTCGTCGGTTTGTGTGGGCTCTGGTGTTAAGAGCAAAGATAATTGTGTGGTTGATTCTGTTAAAATTGTGAAATCTGATGATGTGGGTTTTGATAAGAAAACTAAAAATAAAAGTTTAACTAAAAACTGCTCACCACCCAAGTTCATTAAAGAGGGATGCTCAAATGAACTGAAGGGGGTCGAACCGAACAATGTGTCAAACGATAAATATCAAGCTAAACGAACTCGATTTCTAAGCCTCGGCCTGTTGGGAGAACAAATTCATTTGTTCCCTTTACACGCAAACCAGAGATTGAACCATCCATTCGTACAAACAACATTAAATCTTTCAATGGTAAATATAAATGGATGCCTAAGTCTCCGGTAAAGAAGGCCTCTTCTTCCATTTTAGATAATCGAGAAGATATGTCATGGCAGCCCGTAACCAGGGTAGACGAGTCAGGAATACCCAGTGTCACTATGGACTGGGTGCCAAAATCTAATTAATCCTTCACTTTGTGCAGGAGCAACTATGGAGGAATATCATCAGACCTTGGTATGTTGATAGTGGCTGTTCCAGGAACATGAGAGGAGACATTTCCCAGCTACACGACATTCAAACTTTTAATGGTGGGTATGTGTCCTTTGTGGGTGGAGAAAAAGGGAAGATCACACAGAAGGGTACTGTAAGTAACGGTGTTCTGAAATTTGAGAATGTTAATTTTGTTCCAGAGCTGAAGCATAGTTTGTTGAGCGTGTCACAAATATGTGATAAAGGGTTTTCAACTCACTTTACTAAAAGGGAGTGTTTGATTTTGAAACCGGGTATCATTATACCTGAAGACTGGATTCTTGTTCGATCACAAAGAAAAGATAATGCTTACGTGATCGACATGAACAAAAATGTTCCTGATGAAATAACCTGTTTGTTCTCAAAAGTGTCTGAACATAATGCAATGCTTTGGCATCGTCGTCTGGGTCATGCTAATATGAAAAATCTGAATCGTCTTGCTAAAAATGATTTGGTACATGGATTAACCGTTAAAGATTTTGTTACCATTGAAAAATGTGTGGCTTGTGCTCTGGGCAAGCATCATCGAAAATCTCACAAGCCAAAACTGATTAATACCATCTCATCAGTTTTTCAGCTTTTGCATATGGATCTTTTTGGTCCAGTTCATGTCTTAAGTCTTTCTCACAGCTCTTATTGTTTAGTTATAACTGATAATTACTCACGTTTTACTTGGGTATTTTTCCTGTCAAATAAGAGTGAAACTGAAGAGCTGATCAAGAGGTTCGTGGTGCTGATGAAAAATCAGCTGAATCTGAAGCTGAAAGGAATTCGTTGTGACAATGGTATGAAGTTCAAGAATGCTTCATTGAATTATTTTTGTTCAGAAAAGGGGGTGCTTTGTCAGTACAGCTCAGCTCGGACGCCACAACAGAATGGTGTGGCAGAAAGGATAAACAGAACTCTTATCGAGGCAGCAAGGACCATGCCGTGTGACTCTAAATTGCCTCTGTTCTTCTGGGCTGAAGCCATCAACACGGCGTGCTATGTTCAGAATCGGGTGATAATCAACAAATCAAAGATGAAAACTCCGTATGAGATCGTTTATTGTCATAAGCCTACTGTTGCACACTTCAGAGCCTTTGGTTGTCCGTGTACTCTACTAAATCTTGAGTCTACTCCGAAGTTTGGTGCCAAAGCTGATGATTGTTACTTTGTTGGGTATGCTGGTCACACCACCTACAGAATCTACAATAAGTTAACTAAACAGATTCTTGAATCTTATAATGTTCGTTGGCTGGAAGAAAACGAGACTGATGCACGTGTTGGTCCGGACTGGCTGTTCGACTACAATGAACTCTTCAAGCCATTTAATGTAGTTCCGGTCATCAACACAGAAACTTCAGGTGGTGCCACTACAGATACTGAGAGAGAAGGTTCACATGCAGTATCTCACATATCTCCTCTTTTGGATGATGATGTCGCAGAACCACTTGATGACAAACCACTTGTGTTCGTCAGCCAATCGAAAGAAGTTACAGAAACCGTGCATATTCCAAACTCTTCAGTAAATGATTCAGTAGTTGAGGGGGAGAGTCCTATTCGTCAAATCTTTGGGAGCACTTTGTCTCTCGAGGTCATTCCGAATGAATACGTTGCTAGCACTTCGTAGTCTCATAGTACGGCAGCTTCTGGATGGAAGAATCCACTCATTGATTTTGGTGAAAATCTATCTAACTTATCTCTTGTTGGAGATGTTTCCGAACAACCAATTCCGACAAGAACCCAACGAAATCATCCTATTGAGAATGTTATCGGTTCTCTTGAAGTAGGTGTGTCCACCAGAAGTCAGACATGACACATTAATAGTTGTTTGTTTTCTTGCTTCATCTCTCAGCTGAGCTGAAGTCGGTGGAAACGGCTCTTTTCAAGAACCAAGTTGGGTGGATGCCATGCACGAAGAGTTGAATCAGTTCGATAAACTGAAAGTGTGGAAGTTAGTTGAACTGCCAGAGGGAAAGAAAGCACTAGATATAAGATGGGTTTTCCGAAATAAGCAATATGACACGGGAGTTATTGTTAGAAACAAGGCACGATTAGTTGTTCGTGGTTTTCGTCAGGTTGAAGGGTTAGATTACACAGAAGTCTATGCTCCTGTAGCTAGACTTGAGGCCATTCGGATTTTTCTGGCCTATGCGTCTTTCATGGGATTCATGGTATATCAGATGGATGTTAAGACCGCGTTTTTGTATGGTGAAGTTAAGGAAGAGATTTACGTGGATAAGCCACCGGGTTTTGTAGACCCTAAGAATCCTAATCATGTCTACAAGTTGGATAAAGCACTATATGGTCTTCACCAAGCCCTTTGGGCATGGTATGCTACGTTGACGGCACATCTTCTGGGACATGATTATGAAAGGGGGACCATTGATCAAACTTTGTTCCTTAAAACAGTTGGGAAAGATTTGATTCTGGTGCAGATTTATGTGGATGGCATTATTTTCGGTTCTACCAGTGCTGCGCTGTGTTCAGAGTTTGAAGAGGTTATGAAGAAGAGGTTCGAGATGAGCTCGTTGGGGGAGATGACAACATTTCTAGGTTTGCAGGTTCGTCAGAGCTCGATGGGAATTTTGCTGCATCAAGGAAAGTACGTTGAAGATATGCTTGCAAAATTTGAATTTCAAGATTCCAAGAGTGCCGCCACTCCAATGGCAGAAAGGCCTCTTCTGACATCTGATCCAGAAGGGATTCCCGTAGATCAAACGTACTATCAATCGATGATCGGGTCTCTGATGTATCTCACCTCCAGTCGTCCAGACATCATGTTTGCAGTCTGTCAATGTGCTCGCTTCCAGGCTAATCCTAAACTCTCTCATTTAATTGTTGTTAAACGTATATTTAGATATCTGAAGGGACAACCGAAGTTAGGCCTTTGGTATCCCAAAAACTCAGAATTTGATCTTTATGCTTTTGCTGATAGCAATTATGGTGGAGATGACATTGACAGGAAATCCACATCTGCCGGCTGCCAGTTTCTAGGAGATCGTCTCATTTCATGGCAGTGCAAGAAACAACAAACGGTGTCCACTTCGACTGCCGAGGCGGAGTATGTTGCTGCGTCAGCTTGCTGTTCACAGGTTATCTGGATGCAACATCAATTCTGGATTACGGTTTGGAATTTCTTAACACTCCCATATTTTGTGATAATGATGTTGCTATTGCAATTGTTAAAAATCCCGTTCAGCATTCCAAAACCAAGCACATTGACATCAAGGTCAATTTTATTTATGACTGTTACGACCAGAAACTGATTTAACTTGAACAAGTCCACACTGATAATAATATGGCGGACCTATTTACAAAACCGGTCGGAATAGCCAGATTTAATGTGCTTGTGGGATTTCTTAAGATGCTGCGTTTTGATGACTGAGTATTTTTGAGGTGTAAATTCTGTACATAATTTTTTTTTCTTCATGTCATAATTTCTGTACAAATTTAGGGGGAGAAAAAGAAATATACAAAACGAGTGTGTGTGTGTCTAATTTAAAAAAATAAAAATAAAAATAAAAATAAAAATTTTGTTCCTTTGCTTAAAATCATGCCGGCCACTCAAGTTCAACGGACATATTTCATATGTTTGGTCCCGTCATTAATGTTTGACTCTAGGGATAACCATTAACCTTATTACTGAAAGTGACCCGGGCGATTGAACATTCCTAAAATTTTTTTTTTATTTTGATTTAACTATCCCTTTAAATTCCCTCACTGAGAGTTATATCGGCTGCCTAAAGTTTGAAGGACACATTTTATTATGTGTTTGGTCTTATTGTCTACCTGTAGACACAGAGGATAGCCATTCACCTGAAAACTGAAGGCAGCTGGGGTGATTGAGTTTAAATCGTCATTGGGGCATCATCTGGGAAGTGATATTATTATTCAGCTAAAAGCTTTTCAGAAGCTTAAAGTATTTTCAAATGAAAATTGATCCAACCTTTGAGAAATGATAGGTAGAGTGATTTTGAGTGCCTATCGTGTGAAGTTATTAGGCTAAAAAGGCTTTTGATTAGTCATTGATGTGTACGATAGCTTTCCATGATAATTAAAAGTTCGAAGTGATATAAACTAAATCTGCTAAACTTATTATGGAGAGTCATTATGAAGATATTTGTATGTCTCTAGATACATCTCTCCGAATGATAGACAGAAAAGCAATTACCCAGTCATACACGAGCCCGTTATTGTCTTGATTGCCAAAAAGATTATATTTCATTTATGTTAAAAAAAAATTATCATAAAATTGTTTTCTAAAACCTTAAAGGCGTCCCAGGGAACTACAGGGGTGGGGTATTCAAATAAGTCCTAAACATCCTGAATGTAAGGCTTGTAAGTCCGGATGGCATGTGAGTCCAACATTCCACCTTAACGCTTAAAATCATTTTGTATAGAGAAAAGTATTTTGATCAAGTACTAAGGGGTTGGAGTTAAATTGGGGTGATCTGGGGAAAGCCAAATATGCCTTGAGAATAGATAAGGGGCATCAGAGGTCCATAAGTGATGTCCATGTAAGCTTTATGCCTAATTGAATATAATCATATCACTGGCGCAATGAAAATCATGAAAAATTTACCTGCTATCAACCTTTTCACTATGTCATAATAATGCTGAAAATGAATCATTGTGAAAGTACCCTAATCAATATGATTTCATGTTCGGATCTTTTCATAAAAAAGTGGTTCGTTTTTTTTAAATAGCTGAAATTTGATCCCAATATATTGTGATTTTCTAAAGACTGGATAGGTAAATTTTGTTTTGGTTTAAGTTTTATTTTAATCTTTCTATGTTTTTAATTTTGTTTTTTACCTCATGTTTACTGGTGTCAAAATAAATGTTTTAAGAAATCGTTTTCACATGAATAGGGTTATTTTTCAAAATGTACTGAGATGTATTTTGTGTCTAAGAATAACCGTTCTCGGTTAGTTCAAATAACTGTTCTCGGTTATACATGTTCTCGGTTCTACACATGTTCTCGGTCTATCTGTTCTCAGCTCATATGTGTTTACTGCTCAAATGGAGGCGTCTTGGGAATTTAAAAGGCACTCATTACCTTCGATTTATTACTCCTGATTTGTGTGTCTTCTAATAACTTCTAAAATCTTCCCACATCATATCCATCAAGTTCTCTCTCATCTACTCGCCGCCATCAGGTCTTTTCTTGTTCCCTCAAAATTTTCGAGCAACATCTTTGCAAGGTACAGTAAATCTTACTTGAGTGCTTATATAATCAGTGTGGATGAAAGATTTATTGTGATGATTAATTGGAATATTGAGCAAAATCTTTGCAAGGTACAGTAAATCTTACTTGAGTGCTTATATAATCAGTGTGGATGAAAGATTTATTGTGATGATTAATTGGAATATTAGATACAATCGGTTCATGAGTTCGGTAAGCTTGGTCGTTTTTCTCTTCATGAAGTCACTGAATGATGTGTTAGTTATCATGTCACAGTTACAGGTTTGGTCTTCAATTGTGATTGGTAATATGGAGATGACAATGAATAGTGTTTTCAAGTTTTCGGTGTGGACTGACCAGATTATTCTGATCAATCAAAGAGATCTTTGGCTCAAAGATGCTATAAAGAATTCTCGGTCAAACCATGATCGAGGATTTGTTGGTTCTATCAAAGATACATTGTGTTTGACTTTTCTGTGTCAATCAAGTCTAATATTTGCTGCTATTCGTTATGACGAACATCATGCTTATCTATCTTATACGGATAATAGCATGACCTGTGCTAGATTACTAGCCAGGTTTTAAATAAAGGCCCTAAATAAGACACTGAACCTCCAAGTGTTTATTTAGAAGCCACAGTATATACACCGAAAGGAGAAGATATAGATGTACGCTGATCGTCTACAGTAGAAGCAGTTTTGATCAAGCAGTAAACCAAGGGGGAGAATGTTAGGCTATATTTTATGGTTTATGCTTGTATTTTTGGGCTTAGGTTAGGTGTATTATGTAAGCCGATAACCTTATGGTTCTCGGTGGGCTTTGGGCTTTTGTTGGGCTGGTATGTTGGCTACCCTATTTATAGATATCTTATATAGGGTTTAGGGGTTGGACGTATGTGTGATTTTTGCCGTCTAGTATCATAGATACAATAGACGAGTATTGTAACATTGTGCTTAAGCACCCGACGTTAATCATAACGTGTGCTTTGAAGCAATATTTTGTGTTCTTTATACTTACTCTTGTATCATCTTGTGTTGGATTTCCGCACCAACATTAGGATCAGTTGATATCATATTGAAAGATCCTCCACGGGACTTACAGTAGCTGACTTTTAGTATGCACGCAAGTAAATAGATTGAAGGAACTGGCTTGAGGATGGCACGTGGCAGGGACTGGAAGACTGGCATCTTGGGAAGAAATGTTTTGAATTATTATGTTATGTTTTAAGATAAGATTCGATGTTTTGTAATGTAATGCATGGAGTTTTAATTATTCTGTGGAAGTTTTAATTAACTCTGATTTTAGAACTGTGCTTATGAGTAAATCCAACACCCAAGTAGGGTTACCGGGAACGGGGCCTTACAATTTGGTATCAGAGCATAAGTTCGAGAGAGTTAAGCACCCTATATGTTTAGACTCGAACAGAGAATGGGACTTAAAGAAGAAAAGAAAGAAGATGCCAGTCCAAGAATGCCATGTGTCTCCCAAGCAAGCTTAAAAAGTGATCATCTTGTGTAAGTTGATCTTGATCTTGTGTATAGTAAAGAATGAGTAAGAAAGCTAACCTAATAGCTAGATATAGAAATGCTTGTTTATGTGTGGAGATGTGAAAAGTGTGATCGACTAACTATCCTTGTACTAATCACAACTGGCCACAAAGGGAAGTGTGTAGGACACAGAGAGTAATGTGTTCAGCTAATCACACACTGGCCATTGTTATTACCTGTTAGCTTTATTATCCTTGTACTAAACAATTCCTGAAGTCATGACGTTTGTGTTTTCCTATAGAATACGAATGGTTGATGCTAAGAAGACTGCTGGACAAGGAAGTCGCACGAGTCTCTGTGGTAGACCACGTGTTACCCAAGTACCCCCGAGCAACCGATTATCGAATCTGATGAAGAGAGAAGCATGACTGTGCGAGATGAAGGGTATCAGCTCGACCTTGCTATCCAAGCTGCCATCACTCAAGTGGTAGCTGCTGCAGTGCATAATCTCCAACAGGAAAAGCCAATTAAGAGCCGTGCAGGAACTGTTGAGAGGACTGGGGATGGTAGTAAGAAGTGTGAAGAGACTGAGAAGGAGGCGTCGAAGGAGGCGTCGAGCGAAGATCGGTCTGTGAAGGTTGATAAGAGAAAAAAGAGCCGGGTTGGGTGCAACTACAAGTCATTCAAGGGCTGTGACCCACCGAAGCTGACCGGTGTGGGTGACGCAATCGCTACCCTTTAATGGATAACCAAAATGGACAAGGTCATCCGAATTAGCGAATGCCGTCCCGACCAAGCCGTTGGTTACGCTACTCAGTCATTTGAAGAAGAAGCGATGTTCTGGTGGGAAACGGTTGAGCAAAAAAGGACCCCTGCTGAGATTAAGGCTATGACATGGGAGGATTTGAAAGAGATGGTCATGAAGAAGTTCTGTACTGATGCTGAAGTCGAGAGGGCGGAGATGAAGTTCCTGAATTTGAAAGCGGGAAAAATGACACACCGCGAGTAGACCGCTGAGTTCAATCGCATGTCCAGACTTGTCCCTGACATGGTGAACACTGAGGTAAAGAGGATCAAGTGCTACTTGAGGGGCCTTACAAAGACTCAATGGATGGTTCTGCCCCCAAGACTCAATGACAGTACTAAACACAATATTCAGTTATGTGTTTGGACTATTTTCTTAATTTGTATGTATAGCTGGTTATTTTGGATGTTTCGTTCTATAAATTTTTATAACATTTTCGTTTAATATTTTATGCAATATATATAAATGCCAAATATGCCCTAGCCGTAAAACTAAGCAGGAGCCAAACCGTTGGAAATAGTTCGGTTTGGTTCAGTTTCAATTTTCAACGGCTCCCTTTTAGATGACAACAAACTGTTACTAACGGTTTGGCTTACGGTTTGACCTAAAAACCGTCAAACCCAAACCGTGAATACCTAAGTTCACACTTAAAAACATTCATTAATATCAATATATCCCAAAAATAATTAATTCTAAAACACTTATCTATAATAATTATGTTATGAAGTGGTGTAAATGGGTTCCGACAAAGTGCAACATTCATGCTTGGAGGGCGGAGATAGATAGACTACCTATTAAGGGAGCATTGGAACGAAGAAATATAAGGGTCTCAGACAATATTTGCAATTTGTGTGAGGTGGAAGGTGAGTCGGTGGACCGTATAACAACGGGTTGTGGCGTTGCAGCGGTTGTTTGGGAACACATTTGTCGTTGGTGTAAAGTGCCCCCTATTTGGTTTTTCGGTTAGAGATCTCTTAGAGCTTCATAAGTCCATCAAGCTTGGAGATGTAGAGAAAGACGCGTTTCATGGGATCATCGTTATTGCTTGTTGGAGTATTTGGAAAGCGAGAAATAATAAGGTGTTCAAAGGAATTGAGGTCAAAGTGGAAGACATTATTGGAAACATAAAATCTCTTGGTTTTCTTTGGTTCAAGAATAGGTCTAAGTGTAGATCGATAAGTTGGTCGAATTGGTGTAATTTTGTTTTCATGTAATTGAGTTTTCTTTTTTTTTTGGCTGCCTCCGGGTTATGGAGGTAGCTTGGTGGCTTTTTGTTGGCGTTTGTGCTTGTTTATAAAAGTTAACAGTTCGAACAAAAATCTATAGATGTTGTCAATTAATGCTAATGTTTTTCTTGGAAACACAACGCTAATGTATACTAACCGATAATGCATGTATACTAACCGATAATGCTGATGTTTACTAACCAGTTTTAACACAAGACATACAATCCGAATTTATAAAGTACAAACTAAGACATACAATTGAAATCTACTACTGAGAATGATGTACCTACTTCTATGGCTGTCAAGTTCTTGAAATGGGGGATTTATAGTTACAGTTGTTGGATCTATGCTTTCCAGTTGGAGTGTTGATGCAGTTATAAATAGTGTTTTTAGATGCAAGACAATAAAAGTTGTATTATTGGTTTAATTAATTGTAATAAGTTGCATCTTTACAGTTTTTTTTACTACAGTTCTAAGCTGTTATGGAGCTTTAAAAGCTATACATAACTCATTAATTTGATAAATGTTCTTATTTTTGGTTTAATAATAATAATACATTGTAAATAATTACCGATTAAGCTAGGCCGTACTTTGAATTATGCTTAAAAACTAAATCAAAGCTAAAGGTGTAAGGTTAAAACATACGATTTAAAGTTTTGTATGGTATGGGATTTGCCTTTACCATTCATACGGGATTCAGAAACAGATTCATTAAACCTAAAAAGAAGAAAAAAATAGGCATTTCTCATAACAAACATGCTGCATCAAACATTGTTTCTAAAATCTGTTTTGTGCATATCTAGATGTGTTTATAAGCAGTTATTTGATATGCCTGTAGAAGCGGCTGGCATCTGACGTAGGTTGTCGTGGTCTACTCAAACAATCAATTTTATGACTTAAATACCTATAATAAGTACGGGTAAGTAAGGTCGTCTCCATAGGGACTCAAGGAAAGTGCTAATTTTAATACTACTAATTTAATTATTAACTAAGTCAGACAGACGATGTCAAGAGGTTTTTAGAGAAAGATTAATTAAAACTAAATGATTACTTAAAATGATTTGTAAATAATATTAATGAAAGGTATTCATTCTTGGTTCGGGTTATGTGTTCCATACGTTAATCACAGATTCTTTCGTCTTTGGTTCTATAATAATTGCTAATCCGATGGTTTGATTTATGATAACAAACGATAACTTAAACCGAATTGTTGACACAAATGAACCCGGACACCACAATTACCAATTCTATGTCTAGGATAATTAACTCAATGATAGGTTTGATGATTATAATTCAAGGACACAAAAGCCTAACCCTAAATGTTGATGAACAACCAAACAAACGTTACACAAATCAATAATCACAAACACAACCTTTAATCAACCAAATAACTAATTAAGCAAGACAAATTCATATAAAATCAATTAAGCTATATTCATTAAGCACAAGAATCTGTTCTCAACAGTATTTCACACAAAACCTTAGCCTAGAACGAACACGGGAACTTAGCCGAGCATCGACATAATCGTTAAAACACTTATCTTGATGAACATATGATCAATGATGGAACCAGAAGCTTCAGGATGGATGAAAGTCGCCCTAGAACACCTCTTCTGCCTCTGGAAGTCGTAATAATCCGAATAGGGTCGAAAAATCGTTTATATAGTGCAAACCCTAATTTTTTCCGACTTTAAGCATCTTCGCGTATCACGAAGATGTTGCGGCACGCTTCTTCGCGTATCGCGAAGGAAAAAATAGTCGGGCCCTGATTCCTTCAACTTCATGTATCGCGAAGTTGTCCCTCCTACATCTTCGCGTATCACGAAGACGCAATTTTCAGCAGAAAAACCATTTAATTCATTTTAATACCTCGTGATGCGTGCACTTCCAATCTCTCACTTCTAAGCCTTCATTCCAAGCCCGTAAATATCCTCGATAAGCTCTATAACTTCCAAGTTCCTGAAAACAGATAACAATGCTTGAAGTACCAATGTTCGTTCATTTATTTAACTAAAATAAACTAATTAATATATAAAATTAACTTACTTTTACCCAACCATCACATCCCCACACTTATCCTTTTTCATCCCGAAAAAGATTTTGCAATGTTGTCAGAATCAGAGATCATTCTCAAAATACTTCATAGATTATCTTAATTAAGCACAAAGAACACAAAAACCGCGATTGCCGATATTGTTGTCCACTTAAACCCATGCCTCAATACTTACCGGGAAAAATAATGTGCGACAGTTTTATTAGTTCATATGATTAAAATGGAACCCACACTTCAAAGCCCTGAAGCCGCCTTACCATGCTTCATTATATTTTTACCGAACCAGACTGTGACAATCGTCAATTTCAGGTTAACTCCGTTAACTCAACTCCGTCAATTCAAACTTAAGATCACTGAATCTATAACGCACACTTCATTACATTTAAACTAGGGTTTAAATGACGCTTAACACTTACTACATGTGTAGTCTTTCGGGAATTGCACCGAAACGCAAACGATTGATGAATAAACGAAAAACGTCAAAACAATAATTATGTGATAATTATGTGTAGACTTATGTGTTATGTGATAACATAGTATAAAATGCTAACTCAAGATGTAAACAAGTTAGTTAAGCTAGATAAGTAATTCTTAGAAGTGGAGGGGCCAAAGTGTAACATAGTATTCTATAAATAATAATAATAACTAAACCCTAACTTATTTTCTTTCCCCACAAGTCCCGATCGGAAACTCTCCTCTCCCTTGGCTGCCGTCACCTATACACACACATACAACCAAGAATTCAAGTGTTTGATTGAAGAATTAGGTGCTAGGAAGGTATAATCGATTATCCTATGCATCCTTTATACTTAATCTTGACTTTTATTGGGTTAATTACAAACCCTAGCTGCCGATTTTTATATGGTTTTGTGTTCATATGATTTTGTTTGATTGGATGATGTATTGATGATGATTTGATAACTAGATTGAATATTGTTACATGTTAATTGCTTGTGTCTTTGATTTGAGTTCAAAAAAAAACCCTAATCATGTATGTAAGGTGTAATTGATGTGCATGGATAGTGATTATGGAGTCTAGAGTATTATATGAATGCATGATGGTCCATAGATAGTTGATATGTTGAGTTTGGATGCAAACAGTTTCTGGACAGATTGTGTTATTGATGTTTAATTGACTGTAACGAGGTGTAAATATGAAAATTGGTTGAGATTATTGATACTACAGTAAACTAGGTTGAGTCTAGTTTCTAAAGAATATAAACTTGTAATTTTTGGACAAGTAAAGGTTAACTTTTATGATTTTACAAAATCGTTGTGCAAAGCTGAGCTGTTAGACCTGCTATTAGGTTGTTTTGTAAATGTTATATCTCATGAACTACGAGACCAATTGGGTTGGTTCTACTTCTGGAAGTTGACGCATTGAGTTAGGAACCTAACCCAAATGGTCTTGCATTTATTGGATTTTTCGTTTAACGGGAATTGCAAATAACATTCTGTTGCGCATGAATTTGATTGTTATGAGTTTGCTGTAATGATTTGATGATTGTGAGAAAACTATGTAGAATACAAATATAATAAAATATGTTCTGGAAACCTAAGACATATATGCTTCTGTGATGATTTTTGGTAAATTAATTGAGATGCTATGATCGGTGGAATAGTACAATCTTTCAAGTAGAATTTCTGTCTCGGTGAAACTAGCTGCTGAGTTTTTTGTAAAAATGCATGAAACATGGTACTTGCTAATTTATTATCGTGTTTTGACCAAATTGCCCTTGAGGGGAATGATTGCAAGTTAATTGTCGTGTTTTGACCAAAATGCCCTTGCGGGGAATAATAGCTAATTAATTGTTATGTGTTGACCAAATTGCCCTTACAGGGAGTAATTGCTAGTGATGTACTTTATGAATACGTGACACGTAAATAATTGCTTACACATGTAACGTATCACAAATACACTTGTTAAAGTCACACACGATTCACAAACGAAACACGAAACATGTTACGTGCATAGGTATTATGTGCCGGGTCTAGAGACTCGATAATATTCCGACACTTAGAAAAATCTCTTTGTTGTTTTAGAACGCTAAAGAGAGTTTTTCTGTGACGCGCATCTTGGTGATTTAATTTGGGAATTTCTTCGCAAACAGTGAGTTTCACTTTCCCCTTTTAAACTTTTTAAACGCTTTTCACTTGGGCGAGATAACATACTCCGAAACGCATTTAATATTTTGTTAATATAGATTATATATCACTTGTAAAGACTAAGTGGCAAACGCAATAACTAAAGTCCTTCATAACATCGAACCGGTTAATATTTGGATAATAGTGAGTCACTGTTGAGTAGTACTACTGGGTTTAACAAACCCCACCCAACGCTAAACTCGACTGGAGGTCGAGCGGGTGTAATCTTGGCTAAACACATACCATGGTCTGGATGACCTGGTGGCAAGGCAAATGATAAACAGTCAGCTTCGGTGTCGAACACTTAGTGATACTTGTTTTATAGGCTAGCTACCTATAGATATATAATTGACATAACGCAAAACGCTGTAACGCAAAACGCTGTAACGCAAAACGCTGTAACGCAAAACGCTGAACGCAACGCTAGACATTTATTTTTATATAACTCGTGAACTCACCAACCTTGTGTTGACACTTTTAGTATGTTATTCTCAGGTAGCCGAGGCGGGTGCGCGGTTTAGGAACATGCATTGCTTGAAAACGCTTCTGTTATGCAAACTTATTTTATTACGGTTATCATTGGTTTTAAGTCGTCCTGCCTGACGCAACTTTTGGTTAAAGGTTTTTACGCTTCCGCATTAAATTACTCGTAAACGTTTTTCATGGTTTTGAAACTTTGTTTTATGGTTTGATTATAACTAATGATTCTGATCCTGTTAGTTCACACCCTCTGACGGTAAAACTCCGTTAGTGGATTTAGAGGGTGTGACACAGACCACCCTAACTTGACTTAAACCTTAAAATTAGACGATCAAAATTTCGCACATGTGTACAATTTTTCAAGCCCATATGTAATAGCTAAGAAAATCCAATTTGATATTTTTATCGAACCAAAACCTAAACTTAAGCATTAAAGTCTACCAAAATGGCCATTAGATACAATTAAGGTGCATTTAGGTAACCAACTAGTAAGTAGCCCCCACTACATGACACCCCGTTATCTAGCAGTACCCCTAAGTCCATCACCATACGTGAGTAGGCACGAATTCATCTGTAGGGCTTACATGTGACGTGTCCCGTGTGGTCCGTTTCTTAATGGTAATGAGACGCGAGCACGGTGACCCCACATGACTAACAGCGTGGATGATCAAGTCAGTAGTGAATTTGTACTTTGTAAGCACCTTTTGTGATCATGTTTATTGACTTATGAATTGGCAGATAAATTGCGGGTTTGCTCTTTGAGCTCTTTTAATACACATAAATCCACTTAGGATTAAACCGCATACCGACCCATGGTCTCCGAACCCTGGAGCATCCCATCAATAATTTAAGGCCATAAACCATACGCCTATGAAGTGTTAGCCACTTAAACTAGCAGTATTTTCATTTATGTTTATATCACAAGCCATCTAGCATACTCTAATGTTAAGCCTGTCCAACCATTGTACAATAGACTATTCATATTAAAATATATTTTTGGTGATCAAATCTAATAGAAAGGCTTGAGTATGGCCTAATCTTTCATTCCAGTCCTTACACTGGCTTCACTAAACAAACAAAACCCTGAAGGCGTTTCCCATTAAAAATCAAGCATTTAAAGTTCAATTAAGTCTACCACCAAATTATCCTTTCATTCTCAAGGCTGAGCCTACCGAAACTTCCCAAATTAAGTGTGTTCCCGTTTTTTATCTCATATATATAATAATTTTGAAAAATAATCCCCGATTTTTCTATCATTTTCCATTTATTATGCAAAAAATCTTAATTCAAAGATCATGAAAACTTTAAAATTTTTCAATTTCTCCCCTTGACGTAGGCTGTCGTGGTCTACTCAAAAATAATTAATTAAGACTTAAATACCTATAAACTAGTATGGAGGTCGTCTCCACAGGAACTCAAGGAAAGTGCTAATTTTAATATGACTAAATTAATTTATTAACTACGGCGGACGGACTATGTCATGCGGTTTTTAGAAAAGATTTAATTAAAACAATTATTACTTAAAAACGATTTGTAAATAATATTAATTAAAGCATTCATTCTAGGTTCGAGTAATGTGACATTCAACTTAATCACATATTTACTTGTTTTGATTGCGCAGTAATTACTAGACCTAGTAGTTTGATTATGATGACAAACGATACCCTAATCAAATTGTTGACACAATTGAACTCGATCTACACAATTACCAATTTATGTTTTATGACAAATAGTTAAGTAACATGAGCTGATGATTATAAGTTCAATGACACAAGAGCCTAACTCTAAGTGTTGATGAACAAAACCAAACAAGTGATGCACTAATCAATAATCGCAAATATAAATTGTTTAAACAACCAAGCAATCAATTAAACAAGATAAAAGCAATAACTCAAATCAAGTTCATAACTTTAAGTATAGCAAATCTGGTCTCAAGAGGAATTACACAAAACCCTAGCCTAGAATGAACAAAGGACTTAGCCGAGCATCGACATATCAAGTAAACAACTTATCTTTGATGACATACAAACCCGATATGAACCGAAAGCCTTGGAATGGTGGAAGATCGCCCTAAGCAGCCTCTTTTTCCTCTGGAAGTCGTCTGTAACCGAATGGGGAGGTTAAAGGGTTTATATAAGGCAAAACCTAAATTTATGGCCGACTTAAGCATCTTCGCGTATCGCGAAGATCTCCAGGCATGCTTCTTCGCGTATCGCGAAGGACAAAATAGTCGGTTTCCAGATTCTGCAGCTTCGCGTATCGCGAAGCTGCCCTTCTTTGCATCTTCGCGTATCACGAAGATGTAAAATTTCATAATTTTCATTTTTCTTTTCTTGAATGTCTCGTGATGCGTGCAGGTCCAATCTCTCACTTCTCGATCTTCGTTCCAAGCCCCTAAATATCCTCGTTAAGCTCCATAGCTTCCAATATCCTGAAACACGTAAACAATGCTTGAAGTACCAATGTTCACTCGATTATTTAACTAAATATAACTAATTAATATATAAAACTAACTAACTTTTACCTAACCATCACATCCCCACACTTATCCTTTTTCGTCCCGAAAAAGACTTTGCAATGGAATCAGAATCAAAGATCATTCTCAAAATACTTCATAGATTATCTTAATTAAGCACAAGAACACAAAAACCACGATTGCGACCCCGCCTTAATACTTACCGGGAAAAATAAGGTGCGACAGTTTTATTAGTTCATATGATTAAAATGGAACCCACACCTCATTATAGTTTTACCAAACCAGACCACACCAACTTGACTTAAACCTTAAGATTAGACGATCAAAAATTTGCACATTTGTACAACTTTTCAAGCCCATATGTAATAGCTAAGACAATCTTGGATATTTTTATCGAACCAAAACCCAAACTTATGTATTAAAGTCTACCAAAATGGCCATTAGATGCGATTAAGAAGCAATTAGGTAACCAACTAGTAAATAGCCCCCACTACATGACATCCCCCGTTATCAAGCAATACCCCGAAGTCCATCACCATACGTGAGTAGGCACGAATTCATCTGTAGGGCTTACATATGACGTATCCCGTGTGGTCCGTTTCTTACTGGTAATGAGACGCGAGCATGGGGACCCATATGACTAACAGCGTGGATGATCAAGTCAGTAGTGAATTTGTACTTTTAAAGCACGTTTTGTGATCATGTTTATTGACTTATGAATTGGCAGATAACTGCGGGTTTGCTCTTTTTAAGCTTTTTTAATATGAATAAATCCAATTAGGATTTACGCATACCAGATGATAAACCGCCCACCGACCCATGGTCTCCGTTCCCCGGGGCATCCCATCAATACAGGATTTAAGGCCATAAAACCATACGCCTATGAAGTGTTAGCCACTTAACTAGAAGTATTTTCAATTATGTTTATATCACAAGCCATTTAGAATACTCTAATGTTAAGCCTATCCAACCATGTGATGGTGATTATGCATTTATACAATTACACTTTTAACACAAAAATTAATAAAGTTATAAAAACGAAATCACCTGATAGAAAATATTACTCTCATGTGCAACTCTCGTGACCTCGGTGATGCTCTCGGTGAACTTACCTCTTCAACTCTCAAAACAAAATCTGCAAACTCTCAAACATGTAGAAGCACACTTCTCACAAATGTTAAAAATATAGGTCTTTTAAACCGTTTGCAAAAACCATTAATTTTAAATTACCAACCGAGCTTAATAAATTCATAACCAAATTTGTTAAACGAGTAAAAATGTTAAAAGACCTAACTCACTGTCGTAAGAATCACGATTGCATTTAGCGTATGCAGCAAGCCCTTTAAACCCCCGGTAGCCCGGGTGGACGAGTATGGTCGCATGAGGGTTTATAGTGAACTACATCCACAAAGTTCAACTACAACAAAATATACACAAGCAACTACCCATAAGAATAAATCCCTTCAAGTGTCCCAACCAAACCGCCCATAATACCCATAAGCAGAATAATAATAATTATCTTAGTACAACCCAATAAGCAAATAAAAGCATAATAAAATAAGACCCAAAACATCGACCGGGACAGCCACATCCTTCAACAGCTACTGCTCATCAGAATCCTCCTAGTCATCGTCATCATCAACAGCTCCTGAGCCACCTACACCTGCATCGTAAAAACCACTAGTACCATACTGTCCATAACCACTATACCCCGCAGCTGAAACATTTCCATACCCACTAGAACCTCCACCATATCCATGACCATAATCAGTACCACCCATATCAAAACCACTACTAGCAGGCGGCGGCTGCAAGGTACCCGGTAATGGAATGTTCCAATGATCAAACATGGTTCTAAAGTAGCCCCGTGACTTATCTCTATATTCAAGAAATTCATCTTGATACCCATGCAATTCGTCCCTAATTTGCAATTGCTGTTCAAACATGTACTCAAAGGTCATGGGCTGCGGGTGCTGGTGCTGCGCCGGTGGTGGATTGGGCTGTCTCCTCTGGCGTGGTCGGGCAGGTGGCCTCTCCACACGTTGCCTCCATGAACTACCCTCTGCTCTCACATCCATCATCTGCGGTGGATCTCCATAAGTAAGTATGCCCGTCTTTTGGGCATTATAAAGTCTCACATCTGTATCCGATCCCTCCTTGAAATACTCTACCAGATAACGTCCAAACACACCCAACGAAGTAGCAATCCTCGTGATCATAGGGCCCAATGCCAACTGAGTCATGGACCTGCTTGATCTACGACCTCCTCTTGCCAATGAACTCAACAATAATGTGGCCCAATTAATATTCATACCCCCAACCGTGGCCATCAAGCACATCAAATCTATATTATTATCCTTATCATGTCCCGAATTTCGGCCCACAAAAGTAGAAGCTATCACCTTATGAATATACCTGTGGAGTGGATTCCGAATGGCTGAAGCGACAACGTTGCTCGAATGCTCACCATTTGCAATAGTACTCCAAAATGTAGCCAACTCGGTAGTCGAAATCCAATGCGGCCGAGACGCAGTCGAACCCGTGGTAAACCCCCGAATACTCTCTCGAAACTCGGAACCCATAACATCATGCTCCCCATACAAACCCGCAATAATAGAAAAACGGGGTACCGTGAACTGGACAATTCTCTCCCCAAAGCAAAACTGACTGCATGTGGTTCAATAAAATCACCCGGATTATAACGAAAAGTGGAATAAAACTCGTAGACCAACTCTACATATTGCTTGTCATTAAAACTCAATATATCTGGCCAGCGTCCCGGTAGGTACTCATTAACTCTCCGAGCTTGCCCGATTGATTCCAATACCTCCCAATCAAACGTACAGTGTCGCAGTAACTGCATGCCACGAATCTGATCAAACATCACATATTCCGGTGTGCAGGGAGAAATCGTAAGATAATGTGATCCTCATCATCTCCCCCTGTGATATCTGCAACTGCCGCCCCAAAATCCTCTATCTCATTCACCGCATATCTAATCTCTACACGCCTATGCTGCTGAGAGGCATAATCGAAAGCCTACTGTTGCTTAGATCTTTTCCTCGACATCTGCAAATGAATATATCAAAATAAGAACATGTCGAAACAAGTACGGGCGATAACCGTATAGCATTTCGGTTGCGGTTGTCCCCAATAAATATATATATATATATATATATATATATATATATATATATATATATATATATATAATAAATGACTCAAAATAAATTCCTCAAACCGCATGTGCAAAGACACAACGTGACAGAATCACACTGGACAAATTTACTAACCACCAAACCGTCAAACGACTTGGAACTCTCATGACTCCATAAAACGACAACCTACTTTGTTAACTTTCAAACTTTTTATACCGGAAAATTTTGATTATCCAAACACCCACCATATCACCAAACGTCTCAAAATCCCGACTCAAAATCACAAATATTTGTTAAACTTTTTCGAAACATCGACTCGACAACTCACCGGAAAATTATTCCGGTGACCATAAACTGTTTGAAAACACAACCACTCTTCAAAAACATCACAACAATTTCCAAAATCTGGCCTAAACTTCAATAATCCGGTGAACCTAACCCGGAAAACCCAACATCAATTACCCAATTAAACCAACAAAACCCCGTCAATCCCGACCAAATCTATACCCACCACATGCATTCCATACTCCTAACCAATTTGTGATACCCGATTCAAAACATAGATAAAACAATTTCAATTGAAACGAACGACATAACTTTCAATTGGGTTACGTATAGATGATGAAAATACACGATAACAGTGGTGGTGGTGGTGGTGGCGGCCGGCGACGGTGGTGACAGGGGTGGTGGCGCCCGGAATTTAATGTGTGGATAGGGTTAGAGATGGGAAATGTGTGGTGAAAGTGATTGGGAATATGGTTTTAACTATTTTTTTTCATCAGATTCAAGCATCATCGTGTATCGCGAAGATGCCTGTCTTGCATCTTCGCGATACACTAAGATGCAGTTGACCTTTTGACTTTGACTTTTGAATTTTTGGCTAGTCGTTGACTTTCGGCATCTACGCGATACGCGTAGGTGCATGCCAAGCAACTTCACGATACGCGAAGTTGCATTTTCACATAAAACTTTATACGGTTTTTACGTTTTTAAAATCTCAGTCTTTTAATTGTCTTTTAAGCTGCTTACCCCCGTCACCAACTTCGGTCACCAAATACCAATCACCTACGTACCTGGGGCTCCCTCTAGCAACGCACATGCTTACCAATTCCTTTCCAATGTCGATCATCATGTCGCTTCCCCACACTCAATCCTTGCTCTACACTACAAGATTTGAGGAAAACTATTAGCTAACTAGACTCATTATACAAAGAATACAACTTACAAATGCCGGGTTGCCTCCCGATTAACGCTGAATTGAATGTCTACAGCTCGACATTCCTTGGTCCTCAATCAACCGAATAAGTCGGCTCGTCCGCCAAAAAGCAAACCTTTGACTCGTGTATCTCTTTGTTCAAATCCGCATCTTCCAAATAGGGCTTCAACCGATGGCCATTCACCACTTTCCTCAGATGATCATCAAAATACTCGTGTATCTCTTTGTTCAACCTCTCCAAATAGGGCTTCAACCGATGGCCATTCACCACTTGACTTGATAGGGTCCCGTCCACTTGCTCTTCAATTTGCCCAGGAAAAGCTTCAATCTCGAATTGTACAACTACACTCGTTGCTCTTCCTCGAACGTCCTTCTTCTAAGCTTAGCATCGTGAACTTTTTTCATCTTGTCTTTATATGCGGACGCACACTTATAAGCTTCATCTCTCAGTTCTTCTAACTCACATATGTTCAACTTTCTTTGCTTACCTACACACTCATAATCTAGGTAAATATTCTTAACCGTCCATAGAGCACGATGGGCTAGCTCAACAGGTAAATGACAGCAAATGTAAGATCGAAAAAACAATAACCTTGCTCCCCCAAATGTAAGATCGAAACTTATCAACTGCATATACTACCGCAAGCAACTCCTTTTCTGTAGCGGTGTAATTAATTTGAGCATCAGAAAGGGTTTTGCTTGCGTACTATATGGTAACGGGCTTCTTATCCACCCGTTGATCCAACAAGGCCCCGACCGCATAATCACTTACGTCACACATAATTTCAAATGGATGTGACCAATCAGGTGACAACAAGATCGGGGCTTCAACGAATTTGCTTTTTAGTACATTAAATGCATTAAGACACTATTCGTTAAAAACAAATGGCACATCTTTTAACAACAAATTACACCACGGTTTAGATATAATACTAAAATTCTTAATGAACCGTCGGTAAAAACCGGCATGACCCAAAAATGCCCTTATCCCTTTTATATTAGTAGGCGGTGGTAAATTAGTTATGACTTGTATTTTCGTCCGGTCAACCTCATTCCCCCTACTTGAGATGACATGTCCCAAAATCGTCCCTTCTTGAACCAAAAAGTGGCTCTTTTCTCAACTTTAGACCAAATTCGTTTCCACACATCTTGTTAAAACTTTAGTTAATTCATTTAAGCATTTTTCAAAACATGAACCAAAAATAAAAAAATCGTCCATAAAAATTTCAAGTGAATCCCCGACCATATCTGAAAAGATACTCATCATGCACCTTTGAAAGGTGGTCGGGGCATTACACAAACCAAAAGGCATTCTCCTAAATGCGAAAGTGCCGTATGGACACGTGAAAGTGGTCTTATGCTGGTCATCGGGGTGAATAGCAATCTAATTGTACCCCGAATAGCCATCTAAAAAACAATAAAACTTTTGACCTGAAGTTTCTCCATGATTTGGTCAATGAACGGCAAGGGAAAATGGTCTTTAGATGTTGCCGCATTCAACTTCCTAAAATCAACACAAATCTGCCACCCGGTTACCGGTCAGGTGGCGATTTCCTCACCTCTCTCGTTACGGGTTATCTGAATATCTGCCTTCTTCGGAACCGTTTGTGTTGGACTTACCAATGTGCAGTCTGAGATCGGAAAAATGATGCCCGCATCCAACCACTTCAAAACCTCCTTCTTCACTATCTCCCGCATGTTTGGATTCAACCTTCTTTGTCCATCATGAGCGGGTTTTGCCTCGGGATCGGTGATGATCTTATGCATGACAATGGATGGGCTGATCCCTTTCAAATATGCTATCGTCCAACCAATCGCCGCCTTATGCTCTCTCAAGACTTCCACCAACGCCTTCTCTTGCTCATATTCCAAATTTGCAGCGATGATGGCCGGTAAAGTCTCTCCTTCCCCCAAGAACACGTATTTTAGGGGTTTCGGGAGCTTCTCAATTCAACAGCCGGCGGACTCTCCAATGATGTTTTTAACTTCGAATCAATAGTATCGAGCAACCGCTCTACTTGCTGAGACCATGGCGGTTTCCCAATACTTGCCGCATATAACTCCACTTCTTTAACTTCTTCTTGCAACTGTAAGACATGCTCAACTGCTTTCATGCAACAAATAGCACAATCCTCTGTGGCATCATCCTCACTTACGTGTGGTTTCAACTAGTCAATGACTTCAGCCGCGAAGCATTCGTCACTCACCAGAGGGTTAGGCACGTATGAAAACACATTAAGCCTAAGATTCTTATTACCAAAAGCCATGTCCACTACCCCGGTTCTACAGTTTACTAAAGCATTCACGGTGGCCAAAACGGCCGACCGAGAATCACGTTCGGTTGCCGTTTCGGGTCAACCGTCACGTAGTCTAGGACCAGGAAGTCAACAGGGTAATATAAATCTTCTATCATCATAATCACATCGCTCACGATTCCCCTGGGAAGCTTGAGTGTCAAATCGGCCAACACCATGGCGGTGTCGGCTTTTCTAAGTGGACCAAAGTCGTACTGTTCGTACAAGCTTCCCGGGAGAATACTCACCCAGCCCCAAGATCTAACAAATCTCTAGTCATTTTAAAATCGCCCACTTGAATGGGTATAATTGGCATTCCCGGATCTTGTAGCTTGGGTGGGAGGATACCAGTCACAACCGAACTCACATTTGCAGTTAAATCAACTTGTTTGGGTAACTTGTGAGTTCGATTTTGAGTACACAAGTCTTTTAAATATTTAGCATATGCAGGGACTTGTTTAATTGCATCTATGAGGGGTAGATTAATCTTAACTTGTTTAAATATTTCCCACATCTCCTCCTGCTATGGGCCCCTCTTTCTAAGTGCCGATGAGGTCTCGGGGTTCAACGATGCCCGAGGAAACGGAACTGTTTTATTCGTTGGACCCGTCTCCTTGGCGGTTGGTGTTCTCGTCTTAGTTTCAATTTCCATTTTATTTTTATTTGTTTGATTTGATTTAGTTTTCGGTTCAATTTCAACCTCATCGTCACTTTTCCCATTTTCCCCCAAATCTGCCACCACACCTTCAACAAAAGGTGGCGGAGTTACCCCGTTATTACATATCTTACCGCTCCTAAGGGTACTTACCAGGTTCACATGGCTCGGGTTCTTCAAGGTATCACTTGACAACTTTGATGGATTTCTCTTCAAACTTGCCACTTCCTCAGCAAGCTGGCTCACCTGTTTATCCCTCGCAGCATTGGCTTTCTCTTGGAGCTCTAACCTCTGATTCACGCTTTTATTTTGAGCCTCCTGATCAGTCTTCATCTGCTTCTGAAAGTCCATTACATCTTTAATCGACTCTTCCTTATTACCCGAAGAACTTCCTTGACCTTGAGCCGCCCTTTGACTTTGATGGCCCTGCTGATAACTCTTCTGATAAACCTTATTATACCCCCCCTGACTCCTTTTGATTGTACCCGCTTTGACCATTTCCCCTCTCATTCCCATACTGTCGCTGATTTGACTGATAACTTGCCTTTTGGGAATTACCTTGAAAATTTGGGTTTTGTTGCGTGTTCGGGTTTCCATAACTGAAGTTGGGGTGGTTCCGGAGGCCCGGGTGATAGGTGTTTGAATTCATATTCCCATTGTTGTATCGCCTCTCACCTTGAACAAAATTCACCTCCTCTTCTTCCTCTACTTCGTCTTCCATCACTACTCCACAAGTGGCCACCACATGGCCTATTCCTCCACAACCTTCACAAACTGGATAAGCCTTTCTCCTTAGTACCTATCCCCATCAGCTGATCCAACTTTCTCTCCAACCTAGCCATACGATCATCTGACTCACCACTATCCACGGCATTCACAACCGCCCTTTTTACCATGCGATTCGACTGAGCTTGCCTCTTCGAGTTCATTGCATGTGTTTCCAAATGTTGCCAATCTTCATTCTCATCATTAGTCAAAAACGACCCAGTTGTGGTTGACTGAAGATCACGTATATCGTCACTCGACAACCCATCATGAAATGCTTTAATCAGCTCCCACAATGCAATCCCATGATGAGGATAAGTTCTCAACAAACTCTTGAATCTCGCAAATGCTTCATGAAAACTCTCACCCGAGCCTTGCTGAAAATTTCTGATAGAGGTTTGGGCTTCAGAGGTTCTTTGCGGTGTGTAATACTTATCCAAAAACTGTTGAGCCAGGTCTTGCCACATATAAATACTCGCTGATGGTAATAATAAAACCACTGCCTCGCTAGATCTTTAGGACTAAACTGAAAAACCACTAGCTTGACTTCATCAGCAGTGAACCCTTGACTTGAGATGGTGGCACAAATCACATTAAATTGGCTTAACTGTATGTATGGCTCTTCAGATGCTTTCCCATGAAAAGTAGGCATCTCGGGTAAGTTGCGTTGTCTCACTGAAAACGTCCTTCCTTCTCTAACTGGGATCACAATGGTGAGTGGGTTCGTGGCCACTTGAGGAATGAAGTGACTTTGAACTCCCCGAACGGGCGGTGGAACAAAGGCCCTCGGGACCCCATCGTCAAACTCATACTCGGGAAACTGTGGATTGGGAGGATCTTGTCTACTTCTTTCTCGATGGTTTCTTGGTTGTTGGACTGGCTCGAGAGTTCGGTTTTTGGGAGGTTGATGTTGTTGTCTTCTATAATACCGACCCCCTTTCGCGTCTTCCATCTCCTCTTCATCCTCGAACTCATCAAAATCATCGAACAACCTGTGCTGATTAGCCACCCTTTCATATTCAAACTCAACCCGATGTGGGTTTTAACAAGATTATTAAAGTGATAAAATCCTTATTTTACCAAAAACGCAGCAGAAATTTGTTATAAATCTTGTTAATTTGATATGTATAAAACCAATTTTACACATGCAAAACCCAAGCCCGGATCCAAATACGAAATACATACTATCAAACACATGCATGTCACTAAAAGTACAAGCATGTTAAAGCTACCTTTCAAGAGAACAAATCCGGGTGAAGGAGAGGATGGATGGAAGGCAAGAACTTCAAAGGGAAGGTCCTCAAGCTTGCATACCCCAAGCCTCCGACAATAAACCTTGATTAAGCTAGGATTTTACACTTGAAAGCACTTCCTTCTTGCTCCTTCCTTTGGCCGAAATCACCAAGAGAGAAAGAAGAGTTGAGAGGATTTTTCCTCTCTAGCTTTTTTTACTTGTGTTTGTGTGGTGTTGTGTGTGAAAGAAGCTTCAAGGAATGAAAGATAATAACCTTTCAAAATTGGCACCACTCCAAGGAACCAATAAGAAGCTATGTATGTCTCCACTATCTCAAAAATAATAATAAAATAATGAATAGAAAGAGACGGGGGGGGGGGGGGGGCTCTTCTTTCCTTTCTTGTTTTTATTATTTGTTAACTTTCCACAAATACCATTGTGTAAAATAACTTGTATTGTGCCATAACTTGTATTATGTTATACACAACACTTTATGCAATACACACATATATTGTGTCATACACAATTATATTGTGTTATACACAATTTCACATTATAGGTAACATTCTTAATATATTGTTACTTAACCATTTTAAATAACAATATGGAATGCTCTTTCACAAAGTATAAACCACCCATGTGATTTATTTCACAAGTACATTTTATTTGGAAACCCCTTTCCAAATTACTCAAGTGTTAATATTTATTTGTAATGATCATATCATATATAAACAAATATTATTCGTGTTTGTTTAGCTTGTTATTGGGTATGACCCTACTTGGATCATGACGTACTAGCCACATCAATAAAAATATGTGTCTTGGGCATAACGAGTCCAACAATCTCCCACTTGCACAAGATACATAGAAGATTGATGCAAGTAGCAAATACCTCCTAACTACGGTTTACTACCCCTAATACGCATGACAAAGTGCCATTCAATAACATCATCCCCTTCAAGTCCCCACAGATGTCATGTCAAATCTAGAGACACAGAGTGATCATTCTCTGTTGATTTAACTTTCAGGCCTTAGACATCTCACTCTTAACGAATAAGAGGGACAAATCCCCTCTTGACTACATACGTCTCTCACAATCACTTTGTACCAGACCTGATCTTAGCCTTATGTACTGTCATGTTTCAGAGCAGCGAAGAACTAAGTCAAAGTATAATACTTGGTGAATATCAAGACCCAATATGTATCTCAGGTCGGAGGATACTATGATATTTGAGAGCGAGTCAGTCCAATATTTATAACCCATAAATATCTATGAACCTTGGCAGCAACCCTTGCTCTATATTCATATCCCATGAATATCCACCAATCCAAGTTCATAATAGTCTTACCTTCATATTTGTTCCCACAAATATGAGCGACTACGGACATTTAGAATAAATAACTTATTCACGGATTTAAACATGCTAAATTGGAACATAACTCAAAATGTCATAATCATAAACCATAATCATATGAATGAGTCAAAATAACAGTTTTTCCGATATCCAAATACAAAATTCGATCATATCCAATCACTAGAATATCGAAGTCCTAAGGCACAAGTATGACCCTAATGCTTTGGCCTTTCAAGGAGCTTCGTGAGTGGATCCGCAATGTTTTGATCGGTGTGAACTTTGCGAATACATATCTTTCCCTTTTCAACTTCATCCCTTATATAGTTGAACCTCTGCTCAATGTGCCTCGTCTTTTGATGTGCATGAGGTTCCTTGATTTGAGCAATCGCACCCTCGTTGTCACAAAAGATCTCTAGAGGGTCCAGAATGGTACGGACTGCCCCTAGGTCAACAATGAATTTTCTGATCCGTGCAGCTTCTTGAGCTGCCAATGAGACGGCGATGTATTTCGATTCTATGGTGGATAATGCTACCACGTCTTGCTTTGAGCTCTTCCAAGAGATTGCCCCACCATTCATAACGAAAACATATCCCGATTGTGATCTAGAATCATCTCGATCGGTTTGAAAACTAGCATCCGTGTAACCCTTTACAACGAGTTCGTCTTCACCCGAACCATATATTAGAAACATATCCTTAGTCCTTCTAAGGTATTTCAATATACTCTTAACCGCCATCCAATGGATACTTCCTGGATTATGTTGGAATCTACTTGTCGTGCTTAAAGCGCATGACACTCCGGTCTAGTGCATACCATTGCATACATGATGGATCCAATAGCCGATGCGTATGGGATTCCATTCATTTTCTCTTGCTCTTCCTTTGAGCTTGGACATTGAGACCTACTCAATATCGTTCCTCTTTGAATAGGTACCAAACCTTTCTTAGAGTTCTCCATCTTGAACCTCGTCAAGATTTTGTTAATGTATGCACTTTGGTTTAAACCTATCAATCGCCTTGATCTATCCCTATAGATCTTTATTCCCAAAATATAGGCAGCTTCACCAAGATCCTTGATAAAAAAACAACTTCCAAGCCATGCTTTTACCCTTTCCATGGTTGGAATGTCATTCCCAAATAGTAGTATGTCATCAACATACAATACTAAGAAGGTAATGATGCTCCCACTAGCTTTCTTATACACACAAGCTTCATAACCATTCTTGATGAACCCAAATTTCTTAACTTCTTCATCAAAACGGTGATTCCAACTTCTAGATGCTTGTTTCAATCCATAGATTGATTTCTTTAACTTGCATACTTTGTTAGGATGTTGTGGATCGACAAAACCTTCGGGTTGAACCATATAGACATCTTCCTCAAGATGCCCATTTAGGAAAGTGGTTTTGACATCCATTTGCCATATCCCATAGTCATAATGTGCGGATATGGCAAACAATATCCTAATAGACTTTAGCATTGCTACGGGAGAAAAAGTTTCATCATAGTCAACCCCTTGAGTTTGAGTGAAACCTTTTCCTACAAGTTTAGCTTTATAAGTATCCAAGTTTCCATGCATATCGGTTTTCTTCTAAAAAACCCACTTACTTCCAACCGGTTTGGAATTAAGAGGTGGTACAACCAAATCCCATACTTGATTGTCATGCATGGATTGCATCTCCATGTTCATGGCCTCAAGCCATTTGTCACAATTGGATTGTGACATTGCATCACGGTATGTGGTGGGTTCATCCGAATCTACCACATAGCATCCATCCATGAAAAATCCATATCTTTCAGGTGGATGACTAATTCTACCGGATTTGTGAACGTTTTGTGTGTCTAGATCAACCATTTGATCATTCTCAACAACCTCTTGTTGATTGCTAGTGTCAACCAAACGTGTATCGGCTTGTGGTTCTCGATCCTCCTCGAGTTCCACCGTTCTACTAGAACCTTCCATAAGGAACTTAGTTTCCATGAACTCGGCCTTTCGAGCAACGAACACCTTTTGCTCGTTTGGGTTGTAGAGATAATATCCCATAGAGTCCTTGGGATATCCTACAAAGATACACTTAGTGGATCGACTTTCAAGTTTGTTTTGGGTGTTGTTCTTGACATAAGCCTCACAACCCCATACCTTTAAATATGACAATGATGGAACCCTTCCATTCCATATTTCATAAGGTGTTTTGTCCACTTTCTTGGTTGGGGCCATATTTAAAATACGGGCCGCGGAAAGCAAAGCGAAACCCTAAAATGATAGAGGCAATATGCTTCTAGCCATCATAGATCGAACCATATCCAATAGAGTTCGATTCCTCATCTCGGACACACCATTATGTTGTGGTGTTCCGGGTGGAGTGAGTTGTGAGATGATCCCACAACTCCTAAGATGATCTTGGAAAGCATCACTTAGGTATTCACCTCCTCTATCCGAACGAAGTACTTTGATGGTTTTATCGAGTTGATTTTTCACTTCATTTTGGAAGACTTTAAACATTTCAAAGGCTTCATCTTTGTGTCTTAACAAGTACACATATCCATATCGACTATAATCGTCGATAAAAGTAATGAAGTATCTTTCACCATTCCTTGTCATTGTCTTAAAAGGACCACATACATCCGAATGTATGATACCCAATAAGTCTTTTGCCCCTTCATGTGTTCCACTAAAGGGGTCCTCGGTCATCTTTCCAAGTAAACAAGACTCACACTTATCAAATGAATCATCTTCACTTGATTCCAAAAGACCATTCTTTTGAAGTGTATGTATGTGATCTTTGTTTATGTGACCAAGGCAACAATGCCAAAGATAAGTCTTACTCAAATCCATTTTGAGTTTCTTGGTGCTAGATTGGTACAACATGTTATCAAAGGATGTGTTATCATGAACTAATTCATAAATGCCATTAGACGGCATTGCTTTAAAATAAAAGACATTATTCATGAAAACACAAATACCATTGTCCATAAACTTAAAATCATAACCATATTGTCTTAACAAAGAAACGGAGATAAAGTTCCTAGTCAAATTAGGAGTATACAAAATATCTTTCAAAATAACTTCCAAACCATTTGGAAGGTTCAATGTGTAGTCTCCTCGGGCTTCGACAACAACCTTTGCTCCGTTGCCCATGAAGAGACTAATATCTCCTTTCTTGAATCCTTTATTTCCCTTGAACCCCTGCAATGAATTGCAAATATGAGTTCCACATCCGATATCCAATACCCATGTGTTACAGGAAATAAGATTAAGATCAATATGAATCATGAAAGTTGTACCCGAGGTTTGCCCAGCATCCCTCTTAGCTTTCAACTCTTTGAGACGGGTTGGACAATTCCTCATCCAATGCCCAATTTCCCCATATCCAAAGCACGGATCCTCCGAGCTAACCTTTAGCTTCTTCGGTTTGGGTGGTTCCACTTTAGCCTTTCCCTTGAACTTGCCCTTGACTTGTCCCTTACCTTTGGCAACATTTTCCTTGGGTTCCGAGTGATGCCTTTTCTTATTGCCTTCCACATTGATCGTGAGAACGGGTAAAACCCTTTTACCCATTCCCGTCTCGGCCGTTTTAAGCATTGCATGAAGCTCACCAATGCTCTTGTCCCATCCATTCATGTTATAATTCATAACAAATGTCTCAAACCTTTTAGTTAAGCCATTTAGGATCAAATCCGTGGCTAACTAATTTGACACGCGACAATTAAGGCGCTCGAGACGATCAATGTGGCTTTTCATCTTAAGTACATAAGATGAGACCGATTGGGTTTCTTCCATACGACATGCATGAAGCGCCCGAACCGTTTTGAAGCGTTCCACCCTAGCTTGAGTAAGGAACATTTCCTTAAGTTGGGTGATCATGTCGTATGCCCCATGAAGTTCAAAATCCTTTTGAATCTCGGGCATCATAGTTCCTAACATGAGGCAAGAAACTTGCACCGAATCCTCATTGTGCTTAACCCAATTGTTATGGTCTTCGGCATCGTCAATGCTAGGTTCATCAGGAATTGGATCTTCTAATACATAGTATTCCTTTTCTTGCTTGAGAACAATTCTCAAGTTTCGATACCAATCCATAAAGTTGGTAAAGTTTAGACGATCCTTATCGAGAATGGATCTTAGTGATAGGTTATTAACGGGTGGAATAATGACGTTAGGTGGATTGTGAAAACGTTATACGAACGTTTACGAGCCAGGAATCTAGTCGCAAATCGATACGTTAAGTCATGTTCATTCAATACGTTAATGGAGACAATACATTAAGCCTGGAGAGAATCCAGCAGCATAACGTTACATAAACATAAATATGGCATAGATCTCTATGCACATTCACTAGGGAAGGCCTATTTATAGGCAGTCCTCCTCATTCTCTAACATCACTAACGAATGAGGCTTCCCATAGTGAATGACCTCCCATTCGCTAAACATCCTTAGCGAATGGGCATTACTTTAACGAATGAGCCTCCATTCGTTATACAGTAGTAACGAATGAGCTCTTACATTAACGAATATGTCTAGTCTTTAATGAATGAGGCCCATTCGCTAAACATCCTTAGCGAATGTGCCTTTATACATTAATATAAAGACTAAACAACCCCTATCCTATTCGAACAGCTGCGGACACCAAATCCGTGCACTTACACACTCCCCCTTTTCCGTAGCTGTCGAATGCTTTCCAATACTTTAGCATCCAATACTTTAGTCTTCAATACTTTAGCCTCCAATACGTTAACGTTGAATACATTAGCGTTGAATATGTTAACGACGTATACGTTAAAGTCAAATACTTTAACCGGTAATACTTTAACTGCATATCATCAGTCGTACAACCAACCTCCCCCTTGGCTGATGATTCTCGGGCTTGTGCAAGCAGACAAAATATAACTCTTTGTAAGCAAACCAACAACTTGCAGCTACTCGTATCAGATCTCCCCCTCAAATAAGCATCTCCAGGTGATCATTCCGATCATCCAACTGACGAATCAATTTGCAGCAAGTCATCGGCTATCTGTCGCACTGGTAAAGTACAAATATCTTTACATTTAACCTCGTTACACATCTTCATGAACAACCCAAACATTCTGTATCTTTAACTTTTGTCTTCACTCTCTTGATAACGTCAATCCCAAAATATAACTCTTTGAAGCTCTTCGGCAACCAATACGCTTAGATGCGTTAATGCTTTGGGCATATGATTCAGAGTTCCAACCTTCGTTAATCAATCCCGAACGATCTTATTCTTCAATCAAATGACAAGACTCGCAATTCCTCAACAAGATCAACCCATTCAAGAATTGTCCACTTCAACAGAAGCAATCCGCCGAATACTCGTAGCCAACATTGTCAGGATCAAAGTCCCTCAGAAAGTAGTAAAAGGACAAACACTCGTATCCCACATAGTCAAGTTTCAATCTTGAACAAATCAATCCATGATCGAAGAACAATTACAGTCTTGAACTTGGTCAAACATAGCTTTGCATCACATATTACCACCCGAATTGCAGTAATTTTTCAAGAAATCCTTGCAAACGTAGGAAGATACCAATCGAATAACCTCTTTGAAATTTTTATCTCCCCATTTTCTTGTAAAGTTAGGCAAGGTCTTGAACAATTCTTCGAAAATCTTCAATAAAATTCTCGTTAACTTAATCGGTTACTCCCCCTCGGCCCCTCGATATGCGTGAAAAGTCGGCCGAAAAATATATCGCCAAATTTTACCAGAAAAGTATCCCGCATATTTAAAATATCCCCGAAAAATTTCGTTTAAGAAAATTTTCCGAAAATACTCTTTTTTTTTTTTTAAGATCCTCATACATTATCTGGTTTTCATTCGCTAGAACAGTAGCACATTCGTCCAGCATCCATCCACATTCGTTATTTTGGAACGAATGGGTCTCATCCACATACGTTAAGGATCCTTATTCGTTATGTTGATCTTCATTCGTTAAGCCAGTTAACGAATGAGCTTCTCATTAAAACCACTAACGAATGTCCACATACGTTAAACCCTCATTCGTATGAACAGTACACGAATGAGTTTTCATTCGTTAAACACCTCATTCGTATGAATACTACACGAATGAGTTTTCATTCGTTAAATTCCAACGAATGTACTTATTCGTTAAGCCTCCGTAACGAATGAGTTTAAAATTAACGAATGGGTTGTTGGCAGTTACTGTAGACGCCGGAAAAACGCGAATCGCTGGAAAATTCTGTTATTTCGCCGGAAAACTCATATCTTCAAGCTGTAACAATGGCAGATTCATCCAAACAACATAATAAACCACCAAATTACATCCGTATGCTCGGATTTTGATTAGGAACACGAATTTAACAATCAATTCATCATTGAAGCACTAAATCTGATCTAATTAGAATCAAACCATAAGTTGATCATCCATGGCGGATTCTTTAAATCATCATAATTAACCATCAGAATACGTTACGTAACTTCGGATTCACATCAGGAACACAATTATATACTCAGATTCATCATTCAATCAATGAATTTGATCCAAATCCTATTAAAACCCGATGAACACGAAAAACACGAACTGTTGCGTATCACGAGCAACCTCCGGCTCTGATACCAATTGTGAAAACGTTATACGAACATTTATGAGCCAGGAATCTAGTCGCAAATCGATACGTTAAGTCGTGTTCATTCAATACGTTAATGGAGATCAATACATTAAGCCTGGAGAGAATCCGGCAGCATAACGTTACATAAACATAAATATGGCACAGATCTCTGTGCACATTCACAAAGGATGGCCTATTTATAGGCAGTCCTCCTCATTCGTTAACATCACTAACGGATGAGGCTTCCCATAGCGAATGACCTCCCATTCGCTAAACATCCTTAGCGAATGGGCATTACTTTCACGAATGAGCCTCCATTCGTTACACAGTAGTAACGAATGAGCTCTTACATTAACGAATATGTCTAGTCTTTAACGAATGAGGCCCATTCGCTAAGCATCCTTAGCGAATGTGCCTTTATACATTAATATAAAGACTAAACAACCCCTATCCTATTCGAACAGCTGCGGACACCAAATTCGTGCACTTACAGGGTGGAATAATGACGTTAGGTGGATTGTTGATTCCGGCCATCTACAAATATAACAAAGCTCAATTTTAGTATTTTCGATATCAATTATTTTAATGTTTAATACCCTTTATGTCTCCAAGACAATTAATGATTAAAATCTAGAACCCAATATTACATTCAAATAGTAGTTAGGTGACCTTTATCCCACTATTTAAATTAACAAGGTAGTCAACGCTTGACAATTGCAACCCTTTAAAACTTCTAGTTTTATGGGATCGGTTAAGCATCTCATGCTTAGTTGGCATGTTTAATCCCATCAACACCATTGTACGCCATGCTTCGGTGACCCTATTCACATGGTTTCCAATTTAAGTCGTCCTACTTACACACACGTGTGAGTTTACACATACAAATGGTTAGGTGACCTTTATCCCACAAATATGGCAAAGCCACCTCAACTCACAAGTTTCTTCTAATGCGGTTAGGTGACCTTTATCCCACACCGAGTTCCCAAGTGATTCGAGTGTCGTATAAAAGGATGGTGTTCAACTTATTTTATAAAAAGGATTTTAGTTTTTAAAATTCTAGATTGGAAAACTTTTTATATACCTTTCATTTGCATTCATTCAAATGTATGGTACTTATTTGAAAACCCATTTTCAAAGTTCCTATTAATAAAACCCATTTTTATTATGAAATCATTAGCCTTTAATAAAACCAATTTTTATTACCTAACGATTTCTAAGGAACCAATTTTATGCTAGTTGATTTTAAGTTGTTAGCAAACCACATTGCAATAACACAATACAAAAGTAAATCAACCACACAAGCATAACATACACAATCACAAGTTCATAACCAGAGCCTCCTAATGTTGACCACACTTGTTGACCAAAGACAAGTGTGTCAAAAGGTCTCTCCTAAGGGACTCAAAAGGATATGAGCTTGTGTCGGTGAACTCCCACTTGATCTCGCATCCAAATGCTCCAAGTGTTCACCCCCGTGTTGTGGTCTCCTTCATTTTTTTTTGGGCCTCCTTCCTTGTATCTTCTTTTACAAAAATATATCCTAATACATTTTTGTCTAGTAAAAGAAATGCATCTAATCTACTTATTATTACAAACCAAATGAAATGAATAAATAGATTACACAACCCAAATAAATTACAACCATATCGAATGAATAAATAACACAACACAAACATTCAACCAAACACAAGGCCATGGCTAGGTTATGAACATCTATTACACATCCAAATATGTAATAACACAATGACCCAAAATGGTTCCCCTTGACCCTAAAACTTTCGGCCAAACTTGACAAAACCGAAAGTTCTGGGTTTTGTCCAAACAACACAATCAATCATCCAAATGACTTAGTTTTTCAAGATTACCACATGCATGTAAAGTATAACCTTGAAAAACCATTGGGTAACCAAAACCCCCAAAATTTTCGGCCATATGGTAAAACCCCACCATAAAACCGAAAATTTTTGGGTCTAATGAAGCATGCATCCGTATAAGCGGCTCTTGATGCCATTGTTGGGTTTAAACAAGATTATCAAAGTGATAAAATCCCTATTTTACCAAAAACGCAGCGGAACTTTGTTAAATCTTGTTAATTTGATATGTATAAAACCAATTTTACACATGCAAAACCCAAGCCCGGATCCAAATACGAAATACATACTATAAAACACATGCATGTCACTAAAAGTACATGCATGTTAAAGCTACCTTTCAAGAGAATAAATCCGGGTGAAGGAGAGGATGGATGGAGGGCAAGAACTTCAAAGGGAAGGTCCTCAAGCTTGCATACCCCAAGCCTCTGACAATACACCTTGATTAAGCTAGGATTTTACACTTGAAAGCACTTCCTTCTTGCTCCTTCCTTTGGCCGAAATCACCAAGAGAGAAAGAAGAGTTGAGAGGATTTTTCCTATCTAGATTTTTTTACTTGTGTTTGTGTGGTGTTGTGTGTGAAAGAAGCTTCAAGGAATTAAGGATAAACGTCTTTCAAAATTGGCACCACCCCAAGGAACCAATAAGAAGCTATGCATGTCTCCACTATCTCAAAAATAATAATAAAATAATGAAGAGAAAGGGAGAAGGAGGGGGGGGGGGGCTTCTTCTTTCCTTTCTTGTTTTTATTATTTGTTAACTTTACACAAATACCATTGTGTAAAATAACTTGTATTGTGCTATAACTTGTATTGTGTTATACACAACACTTTGTGTTATACACACATATATTATGTCATACACAATTATATTATGTTAACACAATGACACATTATAGGTAATATGCTTAATATATTGTTACTTAACCATTTTAAATAACAATATGGAATGCTCTTTCACAAAGTATAAATCACCCATGTGATTTATTTCACAAGTACATTTTATTTGGAAACCCCTTTCCAAATAACTCAAGTGTTAATATTTATTTGTAATGATCATATCATATATAAACAAATATTATTGGTGTTTGTTGTAACGATTCCGGCAAATCCAGGTATACCCTAGCCGGAATATACTATTTACGTGTTATTTAATATTGATTATATGAGTTATAGCACGTTGATACGAATATATATGGTTCACAGTATGAATCATACTCAATTATATAGTGAATCGTATTGGAATTACAATTAATCAATGATCGGTTATTGAAACCCGAACGAATCGGGAATTTCATCATAGACGAAGTATATAATGTTTAGTGATGTTTACGAAGTATTAATGCTTCGGGATAAGTGAATTATAGCACAGAAAAAGGATTTCGATTTATTAGTACGTCGGTACGATAAACGAAACCTTTAACATCAAACCAAGCAAGAGACGATCGATCAAGCCGAAAAAGATGCGTAATTATTAATAATATGATGTTTTAATGTCATGGGTTAAGTTTTTTAAAGTTTTTAAATCAGTTTTATGTAAATTTTATTTTTAACCCGAAAAACAACCATTTTAGGCTCGTGTTAAGCCGAATTACGAGTTTAAACGAGAAACGAACTGAACCAGATTATCCACAACATTATCCGGATTGTGTAATCCGAATATGTGGCTTAGAATGGATTTGTGGGACCCATCCACCTTATGGACCGATCGGTCCTTGTGTTATTATCATTCATTTCATTTTCTTTTTTTTTACAACACATTTCACACAAACTCTCTCAAATCTTCAAACATACATCCAAGCTCTTGAGTTTTTAACCAAAAATCACAAGGTATGAACATGTTTTGATGCTTAAATCCTACTTCTAACTCCATGATCTTGAGAAAAGGAAGGTTCCAAGTGAAATATGGGTGAAAACCCAAGATGGAACCGGTTCTCGTATGATCAAGGGATGTATACAAGTTATACAAAGGATCTTGATCCAAGTAATGAGTTAAAAGTGTTTAGAATAAAATTTTACGGTTAAAATCTTGTTAAAATGGATTTCCAAGTGAAAGATGGGTGAAAACCCGAGATGAAACCGACTCTTGCATGATCAAGAGATGTATACATGTTATACAAGGGATCTTGGTCCAAGAAATGAGTAAAAAGAGTCGAGAACGGATTTTTTCGGTTAAAACCTTTGTTTTTACATAAAAACTGACACTATGAAAGAAATGGTTTGATTGTTGGTATAGTTTGCTTGGTATAGTGTTATTGTGCTTGTAAGTGTTGTATCTAGCGGCTAGCAAAGGCTAGAAACCGAGATCTTTGCGATCTAAAGCTAGAAAACACAAGATAGTTCGGTTTTCGTGTGTATATGAGATTTGGACAGATTTTCGTGTGCTTAGAGTCGGGTCACGAAATTTCACAGAGATGATCTACACATGAAAATATGAGATCTGTGAATTTTTGGTAATTTTTGGATAAAAGATGAATATTTGGTGAATTTAATGCTCGGTTTTGGCCAAAAATAGTGAAAAATAGCTAAACATGATGAAAAATTCTGGAAAATTTAAGATAAGCTTTTTATAACATATAAAAGTCACCCACAAAATTTGAGCTCAGTTGGAAAAGTCTAAGTAGGCTTTTCGGTGAAACGAGTTCTAGGGCTTTCTAGCTCGGTTTTGGGTGAAAATGGCTTGAAAAATAAGTTTTAAATTCTGGAAAAATTCCAGGAAGTTATGAGGATGACAGAGATCATCCCAGAAAAATTTGGGATTTTTCTAAAGTGTTTTGGTATTTTTGACATATTTAGTGTGTTAATAAGATTTAAAAATAGATAAATAAATGTAAATATAGGAAAATAAATCTGGAAAAATTCCAGGAAGTTATGAGGATGACAGAAATCATCCCAGAAAAATTTGGGATTTTTCTAAAGTGTTTTGGTATTTTTGACATATTTAGTGTATTAAAAAGGTTTAAAAATAGATAAATAAATGTAAATATAAGAAAATAAATCTGGAAAAATTTTGTAAAATTTTCTTTCTGTCAAAATAAGTTTTGTGCAAAATTTCAAGACCCGAGACTAAACGGGTAATTATTTGTGCTAAAAAGAACGTAAAAACAAATATCTAAAGCTTAAAACGTGTAAACCGGCAAAGTTCGCATAAGCGAGCTGACTGGTACACGAAAACTTTAAAAATGGACTATTTTCATAAATCTAAGTAAATTAAGTAAAAATAAATCATCCGAAAATAATTCGGATGATTTGGGTAATTTTACCCGATTTTACCGTTTCCGGCACCGAAATACCGGAAACGGGCCCCGCGGCCAAACGGGGTGTCAAACCGAGCTATAATTTCATCACTTTAACTAAATTGACTGTCAAACTCTAAGCAATGTTACCATCTGAGTCCTTAGAAGTGTCGCGGGGTTAACGTTGTCCCCGGATCGAGTACAGTACTGGGTTAACAATGTCCCCAGATGTACCGATTAATACGGATTTAGTTTATGGGAATTATATAGTAACGACTAGATATTATATTACAGATCCAGGCACGTAGCTGTTCATTGTATTACCCACAGACTCATAAAAATGTGAGTTTTCACGAGCCCCTTTTAATGAACTGTTTTAAATATTTTCCCGGGGCGGAAAGCATGATTGTGTTAAATTATCTAAGTACATACCGATCGTATGGAAACACTTGTATATTTTTATATATATATATATGGTATGATGCATAGATTAGATAATTTGTTTATCGGGTGGAATTGTTCTGGGGTAACTTAGTTCCCAGAGGGTATTGGATATGTTTCTGGGTTAACAGTGTCCCCAGAGGTTATTGGATATGTTTCTGGGTTAACAGTGTCCCCAGAGGTTACTGGATATGGTTCTGGGTTAACAGTGTCCCCAGAGGTTATTGGATATGGTTCTGGGTTAACAGTGTCCCCAGAGGGTATTTGATATGTGCTGGGTTAACAGTGTCCCCAGGGGTTATTTGATATGTACTGGGTTAACAGTGTCCCCAGGGGTTATTGGATATGTTCTGGGTTAACAGTGCCCCCAGGGGTCATTTAATGTGTTTTTGGGTTAATAGAGTTTTCATTAACGGGCTTAGCATAATTTCATCATTAACATATGATTTTTATACTGATCTATGGTTTATTTAAATTAGTGAAACTCACCAACTATTCGTAGTTGACCCGTTTTCTTTACATGCTTTCTAGGTATGCCCAGGTTGGAATGATTGATATGTGCTTAACTATCTGTGCTACCTGTTGGAAGCTTGCTGCTCTGTATTTTGTAATGAATATATATTAATGTCTTATTGGTAATATATGTGTGTAACACCTAGACAGTAACGCAACTCGCAACAATGTAATATGTTATAAATTAATGTAGTGGTATTTTCTTTATAAGCAATGCTGTTGATATCAGATGTGTCTGTTGCATCCCGTGTACGTTTCCGCTGCGGTTACGGGGTGTTACATTTATCTAGCTTGTTATTGGGTATGACCCGACTTGGATATGAAGTACTAGCCACATCAATAAAAATATGTGTCTTTGGCATAACGAGTCCAACACCTGATTGTTTGGCAGCTCAGATCTCACGGAACGATCATCTCTCATCTGGTACTGTCTCTGAGCTCTACGGTTTTGATTCTGGTTAACATGTTGATTGAGTGGCGGGTTTGGTGGGTTTAATGGTGGTAACTCATGGAGTGGAGGGTTTTGTGTAATGTGTTGTGGGATGGGTTGTTCTTGATGAGGTGGTGGGTTAAGATTGTTGTGTTGAAACACCAGTGGCATTGGGTATGGATTATGGTCCTGATAATTCATGTCTTCTACTTTCGGCCTTGAAGTTTCACCCCTTATTTGTTTTGCTCGGTTTCTTCTCGCGGCTTTCTCGATTTTAGGATCAAACTGCATCACCTCCTTGTCTCGAGCAAATCTCGTATGCATCATCTTAAAAGATTAACTGCACACACCAAACAAGCAAACCCCGCGTAAAATCAACAAAGAAAAGGAATTAAAATAAAATTAAACTAAATTAGACTAATTTAAACTAAGATAAACTAAGCAAAACTAGCACTAAGCGTGTTGAGTCCCCGGCAACGGCACCATTTTGACGTAGGCTGTCGCGGTCTACTCAAACAATCAATTTTAAGACTTAAATACCTATAATAAGTCCGGGTAAGTAAGGTCGTCTCCACAGGGACTCAAGGAAAGTGCTAATTTTAATACTACTAATTTAATTATTAACTAAGTCGGACAGACGATGTCAAGCGGTTTTTAGAAAAAGATTAATTAAAACTAAATGATTACTTAAAACGATTTGTAAATAATATTAATGAATAGTATTCATTCTAGGTTCCGGTTATGTATTCCATACGTTAATCGCAGATTCTTTCGTCTTTGGTCTATAATAATTGCTAATCCTATGGTTTGATTTATGATGACAAACAATAACTTAAACCGAATTGTTGACACAAATGAACCCGGACACCAAAATTACCAATTCTATATCTAGGATAATTAACTCAATGATAAGGTTTGATGATTATAGTTCAAGGACACAAGAGCCTAACCCTAAATGTTGATGAACAACCAAACAAACGTTACACAAATCAATAATCGCAAACACAACCTTTAATCAACCAAATAACTAATTAAGCAAGACAAATTCATATAAAATCAATCAAGCTATATTCATTAAGCACAAGAATCTGTTCTCAACAGTATTTCACACAAAACCTTAGCCTAGAACGAACACGGGAACTTAGCCGAGCATCGACGTAATCGTTAAAACACTTATCTTGATAAACATATGATCGATGATGGAACCGGAACTTCGGGATGGAGGAAAGTCGCCCTAGAACACCTCTTCTGCCTCTGGAAGTCGTAATAATCCGAATAGGGTCGAAAAATCGTTTATACCCTAATTTTTTCCGACTTTAAGCATCTTCGTGATAGCTTGCTTCTTCGCGTATCGCGAAGGACAAAATAGTCAGGCCCTGATTCCTGCAACTTCGCATATCGCGAAGTTGTCCCTCCTTCATTTTGGCGTAACGCGAAGATGCAATTTTTAGCCGAAAAATCATTTAATTCACTTTAATGCCTCGTGATGCGTGCACTTCCAATCTCTCACTTCTAAGCCTTCATTCCAAGATCGTAAATATCCTCGATAAGCTCCATAACTTCCAAGTTGCTGAAAACACATAACAATGCTTAAAGTACCAATGTTCGTTCATTTATTTAACTAAAATAAACTAATTAATATATAAAATTAACTAACTTTTACCCAACCATCAGCATCCCTAACATATCATAAGTAACATGTGATGCTTCCTAGAAGTGGATGTGGTGATAACCAAACAAAATTCGCACACTAATGTGACAAGACAAAAATTATAGGTAACCTAAATTACTCAAGCAAGTTGAAGAAAATATGCACCAAACACTTCAGCCATACACCAAACTAAGGTCTAGTGACAAATCAACATAAAGGCCACCTACATTAGCATATAACTAAAAGGTTTCTTGAAATCTTTTGATAACAAAGCATTCTTTCTTGAGATCCCCACCCTGCATGCCTACGTAAAAGGTTCTTCTATTGTGTCACATACATGCAATATCAAAGTATGCATCAAAATTAAATGTATCATGATTTAATTATCACTATTAAAGCAAACTATTTAAAGTTTACCTCTTGTTCTTATGATTTTAACTTAGACCCAATAATAACAGAACGTACTCAGGTCTCCATAAAACAAGCTAAAATAATTTTAGAATAAATTATTCTCTAAAATTTCAGATATGTCAAATACATAATCTTTTAAACATAACAAAGATCTAAAATATAACAAATTCAGTGACTCAAAATTCAAAAATTCACACACTTATGGTTAAGATTTCGAACCATAAGATATATGGTTAAACATCTAGATCTAATGAATACTTCAACTTATCAACTAATCGCTGACCTGAAATCAACATATACGTTCAAAAACCATCACATACAGATTCAAATTGCATATTAATTCAAATATGTAAATGGATTATTGAGACTTACGAGAAGATATGGACCTGACCAAAGCGGCATTTCACTGCCCTGATGTATCTTAAATCGAGGTCTGTAATCAAGCCATAGATTAAACTTCAAAGCATTCAATTACGAAAAACTGTTCAACCACATAAACAAACATAAAGATTCGACTAGGAGAATGATTAACCAAATCCAAATCCAAATCCAAAGTGAAGATTTAAATTAATAAACTCCAACTAAAAACACAACCCTACGCCCGGAGATGGTCACGAGAGTTTTAGCCTAGCGCATGCATCTTGAAGATCTTGATTATTGATTGAGAGGATGAAAGCATGGATGATTATGGTGATTAAACGGTGTTATCGTGGTGAAAGATGGCCCCAAAATCGCCCAAGGATGATAGGGTATGAAGGATAATCGACATAGGGTTTAACCATGCTTAATTATAGAAGAAAAACCCAAAAAACAGACTTGTACACTGGTCACGTCATAAGCTACGGTGGATCCACCATAGCTTATGCTGGACCCTGCGCTTACGACAACTTCTTTCTGCCTAACGGTGTTGTTTACGACACTTTTTCCGAACCCTCCATGTAAGCTATGGCAGATCCAACGTAACTTACGGTGGAGATAAGATCAAGATTCTTCCATTTTAAAATTTTTCTCGCTGAGAAACCCAAATTTCATATATTATGGGTCCCATAACTCATTTTCTAGCTCCAGATATGCCCGTTATACTTTTAAATACGAACGAATCAGACTTCTGAACTCCACTGGACCTCAAAGCATGCATGTAGCATGCTCCAATTAGTATCTTTAATTCTCCAAGCACCTGGAATCATAAACCAATCAAAGTAATCGTGTTTAATAGATATAAACAACTAAAATACACGATATTAAACATTAAGAACACGTGATTTCACCCACAAATCACATCCCCACACTTATCGTTTTTCCATCCCGAAAAAGATTTATGATGGAATGGTAATCAAAATTCGTCTTCACAAAACACTCAGGTTATTTTAATTAATTACATATTAACACAAAAACTGCGAGCACCGGTATTTTTGTCCAATTAAACTCATGCCCTAGTACTTACCGAGACAAATAATGTGTGATAAATATATTAGTTCAGATTATTGAGTGGAACCCACACTAAAAATCCTGAAGCTGCCTTTCCACGCTTCATTATGCTTTTACCGAACCAGATCATCCCAACTTGACTTAAACCTTAAAATCAGTCGATCAAAACATTGCAAAACATGGTGTAAACTTTTAAGCACATATGTAATAGCTAAGACAATAAAGGGTATTGTTGTCCACCTAAACTCAAGAATCAAACTCTACTAGAATGACCATTAGATACAGTTAAGGTATAACTAAGTAAGTATATAACAAGGATCCCTACTACATGATATACCCCCATTATCAAGCAACACATCGAAGCGCATCATCCCAGGTGAATATGAACGATTTCATCTTTAGGGTTTACACATGATGTGTCTCAGGTAGGATCCGACGATCCGCTAAAGAGGACAAAGTGTGGCTAACAGCGGGAGTGATCAATTCATTTCCTTAAGTGTATGGTGAAGTACCTAATGATCATTTATGACTTTTTATCACTATTTAGAATAAGTGATTTGCATTGGCTGTGTAGGTTTTTTTATTATATTGGCAGTAATAACTGCGGGTTTACCTTTTTAGTTCAATTCAATATTTGTAAAACCACTTAGGTAATACAAATACCAGATGCAAACCACATAAAGACCCAACATTTCAGAACCTCGAAGCATCCTATCAATACAACATTAAGACCATAAAACTATACACCGTGAAGCGTTAACCACTAAAACTAGAAGTATATTCATTTTAGTTTATTTAACAAGCCATCTAGCATACTCTAAAGTTAAGTCTACCCAAGCATCGTATCAATAGTCTATTCATATTTTAGAAAATTTAACTTTTGGTAATCAAACTAACAAAAGGCTTGAGTATCAATCGACCTTTCATCCTAGTCCTTACACAGACTTAGCTAAGCAAACAAAACCCAAAGATGTTTCCCACTAAAATCAAGAATTATAAAGTTCGATTAAGTCAACAACTAAACCATCCTTTCATTCTTAAAAGCCGAGCCTACTGACACATCCCTAGTTTAGTATGTTTCTGTCTTTTATTATCACACACACACACACACATATATATATATATATATATATAAATATATATTATTTTTGAAAAACAATTCCTGATTTTCTATCATTTTCCATTATTTTGCAACAAAAATTTTAAATTCGGGCATTTTTAACGTTTTTCACTTTTCTCAATAAGTCTTCCCCGAATAATTTCCCGCATCCCCACACTTAAACTTTACATTGGCCCCAATGCATATTTTCATTTAACAATATAGTGCGTTAACAAGGGCTGAAACTATTTTAACAACCAAAGTATAGGAAAGAGCCACATGCACCTGATTCAAATCCCTCTTGTCAAATGAGTCCCAATGATAAATATTGTTGCAACCTTAACCTGCACTCCTTGAACTTGATGTGACGATATATGCTCCAACTAAACTTGACTAAGCCACCATGAGCTTCGTCACACTTAGGGTTTACTATGACTGCCAAACACAAACAAAAAGTAGCATGCAAAAAGAAAATCAAAAATAAAGAAAAACAAAACAAAATAAAATAAAAATGTTGGGTTGCCTCCCGGTCAATGCTAAGTTATTGTTAAGGTCTTCAGTCGGACCGTTATCTTATTTTTGCAGTTACTGTGGTCTAATGGAGTGATTTTTCCTCCATCTCACTCCGTGTGCTTCTCCAAAAAAGTGGTATCTTCTCTAGTGCATTCCACCTTGGCCTAAAACATGCCAACCTTCTTTGTTTGTTTTCAAACCCTAGGGGTTTCTTTACTTTCTCTTTCTTTAGTGGTTTCTTATTTCTTGTTCCATATTTTTCTTTATTGACCACCGTTTCCATCACAGTCTTGATATCATCTATTGAACTAGCCAACTCCACAATCTGAATCTCTATTGCATTCAACTCCTCTTTTTCCTTTTCTCTGTTCGCCCTGTCAAACACAGAATCCTTCTCTTTGGTGTCATCCTCACTTATGCGAGGAAGTCACCCGTTAGCAGCACATAACCTAGAATATTTATTTTAAAAAGAATAATCATATGAATTTGAAAATTTATTTAGAACTAACTTACGATTACATAAGGTCACGCAAACTGTACCATCTTGGCAGTTAATCTGAGCATTTATTGTCGCCAAAAACGGTCTCGCTAATATCACCTGGGCTATTTCTTTCTTCTCAGCTGGTGCATAATCGAGCAACAAGAAATCTTCAGGGTAGTAAAAATCACCAACCTTATCTGCAACACCAACCAACTTTCCCCGTGGTCTTCTTCTAGGGATATCAGCTAACACTAAGGTGGTGTCAACCTCTTGTAAAGGCCCGAAGTCAAACCAGTCATACACTCCTCGTTAAAACACTAACACTTGCACTATAATCAACCAGTGCCTTGGTAGTCTTGAATTCCTCAATCTGAATGGGAATAAGTGGATCTCATGTTTCAAATTCATCAACCATGTCATTCACCACATTATCTTCAATGGTGATAGCACTAATGTGTACATTTTCCCCATTTGCTGAACTACCACTCTGTTGGCTTGGGTTCTTCAAAAGTATCACTCGGTAGCTTTGACAAAATTCTTTTCAAACATGCCACCTCTTCAGCTAGCTGACTCACTTGTTTATCCCTTAAGGCATTAGCTTTCTCCTAGAGCTCTAACCTTTGATTAATACTTTTATTCTGAGCTTCCTGATCTACCTTAATTTGTTTTAGGAAATCCATGACATCCTTGATTGACTCCTCTTTATTACCCCCAAAATTTTATTGATCATATCCATACTACCTCTGATTTCACTGATAAGCCGCCCTCTATGAACTGCCCGGGAACTTTGGGTTCAATTGAGAACTTGCATTCCCGTAGCTGAAATTAGGATGATTTATGAGGCGCGAATGGTAAATATTTTAATTCATATTATTATTATTATTATTATTATTATTATTATTATTATTATTATTATTATTATTATTATTATTATTATTATTATTATTATTACACTTTTCTCCATGAACATAATTTACCTCATCCTCATTCCTTTTATCATAGACAACCCCGCATGGAGTTATGTCATGCCCCAATTCTCTACATTATTCACACACCGGGTATGTTTTACTTTTTTGATTCCTTCCTTTTACATCGGTTACCATTAACTTCTCTATTGTATTTTCCATCCGAGTCATTCTGTCTTCAGATACACCGGTCTCCACAAATTTTACAACTAACACTTTATCATCTTATTTGACTAAGCCAGTCGTTTGGAGTTTATGGCATATCTTTCCAAGTGTATCTAATCCATATTTTCATCATTAGGAACAAAAGATCCGTTTGTAGTGGACAGAATATCTAGAACATCATCACTCGATAAACCATCTTGGAAGGCCTTAATCAATTCCCATCGGACATTCCATGATATGGACAGCTCCTTAACAACAACTTTAACCTATGGAATGACTCATAGAAGGTCTCACCCGTACGCTGTTGAAAATTCCGAGTGCTTTTCGGGATTCTGATGTTCTTTGTGGCGTAGACACTCGTTTAAGAATTTTTGTTAAATATCATACCATGTATAGATGATGGCTGATGGTTGTGACAAAAACCACTGCTTGGCTGAATCTTTTAACTAAACTGAAAGACCACTAGTTTAACCTCATCAGTTGTGAACCCCAGACTTGAAATCGTAGCACATATTGAGTTGAAGTCACTTAAATGGAGATATGGTTCTTCACTCAATTTCCCATGAAACATCAGTAACCAGGTTAAACTAGATTGTCTCACTGTAAAGGTTCTCCCATTTCTCAACAGGATAATGATCGGAAGGGGGTTCACTGCCACTTGTGAAATGAAGTGACTTTGAACCCCGCGGACTGGTGGTGGAATATATGATGGCGAAACCACGTCATCATAATTATAATACTATGCTGGTGGTGGTTTGGGTGCTTTTTGTTGCTAGTTATACGGTTACTGGTGTGAGTTTTGGTTTTATTGATGCTGATGGTTTTGATTTTTCTGTGGTGCTTGGTTATACTGTTGATACCGTTATTGATTTTGTGGGTAATAATCTCCTTGTTCATCTTCATACTCTTCATTTTCTTTTTCCCCATTAAAATCATCCCATTCATTCCCAATGTTCCATTCTTTAACACGTGCATTCTGATTACCAAATTTCCATATTCTCTTAACTCTAATGGCCCTTGATGGTCCTATAGGGCTGATCTGACTGAGCAGTTATCACCCCCCATGACCTGTCTAGTTGTTCCTGTTATTCCCTTGGTGAAATATTTGGCCTTGGTAATTGTGAGGCTAGAAGTTCTGGTAGGCCAAAGGATCATTATTGAGATTAACGGGATGTCTCTTACTATATTCACCACTCCGGTTAGCTCTATTTTGGTTTCGATTTTGGTTTTGACAAGGTGGTGGTTGTGGGTCAATATGTGGGATTGGCTATTCTTGATTGGCGGGTTGGTCTAGGTTTACGGTTTGGTCTACGGGTGGGTCCTGGTCATTATGTTGACTCATGTTTTTGGCCTTGAGTTTTGAAGATTCGGCTTCAGACTTTTTATTCAAACCCGTTCTGTAGCTACTCGGTTTCTCTTTGATGTCTTTCAATCTCTGGATCAAACTCAAGCTGCTCTTTACCTCTAGAATAACTTGTATGCTTAAACCTGTGAGATTATCTGCACACACACGAAAACACAAAATCCACATAAAATCAAACAAAATAAAAATAAATAAATAAAAACTAAATTAATCTAAATTAAACTAGCACTTTGCGTGCTGATTCCCCAGTAACGTGGCCATTTTGATCGATGTCGAAAGGTGTAACGCCCGTTAATTCCGGTTCCAAGAGTAAAAATTGTAAAGTATATATTATTCTCCGGATTTAACCGACGTTTCTCGGGAGCCTTTACGTCATCCCGGTATGTTAAAATTTTGTAACTTTCCACCCAAGTTGCTACACACTTCATACTGTAGGGACTAGAGTGTAATTTATTTTATATTATAATATTAAAAAAGAAAAACCCTAACCTTAACTCTATGCGCAGCCGATCGGCCTCAAGACCCCCCCTGCTCGTTTTTCTTCTGCCCACCCAAGTTTCAGCCGTGAAAACTTCAATCTAAGGTCGGTTTTATGATTTCCCGTGTCTTTTACACCTTAATTGATCATATTAACGCGCTTATTGGTCGTTAAGGTTGAGTTTTGATGATAACAGTTTGCTGATAGATTCGTATACGTTTATTGTAGGGTCCGTAACATGATGATAATCCATTGTTTTTCATCGATTCTTGATTCCATGATGTTCAACTTTGAGTCTAGTTTCCAGAAAGGTAGAATACGTAATTTTTGGACAAGATTTGTATGGTTTTTATGAATTTATAAAATCGAGTGTCAAAGCTGATGCGGGATGACGGACTCTGGCCTATCTTCCAGACGTCATAAGCTTTTTTCGACAGGTCCAAATTTGTTGGTTCCACTTCTGGAAGTTAGTAATTTGAGTTAGGAACCAAACCCAATTGGAATCATTTAATTTGGTTTGGTAATGAATTTTATAAAAATAAAACCATTTTGTTGCTCACTGAAATAGCTGCACGTACCTTGCTGTGTTGGAGGAATTTTTATATTTTTTGTGTCCAATAGAAAAATATAATAAAAATATTTTTATAAAACTAAGACATTTATTAAATTTTGGTAAAAATTTAATAATTTATTTCAAAGGTTATCCTATGTAATTAAATGCATCTTCGCATGCTAAAATCTACACGTTTTACTCGTTATTAATCGATAAGTTTGTTTTAGGCTTAACCGGTGGATTTGGTTAGTTGAAAGGTTTTAGGGGCTGAGGTAAAGTAATTGGGTATGGGTTGGGCCTTAGGCCAAGTTTTTGGGCCTTGGGCCAAGTGTTGGGCCTTGGGCCAAGTTGTTGGGCCTTGGGCCAAAGTGTTGGGCTTGAACGGCCCATTAGGCAATAGTGCTTTTATGGTCTAGTTTAGTAACGCGTTGTGTATAATTTACAGGCCCTTGCTTGTGATTGTGCACTTAGGGATTTCCTAGCTCGTTGCAGGTGTTCGATTGATTTCAGGTGAGTTCATGATGCCCCCTTTTTTAACACTTTTTAAATTTTGGGCTATCATGCACACCTAAGTGTTTTCTTGCATGATGAAATATTTTAAACAATTTTATATAGGCTTGCTAGTATATGGTAGGCCTTGGGATGTTAAATATATATATATATACACATTATTGCTTGGCCTATATTTGGCGATGTTGTAGTCGTTTCGACTACTGATGTTGCGTATGCCTACTTTGTGTTTGCATGTGTTGATGTTACGTGTTTGGGTTGTACGTTTGCTCGACCCTGATGTTATACGTGGATGTTATATATATATGTATATATATTGTTATATATATAGGGATGTACTTGAAAGGATGTTTACATATATATTTTGTATATGTATGTATGAGAATGTTTAGTTTACGGTAATGATGATTTAATGGATGCACTCTTTTATTTTTAAACTTTTGTTATGACTATCATAATTGTTACTTCTGATATTATTTACTTAAAACTTGAACTCACTCAGCTCAAGCTGACTTTGTGTGCATGTTAGTGTGAGTTTCAGGTTAGGAAGAGGATGCCTTATCGTTTGGACGTGCACGAAGCTACTTGGACGGTAAAGGGCATACGAGGATGGAAGAATGTAATTTGAACAATTTTATTTTAAATGGTTTTATGAATTATATTTAAAATTGGTTTTGGGCAAAATTCCCGGGTTTTAGGGAACTTACTTCACTATTTATGTTTTCCGCTGAATTTACACTCTGAGATGTAGGTTTTAATGGAAGAAACCATTTTCAAGTTTTAATTATTTTATTAAGTATTTTGTATGAATACCAACTGTGTGGCTCCCGGGGTTCGGGGCCTTACAAGTTGGTATCAGATCCATGGTTCGATGGATCCGAGCATCCCCGAATGCTTGGACTCGAACTATAAGAAAAGAGACCAGTATGCCCAACGCGAGTATCTGCACGCCAAGAGGTAACTTTAAATGATTTAGTCATTACTTTAAATTTAAGATTTCCAGTATGTGATTAATTGTTAAGTGTTAGATAGAATGCTAATGTGGTTAGGGGCAGGGGGTGCTTAGAACGGGCCGGTGAAGTAAACGACTAATAACACTTGATCAACGTTATTAGCAGTCTACCCTTACCTTCCATGTTTTAAATACCACTTGAGCCTAACTATGTTAGGATTCCGTCTTTGTAGGGATAGGATTTGTCTAACTCTCGAGTCGTTAGCGTTAAAGTTTATCTTATTCCCTAAATTCTCCTGTTCGTTTCCCATCCTCTCGAACGCTTTGCGCGTAATGGTTTAGCTGAGGCGTAGCATACTGTCACTCTGGGTTCCTTGGTACTTGACCGCTTAAATTCCTCGCTCCTTCAAGAATGTATGAGCAACTGTTTAGCTAAGTAGGAGCGTGATGTTATCCTAGATACCTTTCTACTTAATGAATTACCGGCGTCAGTCTTATTTGATTCGGGCGCCAGTAGAAGTTTTGTGTCTACCGCTTTCTGGTCCTCGTTGAATAAATCACCCAAGCGCGTAGTCGATGTGTTTGAGGTTGAGGTCGCCGTAGGAAAATCTGTTTCCGTGTCTAGGACTACCGTCGGTGATGTTCCTATCGTTCGGGATTTCCCAGATGTAATTCCAGATGATTTTTCAGATGTGCCGCCGGACCGCGAGTTCGAGTTCCAGATAGATCTTGTGCCGGGCGCAAAACCCGTTACTCGAGCCCTTATTGTCTAGCATCGAATGAGATTAAAGAACTTATGGCCCAGTTGGAAGACTTGCTCAACAAGGGCTTCATTCGACCGAGCATCTCACCTTGGGGTGCCCCGGTCCTGTTCGTTAAGAAGAAGGACGGTAGCATGCGAATGTGCATTGACTACCGTGAATTGAATAAGCTCACTGTTAAAAATCGGTACCCTCTCCCGAGGATCGACGACTTATTTGATCAGCTCCAAGGAGCTAGTTGGTTCTCGAAGATCGACCTTAGGTCCGGGTATCATCTGTTGAAGATTTGGGAGGAAGATATTCCCAAGACTGCCTTCCGCACTCGTTATGGGCACTACGAATTCCTCGTGATGTCTTTCGGTTTGACCAACGCACCGGCTGCGTTCATGGATCTTATGAACCAGGTGTGTAGTCCGATGCTCGATCGCTCTATTATTGTATTCATCGACGACATCCTTGTGTATTCCAAAAGCAAATTTGATCACGCTGGTCATCTCTCGGAAGTTTTGGAAGCTCTACGAAAGAACAAATTGTATGCAAAATTTTCTAAGTGTTCCTTCTGGTTGCATGAGGTTCAGTTCTTGGGTCACGTTATTAACCCGAGTGGTATTTTGGTTGATCCTGCAAAGGTGGAAGCCGTGAATGAATGGGAGTCTCCTAAGTCTCCATCTGAAATCTGTAGCTTTCTGGGTTTGGCGGGGTATTACCGCCGCTTTATTCCCGTTTTTTCGAAAATTGCTTCTTCACTGACCAGGTTGACTAAGAAGAGTGTTAAGTTCATTTGGGGTACTGAGCAGGAGGAGGCTTTTCTCGAGTTGAAGAACAGGTTGAATCATGCCCCGATTTTAGCTCTATCTGATGGCACCGATGATCTGGTGGTTTATTCTGATGCCTCTTATCAGGGGATTGGGTGTGTTTTGATGCAGCGAGGTCGAGTCATCACTTATGCCTCACGGCAGTTGAGGCGTCATGAGGCGAATTATCCTACCCACGATTTGGAGCTGGCGGCGGTGGTGTTTGCGCTCAAGTTGTTGAGACATTATTTGTACGGTGTTCCTTGCGTTATCTATACCGATCATAAAAGCTTAAAATATTTCTTCGAGCAAAAGGAACTGAATATGCGACAGCGCCGATGGTTGGAGTTGATTAAGGACTACGATCTGGAGATTATGTACCCTCCGGGTAAGGCTAACGTGTTAGCCGACGCTTTAAGTCGGAAGGAGAGACCAAAACCTATTCGTGTGAAATCCTATCAGCTTATTCTTAAACCCGATATTTTGAAACAAACAGCCAACGTTCAGAATGAGGCTTTGCAGGTGGAATGGATTATGTAAGAGCGTGTTTGGGGTCAGGAGAAATTGTTGGAAGACGTCGGTGACGGGGTGAAGTATAAGGATGGTCGTTTATGGGTACCGAAATTGGGGGATTCAGAGATAAGATTTTGGATGAGGCACACAAGTCGCGCTATTCTATTCACCTGGGCGCGACCAAGAAGTACCAAAACTTGAAGAAGAATTATTGGTGGCCTGCGATGAAGTTTGAGGTGGCTTAGTATCTGAGTAAGTGTTTGACGTGTCTACAAGTTAAGGCCGAGCATCAAAAGCCGTTCGGGAAGCTTCAACCTTTAGAAATACCTGAGTGGAAGTGGGAGCATCTTACTATGGATTTCGTGACTAAACTGCCTCGTACTCCTAGGGGTAACTATGACACCATTTAGGTAATCGTGGATAGACTGACCAAGAGCGCTCACTTCTTTCTAATTCGAGAGACTTTTAATTCTGAGCAGCTGGCCGATGCGTTTATTCGTGAGATCGTCTCTAGGGACAAGGTTCCGGTATCTATTGTTTTGGATAGGGATACGCGTTTCACCTCCAGGTTTTGGAAAAGGTTTCACGAGGAGATGGGCACCAAACTCCTCATCAGTACTGCTTATCACCCGCAGACGGATGGTCAGTCTGAGAGGACCATTCAGACTCTCGAGGATATGTTGCGGGTTTATGTTATCGACTTGGTGGTAGTTGGGATCGTCACTTACCGTTGGTAGAGTTCTCGTATAATAACAGTTATCATGCCATGATTGGGATGCCACCGTTTGAGATGTTGTATGGTAGGAGGTGTAGGACTCCAGTCTGTTGGGGTTCCATTGGACAGAAACAGTTGGGTAGTTTGGAGGTGGTTGAGGCTATGACGGAGAAACTGGATAAGATTAAGGCTTATATGAAGGCCGCTCAGGATCGTCAAAAGTCTTATGCGGACAAAAGGCGAAGGCCTATCGTGTTTGAGGCTGGGGACCGGGTTATGTTGAAGGTTTCTCCTTGGAAGGGCATTATTCGTTTTCGTAAGAGGGGAGAAGCTTAGTCCGAGGTTTATTGGTCCGTTTCGTATATTGTCCCGTGTTGGTGAGGTAGCATATAGGCTGGAATTGCCTGATGAGCTCACGGGGATTCATCCGACTTTTCACGTGTCCCATCTGAGGAAATGCTTAGCGGATGAAGAGGTCCATGTGCCTCTCGATGATATTGAACTCGATAGTAAGCTGAACTACGTCGAGCAACCGATTGCTATTCTTGATTGTCAGGAGAGGCGTCTGAGGAATAAGGCGGTTAGGCAGGTGAAGGTGCAGTGGAGACACCGTAGGGGTTCCAAGGCTACTTGGGAGTCCGAGGAAGAGATGATGAAACTCTATCCGCAGTTGTTCCTGTTGCGTCCCCGAATCCCGTTGTAAAGGGGGTGGACTTGTAACGCCCATTGATTCCAGTTCCAAGAGTAAAAATTGTAAAATATGTATTATTCTCGGGATTTAACCGATGTTTCTCGGGAGCCTTTACGTCATCCCGGTACGTTAAAATTTTGTAACTTTCCACCCAAGTTGCTACACACTTCATACTGGAGGGACTAGAGTGTAATTTATTTTATATCATAATATTAAAAAAGAAAAACCCTAACCCTAACTCTATGCGCAGCCGATCGGCCTCAAGACCCCCCTGCTCGTTTTTCTTCTGCCCAGCCAAGTTTCAGCCGTGAAAACTTCAATTTAAGGTCGGTTTTATGACTCCCCATGTCTTTTACACCATAATTGATCATATTAACGCGCTTATTGGTCGTTAGGGTTGAGTTTTGATGATAACAGTTTTCTGACAGATTGGTATACGTTTATTGTAGGGTCCGTAACGCGATGATATTCCATTGTTATTGATCGATTCTTGAATCCATGATGTTCTACTTTGAGTCTAGTTTCCAGAAAGGTATAATACGTAATTTTTGGACGAGATTTGTATGGTTTTTATGAATTTATAAAATCGAGTGTCAAAGCTGATGCGGGATGACGGATTCTGGTCTGTCTTCCCGACGTCATAAGTTCGTTTTAGGCTTAACCGGTGGATTTGGTTAGTTGAAAGGTTTTATGGGCTGAGGTAAAGTAATTGGGTATAGGTTGGGCCTTGGGCCAAGTTGTTGGGCCTTGGGACAAAGTGTTGGGCTTGAACTGCTCATTAGGCAAGAGTGCTCTTACGGTCTAGTTTAGTAACGCGTTGTGTATAATTTACAGGCCCTTGCTTGTGATTGTGCACTTAGGGATTTCCTAGTTCGTTGCAGGTGTTTGATTGATTTTAGGTGAGTTCATGATGCCCCCTTTTTAACTCTTTTTAAATTTTGGGCTAGCATGCACACCTAAGTGTTTTCTTACATGATGAAATGTTTTAAACGATTTTATATAGGCTTGCTAGTATATGGTAGGCCTTGGGATGTTAAATATATATATATATACACATTATTGCTTGGCCTATATTTGGCGATGTTGTAGTCGTTTCGACTACTGATGTTGTGTATGCCTACTTTATGTTTGCATGCGTTGATGTTACGTGTTTGGGTTGTACGTTTGCTCGACCCTGATGTTATACGTGGATGTATATATATATATATATATATATATATATATATATATATATATATATATATATATATTCTTATATATATAGGGATGTACTTGAAAGGATGTTTAGATATACATTTTGTATATGTATGTATGAGAATGTTTAGTTTTCGGTAATGATGATTTAATGGATGCACTCTTTTATTTTAAAACTTTTGGTATGACTATCATAATTGTTACTACTAATATTATTTACTTAAATCTTAAACTCACTCAGCTCAAGCTGACTTTGTGTGCATGTTAGTGTGAGTTTCAGGTTAGGAAGAGGATGCCTTATCGCTTGGATGTGCACGAAGCTACTTGGACGGTGAAGGGCATACGTGGATGGAAGAATGTAATTTGAACAATTTTATTTTAAATTTTTTTATGAATTATATTTAAAATTGGTTTTGGGCAAAATTCCCGGGTTTTAGGGAACTTACTTCACTATTTATGTTTTCCGCTGAATTTACACTCTGAGATGTTTGTTTTAATGGAAAAAACCATTTTCAAGTTTTAATTATTTTGTATGAATACCAACTGTGGGGCTCGTGGGGTTCGGGGCCTTACAAAAGGTCAATCAAAGACATTGTTGGTGCACATTGTGTGGCCGTCGCTTGGCGAATAGTTTAGAATGTTTATGTTGTATGCTGTACACCTAGGTAGTGGTTCACGCTGAAAGTGATCCATTTGAAAGAGCATTTTCAAATGGATACTCATTCGATCGAATGAGTTTCTGATTCGATCGAATGAGTCTGCCATTCGATCGAATAGGACTCATTCGATCGAATGAGTCCTGACCGAATGGCAGCGGGTATAAATACCAGCTTTCAGGCTGTGAACAGTAGAGGTTTTGCGTGCCCGGGGCCCAGGTGCTGTCCGGATGAGGGGGGAGGCCATGCTCGACCTCCCCCTGCCATAGATCGTGATTTCAGTGTTTAAACAAGCATGTAATCTTTCGTTTTTATCAATGAAATCGTTTGTTTCGTGTTTGTTTATATCCGTCTTTGGTCTTCAAACCTTCCGTCTCGAACGCGCTCGGATCGTCTCGGTCCCGGCCGATCCAACAGACATTTAGAAAATACCTTTACTAGAAATGGCATGTAAGGTGTCGAATCCACAAGGAATTAGTGGGAAGTGTTAGACTCTTTATTTATTAATAATTAAATTAAGTGGACAGACGATGTCAACAAGTTTCAAATATTTGTTAAGTAAAAACACTATTACTTTTAGTAGTAAAAAATTATGAGAAAATAGCCAATCTCCAGGTTCCAGGTTGTGAAGCAGACTAGACCATTTCATTAAACCTATTTGTCAAACTCGTCTGTTTATACCTATAATAAAAAGATTAAATATTTGATCTCATTAACCGTCAGAACTTAACCTAAACAATTGGTTTGGATGTATAATAACCTAATGCATTACCAGTTTTAGGGCTTTATAAATGCAATCGGCTAAATGGTTAAAGATAAACAGATCAATGACGTAAGAACCTAATCCTAGTTAACTGATATAAACTCAAAGCATTCAATTACCAAAAAACTGTTCAACCACATAAACAAACATTATGATTCGACTAACCAAATGATTAACCAAATCCCAATCCAAAGTGAAGGCTTAAATCAATAAACTCCAACTACAAATACAACCCTAAGCCTAGATATGGTCAAGAGAGCATTAGCATAGCATATGCATCATAAAGATCTTGATTATTGGTTATAAATGGTGAATAAAAGGAGTTATGGTGGTGAAAGATGGCCCCAAAATTGCCCAAGGATGATAGGGTAAGAAGAATATTCGACCTAGAGTTTAACTGGGCTTAATATGGAAGCCGGTCCAGCCGTAAGCTACGGTGGAGCCATGGTAGCTTATGGTGGACCCTCCCTTACGGTAAATTCTTTCTACCTTACAGTGATGTTCACGCCACCTTTTCCTAACCCTCCACCATAAACTACAGTGTCTGCACCATAGCTTACGGTGTGGAGATGACATCAGTATCCTTCCATTTTCAGATTCCTCTTGTCAAGAAAACCAAAATTCTCTCGTAACTCATTTTCTATCCCTAGATATGTCCATTTTACTTTTAAACGTGCACAAATCACTTCCGAACTCCTCCAGACTTCAAAGCATGCATGTAACAGCCCCCAAATACTATCTTTAATGCTACAAGCACCTGCAATCATAGCCCAATCAAAGTAATCATGTTTAATAGATACAAACAACTAAAATACATGATATTAAACATTAAGATCACATGATTTCACCCACACATCATCTATCCACATGTTCAATTAATTTCATTAAATTAAACGGGTCACTGTTAACTCTCGGTTTCAGATCGACTACAATTTGAGCCTTTGGAGCTTGTGGAACTAGCCCATTTGAAAAAAATAACTTACTCAAGGCCCAATCATCCCCTAGCAAATCCTGTTGGAGCCCATTTGCGTTTGGAGGCACACCTTTATGCGGTAGAGGTGGGGCGTCGAATGTGGATCCTCCTTTGAACTACACACTTGATCTTCCACATCAACATTGATATGTATCCCATCACAGTTTGGTGGTGGGGTAACCAACTCATTTGTATTATTTAAAAATTTTTGGGGTACCTCCAAACCATTGACCTTAACAACCCTTGCCACATTCTCTTGAAATGTCCCATCTTCATGAATTGACTTATACCCTTTTTTGTCAAACATATCAGCTGTCGTAGTTACCAGTTTTTCGAACTTTCCAAATGTCGAGAACTGTAACTTTGCCAAACTTTCATTGACCACAAGTTTACCGGCGATGTCGACTCTGGTGATAACAACTTCAAAGATGCAAACAAGAGGAGACTATTACCCCATCGAGGGTTGGAACCCACGATTTTATCTCCTCCACAACCTATACCGGATGAATCTTCTAATTCAACTTAATCAAAATATCTTCTTCAATTCTATTCCCGATCTTAGTGATAATTAAACAATCACCTGCCGAATTATCCGAACTTTACCAAGAAAATTTTGAATGACAAATAAATGAACTAAACAATTCACCGACATTATCGTAAACCAAACTGTCCTGAAGCATTAATGGTAAACCAACCACTTTTACGCTGTGTTCCAGAATTAACTTATGGAGTGAAAGAAAAAGAAAGTGAAGGAATCATGTAACATCCAACTTTTTGTTAAATAATAAATGACGGAAAGTTTTGTTATTAACTGTATGTCGTTAAGTTAGTCGTGTGTTAAGTGTTTGGATAATATTTGGATTTGGAATTTGTGAGTGGGTTGTGGGGCCCATGGCCCCCTATATAAGCCTAACCTCTCCACCCTTTCACCATTTTGTTACCTTTCACCACACACATACTCAAGAACACACACACTTTCTCTCTACATTCCGGGTCCAAATCCGTGTAAAAAGAGGAAGAATCTCGTGTGTAGACATCATCAAATAACAAGAATCAAGTCCAGATCTACGTATTGTCCGGATCTGAACTCGAACCCGAAGCAAAAGTTAGCCTTGCACAACTAAGGATGGGCGTTACCATTAACGGCGAGAGAAACCGACTCCAGGTGAGTTCTAGCCCCCATTTCCTGGTTATGTTTTCGGGGCTGTGTGCATACTCCTATGTGGCAGTTTAAATGCTTATCTTAGGTGATAGGTATATGATACATGTATGATCGTACATTGAATGTTATTACTATATGATGGTTATGTGAATGAATGTGTATGTAAATATTATATACATAAGAAAAGTAAAGTATGCACTTATGATAGGGACCAGACCCTCATAATATCTAAGATGATAGGGACCAGACCCTCCTAATATCTGAGATGATAGTGACCAGACCCTTATAATATCTGAGATGTTAGGGACCAGACCCTTATAATATCTGAGATGTTTAAGATAGAATAGCTTATGGTATACCATAGGGTTTTATGAAAGAAAGTATGTAAGTACGTATGCATGTATAAAAAGTATGTGTGAAAGAAGTAATAGCAAAGTAAGGAATGAATACGTATCTTCGGACGCGTATGAGTAAGGATAGGAATGTATTGTATGTTAAATTGATTAACTAGAACTCACTCAGCGTAGCTGAATTTTAGTATGCATGCAGGCAGATAGGTTAAGGCAGCTGGCTTGAGGAGGGATAAAGAGACTGGCATCTATGAAGAAGTGTCATGACTATTTAATGTTATGTTATGAAAAGACAATTTGTATGTTAAGACAAAAATGAATGTTTGTAATGTGATGTTTAAAGTTTTAAATTATTCCACAAAAGTTTAAATTAACTTTGATTTTAGAACTGTGTTTATGAGTAAATTCAACACCAAAGTAGGGTTATCGGGAACGGGTCCTTACAAGTTGGTATCAGAGCATAAGTTTGAGAGAAATAAGCATCCTACATGCTTAGACTCGAACATAGAATGGGACTTAAGGAAGAAAAGAAAGAAGATGCCAGTCCAAGAATGCCATGTGTCTCCCAAGCAAACTTAGAAAGCGATAACCATGTGTAAGTTGAACCTGTGTATAGTAAAGAATGAGTAAGAAAGCTAACTTAATAACTAGATATAGAATTGCTTGTTATATGTGGCGATGTGAAATGTACGATTGTCTAATTGTTATAAATGGAACCTAGCACAAGTGGACTCACAAAGGGAAGTGTAAAGGACATGGTGAGTAACGTGATCAGCTAATCACAACTGGCCACTGTTATTACCTGTTAGCCTTACCATCCTCGTACTAAATATTTCCTGTAGTGACGACATTTGTGTTTTCCTATAGAATACGAATGGCTGGCACTAAGAAGACTGCTGGACAAGGGAGTTGCACGAGTCGACGTGGTAGACCACATGTTACCCAAGTAGCCCCCGAGCAACCGATTATCGAGTCTGATGAAGACAGAAGCGTGACTGTGCGAGACGAAGGGAATCGGCTTGACCCGGCGATTCAAGCTGCTATTACTCAAGCAGTAGCTGCTGTACTGCAGCATCTCCAACAGGAAAAGCCAATTGGGAGTCGTGCGGGAACTGTTGAGGAGATTGGAGAGGGTAGTAAAATGGACGAAGAGGCTGAGAAAGAGGGATCAAGTGAAGGTGGGTCTGTGAAGGCCAATGATGGTAGGAAAGGCCGAGGTGGGTGCAGCTACAGGTTGTTTAAGGGTTGTGACCCGCCAAAGTTTTCTGGTACATGGGATGCAATCGCTACTCTCCAATGGATAACCGCAATGGACAAGGTTATCCGAATTAGCGAGTGTAGCCCCGACCAAGCAGTGGGTTTTGCTACCTAGTCGTTTGGGGATGAAGCTATGTTTTGGTGGGAGACAGTAGAGCAAAGGAAGACTGCTGCTGAGATCAAGGCCAAGAAGTGGGAAGATTTAAAGGAAATGGTCATGAAAAAGTTCTGTGCTGATGCTAAAGTTGAAAGGGCGGAGATGAAGTTCCTGAATTTGAGGGCTGGGGACGACGACACTCCGCGAGTACACTACTGAGTTTAACCATATGTCAAGGCTGGTGCATGATATGGTGAACATTGAGGCTAAGAGAATCAAGTGCTACTTGAGGGGACTACCACAAACTATCCGCACCTTTGTTCGGGCTAGTAAACCTGCTACTTTTGATTCTGCTGTCGAACTTGCAGAAATGGTTTACGACGACCTGGTTGTGGATGACGTGGTGGTGGAAGAGCAGAAGGAGAAGAAGTGGGTTGCTCCTGCCAAATGACCTGGTACTCAAATGTGGAACTCCAAAGATAAGAAGCAAAATGTGTGGGAGAAAAAGCCATGCAGGACTTGTGGAAAAATGCACGGTGGTAAGTGCAAGTGGGGTAAAGGTAGTCAGTGTGGGAAGACCCACGGAGGGGAATGCAGGCAAGGGTCGAATGCCTGTTACAAATGTGGAAAGATGGGGCATTACGCTAACGAATGCAACGCGAAACCCACCTGTTACAAATGTGGAAAGACGGGTCATATGGCAAGGGAGTGCACAGAAGGTGAAGCTGGGGGAAACGGTAAGAAGGATGCTGAGCAGGCTAGGCCAAGGACCAGAGCCTTCATGTTGACACAAGAACAAGCCAAACAAATCCCAGATGTCGTGACAGGTACATTTCTAGTAAACGGTATTTCAGCTTCCGTATTGTTTGACTCAGGTGCGACCAGGAGTTTCGTAGCTACCCAGTTTTGTAAGACAGCTAAAATGAAATGTTGTCGTGTGCCTGAAAATTTTATGGTAGAAACCGCTAACGAGACCTCAGTTAAAATTATGAGATTGGTTAAGAATTGTAAGATAGAATTGGAAGGACACGAATTCCTTGCTACCCTGTATGTTTTAACCTTAGGAGGATTCGATGTAGTATTGGGGATGGATTGGCTGTCTGAATTTGAAGCTCAGATAGTGTGCAGGAGTAGATTGGTAAGACTGATGGTGGTTCAGTAACGGTTTATGGTGATAGAGAAAGTACAGGGCTTAACGTCATTTCGATGATAAAAGCCGAAGGTTTATTAAGGCGAGGGTGCAGTGCCTACCTGGCGTACGTTGTCAAAGCAACGGCCGAGATGAGGGAAATGAAAGACGTTCCTGTAGTGTGTGACTACCCGGAAGTCTTTCCCGAGGACCTTCCGGGGTTACCACCAGAGCGAGAAGTGGAATTCCATATAGAATTTATACTAGGAGCACAGCCCGTCGCGAAAACACCTTATCGTTTGGCGCCGTCTGAGATGAAGGAATTGATGTCCCAACTGCAAGAACTCCTCGACAAGGGTTTCACAAGGCAGAGTGTTTCCCCGTGGGGCGCGCCGGTGTTATTCGTTAAGAAGAAGGATGGGAGTATGAGAATGTGCATCGACTATAGGGAGTTGAATAAGCTTACCATGAAGAATAGATATCCGTTGCCCCGGATTGATGATTTGTTTGATCAGTTGCAAGGTGCTAGTTGGTTGTCGCGAATAGACCTCAAATCGGGTTACCATCAACTGAAGGTGAAAGAGGCGGACATCCCTAAAACATCATTTCGGACACGGTACGGACACTACGAGTTCCTTGTGATGTCGTTTGGTCTAACCAACGCTCCCACGGCATTTAAGGACATGATGAACAGGGTATGTCGGCCGATGTTAGACAAGACGGTTATCGTTTTCATTGACGATATATTAATTTATTCAAAGACCGAGTCTGACCATGCTGAGCACCTGAGGGAAGTATTGGAAGTTTTGAAAAAGGAGAAATTGTATGCGAAGTTCTCAAAGTGCGCATTTTGGTTGTGAGAGGTGCAGTTTCTAGGTCATATAATCAATGCAGAGGGGATTACTGTGGACCCAGCTAAGATCGAAGCGATAAAGAATTGGAAGAATCCGCGAAACCCGACCGAGATACGCAGTTTCCTAGGGTTAGCTGGCTATTATAGGAGATTCATTCCGAGCTTCTCTAAGATAGCCGCACCGTTAACAGGTATGACCCGAAGGACTATGGTGTTCGATTGGGGTAGGTGGCAAAAAGAGGCGTTTGAAGAACTAAAGAAGGGGCTCACGCAAGCTCCAATCCTTGTTCTGCCCGATGGAGAAGAAGATTTGGTAGTTTGCACCGATGCTTCATATCAGGGGTTAGGTTGCGTGTTGATGCAACGAGGGAAGGCCATAGCTTACGCGTCTAGGAAATTGAAAGTTCACGAATGTACGTACCCGACGCATGACCTAGAGCTAGCCACTGTAGTACATGCTCATAAGATCTGGAGACACTACTTGTATACTATATACACGGACCACAAGAGTTTGAAATACTTCTTTGAGTAGAAAGAGCTGAACATGAGGCAGAGAAGGTGGTTAGAACTGATAAAGGATTATGATTGTGATATCAAGTATTACCCGGGAAAGGCTAATGTGGTTGCTAACGCCTTGAGCCAGAAGAACGCAGAAGTTATCGCGATAGTAAAGTCTTATAAGCTGATAATCAACTCAGATTTCTTTGAAGAGATCAGCAAGGTTCAGTCAGAAGTGTTGATAGATGAAGGGTTGATGAAGAAAGAAAGCATTTTTGGCCAGCAGAACGAGTTGATAGATAATACTCATGGTGTAAAGACCAGGTTTGACCGAATGTGGATCCCACGACATGGGAAACTTAGAGGTCGAATTCTAGACGAGGCCCATAAGTCTCGGTACTCGATTCATCCAGGATCTACCAAGATGTATCAAGACTTGAAGAAGGACTGCTGGTGGCCGGGTATGAAGAATGAAGTAGTAGATTATGTAGGTAAGTGTTTAACTTGCCTACAGGTTAAGGCCGAACACCAGAAACCATATGGAAAGATGCAGCCGTTGGAGATACCAGAATGGAAGTGGGAACACATCACCATGGATTTCATAACTAAGCTACCGCGTACAGCTAGAAGTCATGATACCATATGGGTGATTGTGGATCGTTTGACTAAGAGTTCTCATTTTTTGCCTATATGAGAGGCTATCTCGTCAGAAACGTTGGCAAACTTGTTCGTCAAAGAAGTGGTTACAAAGCATGGGGTGCCGTTATCGATTGTGTCAGACAGGGATACCCGCTTTACTTCAAGATTCTGGAAGAAGTTCCACGAAGCCATGGGAACAAGACTAAACATCAGCACGACATATCACCCTCAAACAGATGGGCAGTCTGAAAGGACTATCCAAATCCTTGAGGATATGCTACGTGCCTGTGTGTTAGACTTTGGAGGAAGTTGGGATGATCATCTGCACTTGGCAGAATTCTCTTACAACAACAATAATCATTCAAGTATCGGCATGCCTCCTTTCGAAATGCTGTATGGAAGACGTTGTAGAACTCCTGTATGTTGGGGAGAGATTGGTCAAAAGGAGATTGGAAGTTTGGAAGTGGTGCAAGAAACCTCTTCGAAGTTTGATCAGATTAAGGCCATGATGAAAGCTGCTCAAGACCGCCAGAAGTCATATGCGGATAAGCGGAGACGGCCTATTGAGTTTGATGTTGGAGACCACGTGATGCTTAAAGTCTCACCTTGGAAGGGGATTATTCGTTTTAGAAAAAGGGGAAAGTTGAGTCCAAGGTACATAGGACCGTTCAAGATTGTGGCCCATGTGGATGAAGTGGCTTACAAGCTTGATCTACCCGATGAGCTGGAAGGAATCCACTCTACCTTTCATGTTTCTCACTTGAGAAAATGTCTAGCTGACGACACATCCCATGTGCCACTGCTAGACATCGAGGTGGACGAGCAATTGAATTATGTCGAGCAGCCCATTGAGATAGTTGACCGCAAGGAGAAGCAGCTCCGTCGTAAGGTTATTCCCCTAGTAAAAGTGATATGGAAGCACCGTAAGGGATCGGATGCCACTTGGGAAGTTGAAGAAGAGATGCGCAAGTTTTACCCGCATTTGTTTAGTAGTAATGGTTAGGTTTCGGGGACGATACCTCTTTTAAGGAGGGTAGACTTGTAACATCCAACTTTTTGTTAAATGATAAATGACAGAAAGTTTTGTTATTAACTGTGTGTCGTTAAGATAGTCGTGTGTTAAGTGTTTGGATAATATTTGGATTTGGAATTTGTGAGTGGGTTGTGGGGCCCATGGCCCCCTATATAAGCCAACTCCACCCTTTAACCATTTTGTTACCTTTCACCACACACACACTCAAGAACACACACACTTTCTCTCTACATTCCGGATCCAAATCCGTGTAAAAAGAGGAAGAATCTCGTGTGTAGACATCATCAAATAACAAGAATCACGTCCAGATCTACGTATTGTCCGGATCTGAACTCGAAACCGAAGCAAAAGTTAGTCGTGCACAACTAAGGAAGGGCGTTACCATTAACGGCGAGAGAAACCGACTCTAGGTGAGTTCTAGCCCCCATTTCCTGGTTACGTTTTCGGGGCTGTGTGCATACTCCTATGTGGCAGTTAAAATGCTTATCTTAAGTGATAGGTATATGATACATGTATGATCGTACATTGAATGTTATTACTATATGATGGTTATGTGAATGAATGTGTATGTAAATATTATATACATAAGACAAGTAAAGTATGCGCTTATGATAGGGACCAGACCCTCATAATATCTGAGATGATTGGGACCAGACCCTCCTAATATCTGAGATGATAGGGACCAGACCCTTATAATATCTGAGATGTTTAAGATAGAATAGCTTATGGTATACCATAGGGTTTTATGAAAGAAAGTATGTAAGTACGTATGCATGTATATAAAGTATGTGTGAAAGAAGTAATAGCAAAGTAAGGTATGAATACGTATCTTCGGACGCGTATGAGTAAGGATAGGAAAGTATTGTATGTTAAATTGATTAACTAGAACTCACTCAGCGTAGTTGACTTTTAGTATGCACGCAGGCAGATAGGTTGAGGCAGCTGGCTTGAGGAGGAACACATGGCACGAGCTAAAGAGACTGGCATCTATGAAGAAATGTCATGACTATTTTATGTTATGTTATGAAAAGACAATTTGTATGTTAAGACAAAAATAAATGTTTGTAATGTGATGTTTGAAGTTTTAAATTATTCCGTGAAAGTTTAAATAACTCTTATTTTAGAACTGTGTTTATGAGTAAATCCAAAACCAAAGTAGTGTTACCGGGAACGGGTCCTTACAAATCAAGAAGAAAATGGTGTTCCATAGTTTTTTTTTTTTTTTTGAATGAAAGAAATGGAAATGGAAATGGAAATGAAAAGAAAGGAGGAGTTATTTGATGGAAATTATTTTCTTTCCAAATTGGACGAAGTAGGAGGGAAAAGAAAAGAAAAGGATTATAATTACCATATTATCCCTTCTCATATATATTAGGTGTTTGTTTTCTTATGTTATCAAACAAAACCTAAAGCGCCGTTCATCATCAAGCATACCCACCAGCCACAACCGTTCATCATCGGAGTACACCGCGTCTTGATGCATGTTCTTCTCTTACCAGGTATTTTAAGTTAATCTCATCTTGTATTGATTTTACATCTTATTCAATTAGGTTTGTAGTGGCCGATTAAGTATTAATATGGTTTTTGAATTGAGTAAATTAGGTATGCTTGTTAACGACAGTACAGTATGCACCCTATCTATAGAAATTAGAATAATTGCTAAATAGCACCCAACAAGTTGACGAAAAGGAAGGATATGTTCCTTGTTGAAGTTTTGTTATTACATTTATCATTTGCATTTATTCAATTTTTATAACAAAGTATCTTTTAATTAATGTTATTATGTGAAAGTCATCATGAGCAAACAAGAAGTCATTGAAAACACTGGTAAGAAGGAACACTTCAAATAGACAGAGATGATGGATGAAGCATTCATTCAAGCAACTATAAAGCTAACTATAATATGATAATAGCATACATATGATGGATGAAGCATTCACCTCACAAGCATACAATAATATGATTGAGGAGCTAACTATAAAGCTTCAAATGGATATTACCAAAAATCATCTGAAGCATCGTTTAATAACTTTGAAAGAGTGTTTTTCTCAATGGTAGGATATGTTTCAAGGAACTTCCTTAAGTGGTTTCTCATGGAATTTTGATACTCAACTAATTGAGGCGGAGGACGAAGTGTTGGAAAAATTAATAGCCGTAAGCATTTTAAGCTTTTAACCATTTTTTATTTGTTTCTAGGGTGTCCAACAGGAACTGGTTTGGAACCGGAACCAGTTTGCATGATACAAACACTCATAATGTACTGCACATGATCATTTGGAGCAACTTAGGCTCTTTTAGTGACGTAACTTGCCAACATAATCATTCATGATATTAAAAATTAAACACTATTGATTTATTAAATATATCTGCCTGCATACTGTATGTATGCATATAAATTAAAATCCAAATATGTATTATAGTCACATATGACTCTAATAAGAATTGAATATATCTAATATGGAATATTTTTAAAAAATATAATATAAATAAATCTTACGGTCCGGTTCGATTTCATACGGTCAGGTTTTAGCATAAATCGTAAAGCAAACCGTTTTGAAATTCTTTGAGCAGACCGACTGATAGTTAATTGAAAGAACCGACCGTGAAACAAAACCGATGACCGGTTTTGGCGGTTTCACGTTTTTGAACCGAATTGTGAACACCCCTAATCTTTAGACTAAAAAGTCAGCTATAATACTATTATCTTTATTGTGTTAAACAGTTAAAGCCTGATGCTGTTAAGTTGAAGACAAAAAGGGTGTCAAACTACAATGAAATGCTAGAACTATTAGCAAGAGATAGGGCATTCGATGCACATGCTGAATCTGCTAAGGAAAGAAATGCTCGACTGCAGAAGAGTGACAACAATAAAGTAGAAACAATTTTTGAACTGGATGGCTTACTAGCATCCGAAGAAGTGACTTTGGAGAACCAACACAACTTTGATGATGACATTCAAGTGTTAGATACTTTGGTTTCTTCACCTGAGCCATCTTTAAATGTAAAAAAATTTTAAAGTAAAAAAAGAAAACTTGAACAAGAAGATAAAGCGTTTAAATCGAAACTTGTGAATTGCCTTTACAATGTGGTTAATGCTATTTCAGAAGGCAATAAAATATGGCAGAACGAACAAGATATTTGATTGAGCTTATTATCGCGAGTTTACAGATGAGGAAATTTGAAAGGTATTGGAGCCAATGGGCTTGGAATCCATGAAATACCGGACGCCTTAATTTATTTGGCTAGCAATCAAGCAAAAGCAAGGACCTTGTTTTAGTTGTCCTATATAGATGCGTGTAGGTATACTAAAAGGCATGATGAGGGACGGTAAGTAAGTGAGTTCAAGAAATGGTGAATTGTTAGTAGTTTTAGGTTATGGATTCGATGTTGTTTTTAGTAGTCATCTTTTGATGCCACATGTTTTTTTTGTAATTCAGGCAAAGATGGCATTGTTATTAGTTGTTGGTTATGTATTTTGATACTACTATTAGTTGTCATCTTTAGATGCAATGCATTTTTTTGTTATTTAGGCATAGATGACATTGTTAGTAGTTGTTGGTTATGCATGGATGCTAAAAACAATTATCATTTGGTTATGATAAAATAATTACTTTTATGCATTTGTTGATTCTTGGCTTTATTGTTTTGTTTGGGCTAGTGTAGGGCATAAAATGGAGAGAATGCAGACTGCATTTATTCATTACAATATGTTTTTTGTTCAGTTATTAATCAAAATTTTCATTTAGTTATTATATATATTACAAATAGCAACTTTCTGTTGCATCACAGGTTCAAGTTGTACAAGGCTTTATAGGCTGACTTTGTGAATCTTAGAGGGTGTTTGGGATTGAGTTTGAAAATTTTGGCTTATTGGCTTCTTCAAGAAGCCAATAAGCAAAAAAGGTGTTTGGCAAATGTAAAAACCCTTTTTGTTTTGGCTTTTTAATTGGCTTGAAAAAGCAATTTTCCAAAACCCTAATTTGGAGCTTTTCAAAAATGCTTTTGGCTTTTTGATTAGATTTTTACTAATCTACCCACCCTTTACCTTTTTTGTCATTTTATGTAAATAAGCTAAGCCAAACATTTTTTAAAAAGTGCTTATGGCTTTTCCAATCACATAAGCTAATCCAAACACTTTTTTAAAAACTCATTTTCAAAAAGCCAGAAGCCAATAAACACTTTTAACAAATAGCACTTTTACACTGTGTTCCCGAGTTTCATTTAAAGGAGGAAAGGAAAGGAAAATGAGAGATGGAAAAAGTTTGTTGTGTTCCCGAGTTTCATTTAAGGAAGGAAAGGGAAGGAAAATATAAAAATGGTGTTCCCGAGTTTCATTAAAGGAAAGAAAAGGAGGGGAGGGGAAAGAAAGTAAGGGGTAAAATAAGAAAAATTGTGTCTTTCCAAATTGGAAAGATTAGGAAGGAAAGAAAATAAAAATGAAAGAGCTGATGCCAAAAGAAAAGATAAGAAGAGAATTTGAAATTTTCTTACCATTTCTTCCCACCTTTGCTACCCTCATTCCATCGCAGGCTAAATCGATCTATAAATGTTATCGCGCCCAAGAACCCTGAATCAACTTCTCCCTCTCAAACGCATCATTGGCTGGTGATTTCTTATGGAGATTAGGGTAACGGCTTGACAGTTAGGGTTATTCTTAAATTTGAAATGGTTTGTTTTCATGCGTTTCCCCGTTTACGCAGGTCACTCAATAGCCCTAGATCAATCTTTATATGTTCTTCGTCACCGTATTTAGCTCTATTGTTTCATTCACTTATCAGAATGGTAATGTAAGCCAATTTCAATGGTAACTTAGGTTTGCTACTATAAGAGATGAAATTGATAAGGTGTCAAGTGTGATGGGATTTGATTAGTAGCTACTGCTGCACTTTTGCTTGGATGTGTTGCAAAACTAGCCAACTCTGTTACACTTGCCCTAGACTAATTGTTCAGGAACACATTACTTTTGTGAGGGCATTACCGGTGAGCATGTTTGTTAAAAAGTAATTTGTTAGTTTAGCATTTCTGGAGTTCCAGCTGATTAAAATATGAACACTAAAAAGATCATACAAGATGATTGGACTTCAAAATGGGAACAAGAATTAGAGTTCCTGTGTATGTTCAGGTCAAAAGTTAGTATGGTAATTTCCACATTTAGATTTTTATTTATTTACTACTATTAACACTTAATATAAAGTTTCTTTGCAGTATCAACGACTTCTATGGTTCTACCAGAAAGCTTTTGTCACCTTCACAGACCCGCAATGCTAAAGTTTGTAGGCTTGTAGCTCTATTACCTAACAATGGTTGGGTTGGGCATCAGATAAAATGGGCTTCGATTATGCCTCTGTATAACCTTAGGTAAGTCGCACCATTTTTTTCTTTTTTTTTTTGTTAATATTTTTTTTAAGGTAATAAGTAGAAGTAGAATTACTTCATTTTAGACAAGTGAATAATGCAAAAGATTTTGAACAGCCATGTATTTAGTATTGCTGCTTTTTTTTTTGGATGATTTTTTTAATAAATAAACTATTTGGTTGCTAATGTTTCTTTATGTTGCTTCTCATCCTAATAGTGTTTAAAGAGATAGAAAAGCTACATGCTCTCCTAACCAAGGATACAAACTTCCCAGCATGATGAATCCGAAAAAAACAGGGTTATAGCTGTTCAACTACCTCAGGAAAATCTTCGGACCCGGCTGCCAAACTACTTCAGAAATTGTCCTAAACAACATGGCGTAATTAAACTTTACATAGATATAGAAAAAAGTACATAGGTGAAGTGAGGTGGTTGGGTAATTTGGTGTTTGCAAATTGCAATACTGTGTTACTTTAGGTTTAGAAGATTCAATATTTGGGTAATATTGTGTTTATGTGTACACAAATTTGAGTCATGTGGCGTTTCGAATGAAAGTCTGCTACGTTAAAACTGGTTGTAATGTGGTAACGTTTTAATGATTTACAATACTGAATAAATGGGACATCTTCCAAACATGTAAAGCTTGTATGTCAACATTGGTCTACAGGTTGCTCACCTATATCCGGCTTACAAACAATGTTGCACGGATCCCCGCCGCAACGCGCGAGGGTAACTTACTAGTAAATATACAATTTGCAACTTATGTGTGCATAAACATGTGTACACTATGCATCAAGTGTGTTTTAATATTTTTTTTTTTAACTTTTAACCCTATATTTTCTATGATTTACTTTTAACCCTTATACTTTTTATCCTTTACAAGTTTGTCACAAACCATTTTTCATTTTTATTTTCAGTACTTTTCCAGTTTTAACTTTGGTCCTCAATACTTATCATCTTCTAAAAACTCTGGTCTAAATTGTGAGTTAACATACTGCAATGAGTGTGTGAGGTTCAACGTTTTTATGTCTAATTTTCCCCGTCCAACGTTTCAATCGTAAGTTGACATAGTTATTATTGTGTTTTGCGTTTCAGTCTAATTTTTCTTGTTAGCATGCCACAACAGGCATGCGTAGTTGAACGTTTTTACATCTACTTTTCATTGGTTTACCAGTCCGTCGCGAAGCGAGGGGCCAACACATATATCAACACACAAGTTCGATAAATGTTAAACGTTACCTTTTTCATGGTTTTACGCCCCCCACCGCAACGCGGGGGGGCTTAATACTAGTTACATCTAAAACATACTGCTTATATGAATTATGGTTTTTACACAGGAAGAGATTATATATTGCATTGCTTATATGAATTAAGGTTTTTACACTGGAAGACATTATATATTGCATTTTCTTGGTTTACATCCGTTCAGATTTTCAAGTTCATGGGCTTAAATTCCCCGACGCATATCCTATCTAACTTATCATTCTTAATATTCTTAATATGTTACTAGATCATAGATTGGAGAACGAGCAGGAGTTAAGTTTGTTTGTTTACTAGATCATAGAAACGAGCAATGGAGAATAGAGAGTAATGCATTTTTTTATTTTAATCTTACCTAAGGGTATAATGATAAAAGTTTAGCATTCTTTTCTTTTCCTTCCAACTACGGAGCACATAAAAGGTTTTCTTTACTATCCTTTTCATTAAACTAGGGAACACAAAATAATATCAATTCTTTTCTCTCTTAATTCCTTTCTTTTTTTTCCCGCTTTAATTGAAACTCGGGAACAGAGCGTTAGACTGGCAATGCGATCCAAAGGGATCTCTTGACCATTCAAATGGAAACCGATGACAAGAATCGTTCCCAAATAGAGGCTTTATCTTTCAAGAGTTCAACCGCTTGATCCTAATTTTCAATACTAACAAACCTTCAATCCCCCAAGGTAGGACAACGTTTTTTGCTACCCCGAGAACTAATCTCTCAACCATCTGACCCGGATAGCATAACCCTAGCCTTTCCAAAGAAGTTTCTTTCTTTGGATCTGCCACCGGGTTCAACCCACTATTTTCCACCACCGCTTTGTAAGACACACCCACCTACTTAAAAGAATGAATACCTACTCCGTTAACGCTCCCCATATCCAACGTACCTTGATTGACCGGAGGTATCCTCTTAACTTCCACAACAGCACCTCACTTATATCATATAACGCGTTAGAGACGTCGACAACGGCCTCGAAAACTTCATCCTTTTCAACTCCTTTGCAAATTTCTCCACCTTTAACACCCCTTTGAATGTAATGAAACCGAATCTATTACCCCTAGATCCTTTTTCGCCACATATTCATCTAACATAGATCCCCAAAACCAAATACCATTCCAAAAAACTGCTACGTAAGCCCCCTCAGGAATGCTCGAAACATAAAAGGAAGACTCTCTGATACGGCCTTGACTTCCTCCACTACCGGAATTGCGCCGCCCTCTAACATCAAATCTCTCAACTGTGATGGCATTGACCGGAGGTATCCTCTCAGGTCCTGTTCGTTTCAAGGATTTTGAAGGAATTCTAAGGAATGAGATTTTAAATCCCATGAATTAATATGTTCGTTTCATTAAATGAAAGAATGGAAATGGAAACTAAATCCCATCAATTCCCACATTTCATGGGATTTTAAAATCCCACCTATTTTATAAGGATTGTTATGGAAAATGAAGGATTGTGTTATTAACCCTAATCAGTACTGTGGGTGGCAAATGGGTTGGGTTGGGTCGAAACAGTCATGGGTCGGAACGGGTTAGGGTCAAAAGGTTCGAGTCAGAACGGGTCCGGGTAGGAATGGGTCAAGGTCGAAACAGGTCAAAACGGGTTTCGGGTCGGTTTGTTTTTTAAGAACGAGGGCAAAGGCGAAAACGTTTTAGTTTTTTTACATTTTTCATTTTTGATTTATATTTTGAGTTATGATTTTTTTATTAATTATTTTGAATTATTTTTTGTAGGGGTTTTATTGTTAACCCCTCGAAAAAAATTAATAGAAAAATCATAACTCAAAATATAAATAAAAAACGAAAAATGTAAAAAAACTAAAACGTATCCGCCTTTGCCCTCGTTCTTCAAAAAAAAAACCGAGAGTGAAGAAGATTCCAATTCCAATACATATTAACCAACCAAACACATAATAAGGATTCTCAAATATTCCATTCCATTCCATTCCATTCCAATTCCAATTCCAATTCCAATTCCTTTAAAAATAGTCGTGAAACGAACGCGCCCTTAGTCTTTAATATTGTTCTTGTTATTCTTTTGTGCTTGATCCAGTCTACAGACCTACTATCTTAGAGTCTAACCCATTCTACGGGTCTCTGTGAGAGGATTTCAAAGAAAAAGGAGAAGAGTTACATATCTAATTTTAAGGCTATGATGGCAAAAAAAACCAGAAGGACCAAATAAAACCTCCACTTAAGGTCCTAATACCATCCACGAGGTATTGGCTGGCTGTCACATTTGCAATACATGTGAACATTTTTTGTATGAATGTGCTAAAAATCAGTCCCAAAACAAATTTACCGTTGATATAACTCAAACTAAGGAGTACTTAGTTTCCAGGACTACTGTTACAACATGGGATCGAATATGGGTTGTAAATTGTAAACACATAGTTCCATAATCATGTGATAAAGAGTTTCGACTAAAAGGGCTGTGTTTACAAACTTTGGATGTGGTTTGCGAATAGACACTGATTGTTATGTGTAGAGCTAAATATATTAGGCTTATATATCAGATAGTATTTCAATGTAATTTGTTGTTTCATTTAACTTTCATTTAATCATTGTATGGGAACAAGGCCCTTTTGGCTGTAACAAGTCCAATAGGCAAGACCAATTTTGTAACAACCCGACCAATGGTGGAATGTCGGCGTGAAACGATTACTCAAAACACATGTGACACTAATAAATGTGACAATAATACAATTATTATTAATTTCAACATAAGTACACAAATTGTTACATTAGACATAATGGTTTTCAAAGAACCTCAGATACCTGAAAATTAAGAGCTCTCAATATAATGTATCATGTCTAAATATGGAAGGAATCGAAATAAAAAATCGATGTCGTTATACTTTTGTATACTATGTAGTGCTTAAAATATGCAATGATGAGGATCAAGATTTAAGATCTGCCTATGAATGAAAACATATAAAGGAGATTAGCCAAAGTGAAAAGATGCAAATAAGCCAGAGTCGTATTCTCTAATATAACAGAAAGTTTTTTGTACCAGTAGTCCATACAAAAGTGTCTTTTATGTGAATTATGAATTAAGTTATATAAGGCAAAATTGTGGGTACAAGAATTTTTCAATGATCCATGATCGATTATGAGGAGACACATTCTCCAATGGCTTGCCAGGGTGTTTGAGTCATGATCTCACCCGGTTTTACCGGCTCCTTGCTGTTGTACCGTTTGGTGGGCGTAAGGGTCGGGTTTTATATGGGGAATCCCTCAATAGGTGGACCGCTAGGGGCTCCGTCCGGACTCGTGGCCGGCTCGGGCTACCTTTAGCCAGTGGAGGCCGCATACGAAGCACCCGGTATTACTTAGTTAGTCGTTCAAAAAAAAATTAAATTACATATATAATTAATGAAATCTCCATCATTCTCTCCGGATCTCTTTCTCTTGATGTTTTGTTAATTGGCTAGTTTCAAAACAAAATTCAATTCTCCTACTATTTAATGGTTAATGTGGTTTTTTTAATTTATGTTCAGACCTTGCTTTTGACATAGTCAACATAGATGACTTGAATTTATTATCCAACTCCTAAAATGCCCTCGTTTCTCCACCACAAAGAGTACGTTTTGGGTTATGGGTTCTGTTTAATTTCATAATTTGTATTCAAAATTCTTCTGACCTGGTCAATATAGAAGAAATGTTTGTATACTATTTATTATCTAACTCCTTAAATATCTTGCATCTCATCTCTCTCTTCCATCAAAGGAAAACATGCTCAAACTGTTGTTACGGTTGTTATCTTTTTTTTTCATACACTTAATCCTTACCACCACCACTTCAACTCAACCTGACTTCCTCTCTTACTTCTGCGAAAACGCGGCTAACTATACCGTAAACAGTAGGTACCAAAGAAATCTTGACACCACCCTCTCCGCCCTCCCCACCACCAACAACGGCTACGGATTCTACAACCTCTCCACCGGCCAAGGCAATGATACGGTCAACTCGGTCGCCCTTTGTCGAGGCGACGTCAACCCTGACGTGTGTCGGAGTTGTCTTAATGACTCCATTGTTAAGTTGCCTCAAGTCTGCCCTAACCAAAAAGAAGCCATAGGATACTATGACTACTGCTTGGTGAAATACTCAAACGAGATAATACTGAGAAGCACACGAATAAAGTTTTATGTGGCTCTGGGTAACCCCCAGAATGCTACGAATATTGATCGGTTCAATGGTGCTTTGGGGCCACTCTTGAGGAATCTGAGAGGTAACGCGTCTGCAGGCGGTTCTCTACGGAAATTTGCCAGCGGGAGCACTAATGGTCCAGATTTGTCAACTATCTACGGGCTTGCGCAGTGTACTCCAGACTTATCTGACATGCAGTGTGATACTTGCTTGGAGGATGCTATCAGTCAGATTTCGAATATGTATTATGGTAGAATTGGAGCAAGAATGCTTCTGCCTATGTGTAATTTTAGATATGAGTCGTATCGGTTTTTTAACCAGACGGCTCCAGTCATCGCACCATCACCACCACCAATTTTGCAGCCATCTCCGCCAGTTGCTCGACCTTCACCTCCACCAGGTATGAATTGTGTATATTTTCTTTGCACCGATCGAGTTAAAGCGACAATCGTTTACTTTGACTTATTGACTAGACAACGACTGAATTAAAGGTTCTTGGTTGGCCTACGCAGTTACGTCCTAGTCTAAGTTTGATTAATAACAGGAAAGAATTAATATTCAAAATAAACAACTCTAAAAGGATGTGGGGCTACTATTTCTTACGCGTCTCAACCATCACCGTCTATAATAAATAGTGACAAGTATGGTAATTGTAAAATACTAGAAAATATTTATATTTGTAAAATAATAAAGTAATTTTGAATAAAAGACAATAATAAACTAAGAAAGCTAGTATCATCATTTTATAAACATATATATGAGTTGTAATAACTCGCGTGCTGCACCAGGTTTGTGCAATAGAAAAATAAACCTCAGGTTGCAATAGAAAAATAAACATCTGACCATCTACACATCTTAATGTTACTTAATACACACACGAAAAGAAAAATAATATCACACCTAACGTTAGTAACTAAAAAGTCATAACATAGCACTTAAAAAAAATCTCAAAATACGAATCAAATTACTCAAGCTTAGACCTTCCTTTGTCGTGGCTGCAACACAGGTTGTGAAGAGGTAGGTCTCAGCAGAGCCCAGTTGAACCCGCAAGACTCACCTTGAAGAGGGACGTCTGCGCAAGGACCAACTGGTTCCGCAGGACCCACCATGCTCAGAGATGAAGACCTTACGCGCAGTACGCCAGCTGTTCCCGCAGGAAAAGCCACCCAATGGTGAAGTATCCCGCCTGTCCCCGCAGCTGCGGATACAAGCCATCAGGGAAGGCTACCCGCACTAATAGCAAGGCTACACGCACAAGGCACTAACTCTCAATAATTCAGTGTCACCTGAAGGAATGAGCAAGGCGGGAATACTCCCGCCCAAATGAGCCAGTCCGTATGCTTCTGGAAGATCTTTTGTACTATACCTGCCAAGGTATGGACAAAATAGACAAGATCTGACCAAAGCAGCCCATGAACCAATCACAGGGTGACAGCTCACCGACAACAGTACGAGGAGCATGCTCTAGTACTGTTTGTCACTATTAGCCGCTGCCTACTCACCAATCCTTGTCGTGGCACGCACATAGCCTGCAGTTGGTGGAAAGGGAACAGTACACAGCCGGCCTTGTCACTGTCAGCCGCTGCCTGCCCACCAACCAGCATGGCACGTGCGTAGCCCATAGTTGGTAGAACAGGAATATTATACAGCTGGCTGTACCTGCTTGGAAACCTACCTTCGGCTATAAATACTCCAACACATTGGAACGGTATCATCATCTTGTATCTTACCTTCACTAGCTATTTCTCTCAATATACACTTACATTCAGAGCAATCTAGTCTGATTCTCACGCCGAAGGGTGGTCACAAGGAGGAACCCCCCCCCCCCCCCCTTCTCAGTGACGAGCTCACGGTGTCTGTTTTGCAGGTCATCTGAAGAACATCCTTCTTTGCCGGACCTAACCCTCGTGGGAAACATTACTTAACCCCCAGATTATCCATAATCTACTCGGGGTCACTTAGTGTTTCTTCATTGGCGCCATCCGTGCATAAAAGCTAGAACTAATTCTCAGTTTTTTCAAAACTTCTGAAAAATGGTTAACGTTACTCCGGTCCCAAGGCCAGTAAGTGACCAAGAAACCCCGGTAACCACAACCCCAGCTACTGGGGGGAACACCGGCGGTTACACAAATTTTACGAACACTACCCCGGTTACCCAAGCCGGGGCAAGTGCAGTAAACAATCTTTCACTGGGATTCACCGATGCCCAGTTGGAGAAACAGACGAGGCTCCCCCGTCAAACACTCGATCAAGTTAAAGCGTGGGCCGAAGCACGTCAAAAGGAATTCCAAGCTGAGTTGGATGAACTCTTGCGTTCATTCCAGCAGGCTGACGAATTCGGAAGCACTCGACAACAGCTCAACATGAACAGTGAGTGCGAATACTCGGATGATGAACGGGAGGAATCCGACACTGACGCGAACCCTCGCCATAGGGCGAAAGGGAAGCGTAAGGAAACAGACTTCCAACCAAGAAGGAATTTCGGAGAAACCTTCAAACCAAGGAACGCGGGGGGAAACCCACGCGACTTCTCCAAAACCTTTAGACCAACTGCTGCAAATGCGGGAACATCCAAGTTTGCAAGGGACATTGCGGAAGCAATCGCTCCGAGAAGTGCCAAACAGATGTCCAACATCGGCACTTATGATGGTCTATCCGACCCAGATGATCACTTGAACAGATTCATAGCGGGGGCAACCGTCAGTAACTGGACGGAACCCACGTGGTGTTATATGTTCCAGATGACGCTGGTTGGAGCGGCCAGGGCGTGGTTTGATCGTTTACCGGTCCACCACATCTATGATTGGGCGGACTTTCAACACAAGTTCAGCCAACACTTCAGTCAACATAGGAAATATACTGAAGAGCAGTGGACGATCCTCAACTGCGTGAGAGAGGAAGATGAATCTTTACTAGACTTCATCACTCGCTTCAACTCCAAAAAGCTGAGTCTGGGCAACATAAGTGAAGATCTTGTTCGCGCCGCTTTCATCCAGGGCGCCGAATACCCAGAGCTTATCCGCACGTTGACGGGTAAGGACGGCATGCCATCCACATGGGATGCCATCATGACGGCGGCCAAGCGCTTTGCCGAGACGGAGAAGCAACTGGGTAGGGATCTTCCCCAGAGTACACACCTCTACACACTGAGGACCAGAGAAAACAATGTTCGGATCGCCCGGCAGAACAAAAAGAGGAAGCTAGGTATTTGGCAGTCAAGGGTAAACTTTGACACCTCATCCAGCTCTCGCCCTCTTGTTGGCGGAAGGGATAACACGCACCCTTCAAGCCGAAAACACCGGTGGACGCCACTCACCAAAAGCGTCACGGAGATATTTGCCACCGAAAAACTCCCATGGCCAAAAGCTCCAATGATCCGGCAGCGACCTAATGCGGATCAGAGCAAATCCTGTGACTTCCACGGGACAAAGGGTCACAATACAGAGGAGTGTACATCCTTGAAGGATATTGTTGAAACATTCGTCAAGGATGGAAGACTTGCACACCTTGTGGCATCAATCAAGAATGGAGGAAGGAATGATAACCGGTATAAAGGCAACGGACGAAAGCCCGTTGACATCAGCATCCACATGGTTCATGGCAACATCAGAGGAAGAAAAAGAAGAACGACAGAACCATGCGAATGGAAGGAAGCTGAGGTGCGCTTCCCGCGAGTGCCAGGAGGACCCAGCAAGGAAGGCCCTATCGTCATCAAAAGCCAGCTGGGGCATTACATAACTTCCCGCACTCTTTCTGACAACGGCGTCTCGTCAACGGTTATGTACAGGCAGTTCTTCGACAAGCTAGACGACGAAGACAAGAACGCCTGGAAACGGTTTACGCCTCAATGGAAGGGTTCGACGGCAGCACAAACACCCCCCTGGGTATCCTATCTTTCCCCGTCATTCTCACGGACGGGAAATACACCCGCACAGAAGACGTGGACTTCGTCGTGATGAGGAAGCCACACTACACATACGACATTCTCTTCGGGAGGGACGGAATGGCAAGATTCAACGCCGTGGTATCTTCAGTCCACGGCATGATGGGATGGCCAACTGCTGAGGGTGTAGCGATGATCACCGGTATCCCCCAGGTATGCATCGCATCTGTCTCATCTAAACCCAAACCAAAGATGGCTAAACCAACCATCACCGAACCAGAAAAATGGGCCCTCAATGGCAAATACCCTGACCAGGCTGTTACCATTGGCCCAACAATCACTGATCCTACGCGCACCTTACTCAAACGCTTACTACAGAGAAATGCTGACATCTTCGCGTGGACACCAGCTGACATGACTGGTGTACCTAGAAGTAAAGCAGAGCATAAGCTCAAGTGTGACCCGGCTTTTACGCCAGTCATACAAAAGCGCAGAGTAATGGGGGCGGAACAGGCTAACGCGTGTAGAACCCAAGTCAAGGAACTCCTTGACGCGGGCATCGTACGTGTTAGTAGATATCAAACATGGGTTGCAAATCCCGTTATGGTACCGAAGGCTAACAAACAATGGCGCATGTGTATAGATTTCAAATATTTAAACAAAGCATGCCCCAAAGATTGTTACCCGTTACCCGAAATTGACCTCAAAGTGGATTCATTAGCACCGTTTCGCCTTAAATGCTTCCTTGACGCATATAAGGGGTACCATCAAATCCACATGGCTGTAGATGTTCAGGGCAAAACCGCATTTCGGACGCCCGATGGCACATTTTGTTATCAAATGATGCCATTCGGACTTAAGAACGCAGGGTCCACATACCAACGCCTGATGGACAAAGAGTTTCATGCCCAAATTGGGAGAAACTTGGAAGTCTACATGGATGATTTGGTCATCAAAAGCCCTGAGCCAGAAGCGATGTTGAAAGACATCGAAGAAACTTTCAACACGCTCAGAAAGATAAACATGAAGCTCAACCCGAGCAAGTGTTCCTTTGGGATAGAAGAAGGGGAGTTCTTGGGAGTCATTGTTACTAAAGATGGCTTCAGAGCGAACCCTGAAAAGGTCGAAGCCATTATCAAAATGGAATCACCTACTACCATCAAGCAAGCCCAGACACTGAATGGACGCCTAGTCGCACTTAACCGCTTTTTGTCAAACCATGCGGATAGGTCGTTCCCATTTGTGTCAACATTGAGCAACTGTTTAAAGAAAACGCACTTCCGCTGGACACCAGAAGCGGAAGCAGCTTTTCAGGAAATTCGGTCACGCTTGATCGAACTCCCAACGCTCACAGCACCAGAAGCGGGGGAGGAATTAATCATATACCTTTCTGCCACAGATAGAGCGACCGGGGCAGTCCTGCTAGTAGAGCGAAAAGGTATCCAGATGCCTATTTACTATGTTAGCCGTGTCCTAACAGACGTAGAAACCCGGTACTCCACCCTGGAAAAATTAGTCTTAGCACTTGTACAAGCTTCACGCAGACTAAGACGATATTTCCAGGGTCACCCGATCACCATTCTCACCAACTTCAAACTCGCAAACGTTCTAGGCAAACCCGAGTTATCGGGACGTCTAGCCAAATGGGCAATTGAGTTGGGGGAATATGCGATAAAGTACAAGCCAAGACCAGCTATAAAAGGCCAGGTCCTGGCCGACTTTATTGCAGAAGTCCCCGCTTCGCGGGAGAAAGAGTGCCAGGAGGAGGCTCAACCCCCCCCCAGCACAGGACATCAATGATGTCTGGCGACTCTACACTGATGGAGCAGCCAGCAACGATGGTTCAGGCGCAGGGTTGAAACTAACCAACCCAGCAGGCCAAGAATACACTTACGCTATTCGACTGGATTTTCCAAGTACGAATAACGAAGCCGAGTATGAAGCATTCTTGGCCGGGCTGAGAATTGCGCGTAAGATGGGAGTGAAAAACTTGGAAGCCCACGTGGATTCCATGTTAGTAGCCAACCAAATAAACGGGACGTACACGGCCGTGAACGACACAATGGCCCTGTACCTCGCACAAGCAAAAACCCTTATGCGTGATTTTAATGATTGTAAAGTCATACACGTCAAGCGTAGCAAAAACAAATCTGCGGATGCGTTAAGCAAGCTTGCATCATTAGCCTTCACCCATTTGGGAAAGGACATCCGCATTGAACTCCTTGAAGCACCATCAGTCCCGCACAAGGAAATTTGTGTCATCCAAACCGGCACAGAAACGTGGATGACACCGATAATAAATTACCTTGCAGCGGGTATACTACCAGAGTCAAAAACACAGGCAAGAAAAATACGTTGTAAAGCATTAAACTATCAACTCATCGATGACATCCTTTACAGACGTAACTTTCTTGGCCCACTCTTAAGATGCGTGGACAACCAAGATGCTGACTACCTCCTAAGGGAAGTACACGAAGGCATCTGTGGAGTACACGCAGGTCCACGCGCTATTGTAGCTAAGCTAAACAACGCGGGATACTTTTGGCCGGGTATGCATATGGATGCGCTGACATACATTCGAAAGTGTAGGGCTTGCCAGCTCTACGCACCCAACACGCATCGCCCGAAGAATGAACTTGTTCCAGTCACCTCTTCATGGCCATTTCAGAAGTGGGCCATCGATGTGACAGGCCCATTTCCCACAGCAGCAAGAAACGTTCAATTTCTAGTGGTAGCCATCGACTACTTCACCAAGTGGATAGAAGCAAAACCCTTAGCCCAAACAACCGCAAAACATATTAAAAAATTTATTTGGGAATTTATTATTTGTCGTTTTGGACTTCCACAGACTTTGGTGAGTGATAACGGCACCAACTTTGCTGACAAGAAGCTACAAAAGTGGCTGGAAGAACTTCAAATCACCCACACCTTTACCTCAGTGGCACACCCGCAAGGTAACGGTGAGGTGGAAAGAGCAAATAAGAGCATCGTCGAAGGCATAAAGAAAAGACTCCTGGAACACAGATCCGGCTGGGTAGACGAAGTTCCACACGTCCTTTGGGCAAACAGAACGCTGAAAAAGGCCAGTACGGGAGAAACCCCGTTCAGCCTCACTTATGGCACTGAAGCCATGGTCCCATTCGAAATTGGTTTACCCTCACCAAGGGTCTTGATTCAGCCAGAAGATAATGATGCGGAAATAAGGTTAGACCTTATGCTAACCGAGGAACGCAGAGACTTAGCCGCAGCGCGTGAAGAAAACTACAAGTGACAAATGCAAAAGTACTACAACACGTGGGTAAAACTCTGCAACTTCAATGTAGGAGACTACATATTCCGTAACAACGAGGCTTCAAACCAAGAGCGCCCAGGAAAACTGGCACCGGTCTGGGAAGGACCGTACATTATCAAAGAAGTTTTGGGAAAAGGCGCATACCGGCTCGAAAGGCTCGATGGCACTCCTATCCCAAGAACATGGAACAGAGCTCAATTACGCAAATGTTACATGTAGATCAATTCCAAACTTGTAAAGAAAAGGCCTAGAGCCACTTCTAATGGAAATGATTCTCCTTTCACATTGTGTTGATAGCCTTACCTTTATACTTATGAACTTCCCACACTGATATGCCGGTATTCACCGCATAAATATGGGAAGAAGTAAGTCGTTGCGTGTGGAAGGCGGCAAAACCCGCATAAACACATAAAACGGTAAAAATTTCTAAGATAAGGAAAACCTTCACGCAGGTCAGCTATAGGTGAAGTTTGGCCATCCCAATAAATGAAAGTGACGGTCCTACCCGCACAATCATGATAGGGGAAACTAAACATTAACCTATTGGCAACCGCTCGTCGAAAGGTTAACTTATTCAAAACACTTAGAAAATTTCAAAGGAAAAGATGAGGAAAACTTCCACGCAGGTCAGATATAGGTAAAGTTTAGCCATCCTACTAAGTGAAAGTGACGGTCTTATCCGCACAATCACGAAAGAGGAAGCAAAACTTTAACTTATTATCTGCCACGTTGAAAAGTTAACTTATCTAAGTACTCAAGAAATTGCTAAGTTAAAACAAAATATGCGCGAAATAAACAAAGCAAGGCATTAACAAATAATCTTTATTCCATCAACATTCAAACATTACAAAAATTGCTGGGTACATACCCGCATACAAGATTAGAAGTCTACAAACATAAAAATCTACTCTAATGGTGGAAAGGGATCTAAAGTATCAAGCTTCAGGGCCACTCCCACTTGGACCCGCACCATCAGTAGAGTGTGGCGGTTCAAGGAAAGCTTTGAGGATAGCTAGCCCATCATCAGCAGCAGCAATCTCGTTTATCTTCTCCACCAACGGATGCGGGAAGGCGGCATACTGATTCACTGCTTGGTCATACGCAGCTTCAGTATCCACATTGTAGAGGGAAGTTGGAAGGCAAAATGCCTTGTTCAACAAACCCTAGACCAAGCAGGAAGCCAGCCTTTTCCCCATCCTCATGAGAAGCGTTGAGGGCTGCGCTCATCGCATCGTCATATGATGTGTTCGTGAACACCCGATGCACAACCTAAAAAACAGAATATCAAAAACTCTTCAAGGAAAAGCGTAAAGAAATTGTGAAACTGCGCATACCTAGGACAACGCTTCTCAGAGAAGCCATTCCTTGGTAACCAGAGCCTCCTGGAGGGCAGCTTGAGCTTCATTACGGGCGCGTTCGGCTTCGTTCTTTGTAAGGTTGGCAAGCAACACATCTTTGGCTGCAGCCTCTTCGACGCCCTTTAGCTTACGCTCAGTGTGGTCAAGCACCCCCCTCTGGTCCAAGATCTCTTGGAGCTTCTTGGCATCTTCCATGGCCAAGGCATCATGAGCCTGCTGGAGCCTCTCTAATTTGGCTTTAAGTTCCTCATTCTCGATGCGTAGAGGCTCAGCAGCAGCTTCAGCCTTGGTGGCCCTCTCGGTTGCGTTCCGTGCAGTTTCCTTAGCCAACCGAAGCTGTTCATTAACAGCTTGGGCGGCCTTGGAACGGGCCTCGAGACGAGCCTGAACTTCAACCTCAAGGGCCTTGAAGTCCTTCTCCTTCTCCGCAGCAATGGCGGAGAGCCTCCTGTTCTCCTCCCGGACAGCCCGCGCCTGAGCTACTTCTTGGATACGAGCTGCCTTTAACTTGTCATTTTCACGACAAAGCAGCTCGACGCGCGGCTGCATTTGGGCTACGAGAATGCGGAGCTCATTTGTCAACCTACCCTCCTGGTAGCTTGACATTGCTTCCCCCAGCGCCCCACTTGGGGCGGCGTGGCGCGCCCACTCGACGCATTCCACAGGCGTCCGAAGGGTTGTTCCTCGGCGGATGTTCCATCGTGGAACATACACTTCATTGGAATCCGACACTGCAAAAGCAAAAAAGCAGTTAGGAAAAGATGATAAAAAATTATATATAAAATAAAATAATAAAAGGCCAAAATAACCCTACGCACCTGTAGGGTCGACGACAGGCCTGTAGCCGCCAAACCCATCACCCGAACCTAACGGATATCCATCCAAGAGGTCAGACAGATGGGAAGGAGGCAGAGATTGGCTTGACGCCCCAACCCCGGACATACCTGAAGGACCGGCCGTAGTCGCCGGCGCCGGAGGAGGCATAGCGGAGGCCGCGTGGTAGAAACCAACGGAGGTGAACTCACCGGAGGTGAACTCACAACCGCGGACGCGACTGTGGAAGAATCCACAGAAACACTCACCGCCGGCTCAGTGAAGGAATCAGTGAATATGGCACTGACAGCCGGCGGAGACGTCGTCACAGTTGGAACAGTTGGCTCAACAGGGTGAGCAACTGAACCAACAACTGAAGCAGGCGCAGTCGCCTGGGTCATCGCCTCAGGTAGGTTGACCAAACCTACCGTCATGGGTCCGGAGGTGCTCCTCCCCGCTCCACCCTGGAATGCGGTAGTATCCACGCCTGCACAGAAGATATATAAGTATAATGGCGGAAAGTTATGCAGTTAAGATAAAGGAAGTATACTTACGGGTCCTTTTGAGCTTGAAGGTGCGAACGGGCGGGGACGAACCCGATGGAGCCGGCCTCTTCGTACCGGTCACCGTCATTGTCTTGGGCTGCTCGGAGGTGACAGCCGTTTCAACCTCCAGAGCAGTGGTCTCAACACCACCCGGGTTCCCCGCCGCCTCTTCACTCTCGGTCTCCGACTCAGACCGGTTCACCTGGTCGGCAGTGGAGGCTACCTTCGCTTGCCCTTCCCGCCAGCAGCCTTCTTCTTCCGCGCAAGAAAAGGACCATCTGCGGATTCCTCATCAGAAGATGACAAGATTAGAGGAATTCCAGCAGAGGTTTCAGCATTCAGAGGGCGAGGGTTAAATAGTCTTTTACCTGGCCGCGTGGCGCTCAGTATTTCGTGGCCTGGCGGGTAGGCCTCCACAAACCGATCCGCAGTCTGCGCAAGGATGGGCAACTCGTTCTCGTCAAGAGCACGAGTACCCAACCGAGCGGGACCGTCAGCTTCCCGCGGATGCAGGAGGGACTGCAAGTCATTTCCCTCTGAAATAAAAAGAAAAACAGTTAGAAAAAACTTTAAATCAACAAAGAAGACGGAGCATACCGTTAGGGATAAAGTTCAAACCGTATTCAAGTACGATGGGAATCTGTGGCGCATCCGCCCCAGCATCCTTCCACACCCTGCTCATACCGAGCATCACCATCCAGGACTTCGGAAAGCGGTAAACCGGAGTCTGGATCCGGGAAATCTTGGAGAACCATTCCGCCTCCTGGTAGTTGGAGGTGTGAAGGCTGGGGAGAGCTCTCCCGTTCTTAAATGTCATCGCTATAGGGACGACACGGGCAGAGATGTAAAAGAACTCCCGCTTCCAAGACCGAAGACTGCACTCGGTAGCGCAGATCTTCAAACCCTTGATCCGGGTGACCAGGGTATATCAGCATTGGATGCACCTCCAGGAGTAGAAGATCATCAGGCGGTCGACGTGGGGATCCACGCCAAGAATGAGGCACACCCACTCAAAATGGCGGATCTTGGCGATCGCCATTGGGTGTACCTCGGTCAGGTGCACACCGTGTCTATCCAGAACACGGTATACAAACTTCGTCAACGGGAACCTAAGATTCCCATAGACGAAGAAGGCGGCATATACCCCTATTTTGCCCTTGGGGGCATCGTACACCGTCTGGTGTGGCTCCGGAAACTCAGGCTCGAACGGCTCGAGCATGAGCTTCCGGACGATGTACCGGTAAAGCTCGATGGGAAGAGCACACTGGCATTCGCCAGCAGTGCTCTTATCGTCCTTATCGGACGTAGACGTCGGGTTCTCGACATACAAGTCAGAGTCCTCGACGGTAGCTTCTGGATCATGAGTAGACGACATGTTTTGGAGGTAAAGAACGATTTCAGGAGAATGCTCGACAGGAAGTTAGAGTATTCGCCGGAAATCGCTTAGAAGAAGAAGAAAGAAGTGAAAGTGTGGATTACCGTGAACCCTCTCCCCATTTATATACTCATCGCAATGAATGCGATGAATTTAATGCGGAGGAGAGAGAAAAGAGCTGGTGCAATGAAACTATGACACGTGGAAAAAGCAAGCTGGCAACAGCTGTTGACGGGACGCGCGCCGTAAAATCCGCACCCACGCGCCCGAAAAGTCGCGCCCACGCGCCTGAAAAAGCGTCTGGAATGACCATATACTGTCACGTCGCCATAACTTCCTGCACGTCCTGACACTGTCAGAAGAAACCGTCGGACGACGTTTCAACAGTTTGGACTGTTCTTATCCTTTCACCAACTCTTCGAATTTCAAAAAGATTCAAAAAGATTCAAAAGTAAGCGGGACTATACCCCTTACCTTGGCAACCAAGTAACTATAAGACAGGTGCGAGTACAGTGTCAAGGCAAAACCCTTCACATACTTAGCACCCGCAGGGAATGGACGCCAAGAATACCTTGGAAGTAAGATAACTATAAGACGAGTGCGGGTACAGTGTCAAGGCGAAACCCTTCACATACTTAGCACTCGCAGGGAATTGAAACCAAGAAGGATCTTCTGGGCCATGCTTGCGGAAAGGGAAATAACATCCCCGCATAGCGGGAACGTTGAGAACTAGATTGTTTGAAGCTCCAGGATGGAATTGGTTCTTTAACATAATTGATCACTATGTTTAAAACTACCGAAACCTCGTGGAGAATCTACACAAGTGAAACTCAACGCTCCTGACTTGCGAGGAGGTTACACACCTACCCGTATCATACCCAAAGATCAAGCAGAAAAGTCGGGAATTTCTGCACGTGACATTAGGGATACCGCGGGAAGAATCCCCACGGACAACCTTAAAACTAAATCCTTTTCAAAACCCCTTGCTAAAGTCCAAAGTTCACCTCACTTATTAACAATTCATGAAAAGAACATTGGACTGGGGGGACTTGAAGAGGTAGGTCCCAGCAGAGCCCAGTTGGACCCGCAAGACTCACCTTGAAGAGGGACGTCTACGCAAGGACCAACTGGTTCCGCAGGACCCACCATGCTCAGAGATGAAGACCTTACGCGTAGTACGCCAGCTGTTCCCGCAGGGAAAGCCTCCCAATGGTGAAGTACCCCGCCTATCCCTGCAGCTGCGGATACAAGCCATCAGGGAAGGCTACCCGCACTAATAGCAAGGCTACACGCACAAAGGAACTAACTCTCAATAATTCAGTGTCACCTGAAGGAATGAGCAAGGCGGGAATACTCCCGCCCAAATGAGCCAGTCCGTATGCTTCTGGAAGATCTTTTGTACTATACCTGCCAAGGTATGGACAAAATAGACAAGATCTGACCAAAGCAGCCCATGAACCAATCACAGGGTGACAGCTCACCGACAACAGTACGAGGAGCATGCTCTAGTACTGTTTGTCACTATTAGCCGCTGCCTACTCACCAACCCTTGTCGTGGCACGCATATAGCCTGCAGTTGGTGGAAAGGGAACAGTACACAGCCGGCCTTGTCACTATCAGCCGCTGCCTACCCACCAACCAGCATGGCACGTGCGTAGCCCATAGTTGGTAGAACAGGAATATTATACAGCTGGCTGTACCTGCTTGGAAACCTACATTCGGCTATAAATACTCCAACACCTTGGAACGGTATCATCATCTTGTATCTTACCTTCACTAGCTATTTCTCTCAATATACACTTATATTCAGAGTAATCTAGTCTGATTCTCACGCCGGAGGGTGGTCATTAGGAGGAACCCCCCCTTCTCAGTGACGAGCTCACGGTGTCAGTTTTGCAGGTCATCTGAAGAACACCCTTCTTTGCCGGACCTAACCCTCGTGGGAAACATTACTTAACCCCCAGATTATCCATAATCTACTCGGGGTTACTTAGTGTTTCTTCAGGTTGCTATGCCAACATCGGAGTGCTATCATAGCTTAGATTGAAGATTTAAGAGACAAACCGAGGATAACATAATGTACCTCCTGTTGTCGCTTCCATAGACAGTCGAAAATGGCATCATCACAAATACAGGGCTTAACGTCATTTCGATGATAAAAGCCGAAGGTTTATTAAGGCGAGGGTGCAGTGCCTACCTGGCGTACGTTGTCAAAGCAACGGCCGAGGCGAGGGAAATGAAAGACGTTCCTGTAGTGTGTGACTACCCGGAAGTATTTCCCGAGGACCTTCCGGGGTTACCACCAGAGCGAGAAGTGGAATTCCATATAGAATTGATACTAGGAGCACAGCCCGTCGCGAAAACACCTTATCGTTTGGCGCCGTCTGAGATGAAGGAATTGATGTCCCAACTGCAAGAACTCCTCGACAAGGGTTTCACAAGGCAGAGTGTTTCCCCGTGGGGCGCGCCGGTGTTATTCGTTAAGAAGAAGGATGGGAGTATGAGAATGTGCATCGACTATAGGGAGTTGAATAAGCTTACCATGAAGAATAGATATCCGTTGCCCCGGATTGATGATTTGTTTGATCAGTTGCAAGGTGCTAGTTGGTTGTCGCGAATAGACCTCAAATCGGGTTACCATCAACTGAAGGTGAAAGAGGCGGACATCCCTAAAACATCATTTCGGACACGGTACGGACACTACGAGTTCCTTGTGATGTCGTTTGGTCTAACCAACGCTCCCACGGCATTTAAGGACATGATGAACAGGGTATGTCGGCTGATGTTAGACAAGACGGTTATCGTTTTCATTGACGATATATTAATTTATTCAAAGACCGAGTCTGACCATGCTGAGCACCTGAGGGAAGTATTGGAAGTTTTGAAAAAGGAGAAATTGTATGCGAAGTTCTCAAAGTGCGCATTTTGGTTGTGAGAGGTGCAGTTTCTAGGTCATATAATCAATGCAGAGGGGATTACTGTGGACCCAGCTAAGATCGAAGCGATAAAGAATTGGAAGAATCCGCGAAACCCGACCGAGATACGCAGTTTCCTAGGGTTAGCTGGCTATTATAGGAGATTCATTCCGAGCTTCTCTAAGATAGCCGCACCGTTAACAGGTATGACCCGAAGGACTATGGTGTTCGATTGGGGTAGGTGGCAAAAAGAGGCGTTTGAAGAACTAAAGAAGGGGCTCACGCAAGCTCCAATCCTTGTTCTGCCCGATGGAGAAGAAGATTTGGTAGTTTGCACCGATGCTTCATATCAGGGGTTAGGTTGCGTGTTGATGCAACGAGGGAAGGCCATAGCTTACGCGTCTAGGAAATTGAAAGTTCACGAATGTACGTACCCGACGCATGACCTAGAGCTAGCCACTGTAGTACATGCTCATAAGATCTGGAGACACTACTTGTATACTATATACACGGACCACAAGAGTTTGAAATACTTCTTTGAGTAGAAAGAGCTGAACATGAGGCAGAGAAGGTGGTTAGAACTGATAAAGGATTATGATTGTGATATCAAGTATTACCCGGGAAAGGCTAATGTGGTTGCTAACGCCTTGAGCCAGAAGAACGCAGAAGTTATCGCGATAGTAAAGTCTTATAAGCTGATAATCAACTCAGATTTCTTTGAAGAGATCAGCAAGGTTCAGTCAGAAGTGTTGATAGATGAAGGGTTGATGAAGAAAGAAAGCATTTTTGGCCAGCAGAACGAGTTGATAGATAATACTCATGGTGTAAAGACCAGGTTTGACCGAATGTGGATCCCACGACATGGGAAACTTAGAGGTCGAATTCTAGACGAGGCCCATAAGTCTCGGTACTCGATTCATCCAGGATCTACCAAGATGTATCAAGACTTGAAGAAGGACTGCTGGTGGCCGGGTATGAAGAATGAAGTAGTAGATTATGTAGGTAAGTGTTTAACTTGCCTACAGGTTAAGGCCGAACACCAGAAACCATATGGAAAGATGCAGCCGTTGGAGATACCAGAATGGAAGTGGGAACACATCACCATGGATTTCATAACTAAGCTACCGCGTACAGCTAGAAGTCATGATACCATATGGGTGATTGTGGATCGTTTGACTAAGAGTTCTCATTTTTTGCCTATATGAGAGGCTATCTCGTCAGAAACGTTGGCAAACTTGTTCGTCAAAGAAGTGGTTACAAAGCATGGGGTGCCGTTATCGATTGTGTCAGACAGGGATACCCGCTTTACTTCAAGATTCTGGAAGAAGTTCCACGAAGCCATGGGAACAAGACTAAACATCAGCACGACATATCACCCTCAAACAGATGGGCAGTCTGAAAGGACTATCCAAACCCTTGAGGATATGCTACGTGCCTGTGTGTTAGACTTTGGAGGAAGTTGGGATGATCATCTGCACTTGGCAGAATTCTCTTACAACAACAATAATCATTCAAGTATCGGCATGCCTCCTTTCGAAATGCTGTATGGAAGACGTTGTAGAACTCCTGTATGTTGGGGAGAGATTGGTCAAAAGGAGATTGGAAGTTTGGAAGTGGTGCAAGAAACCTCTTCGAAGTTTGATCAGATTAAGGCCATGATGAAAGCTGCTCAAGACCGCCAGAAGTCATATGCGGATAAGCGGAGACGGCCTATTGAGTTTGATGTTGGAGACCACGTGATGCTTAAAGTCTCACCTTGGAAGGGGATTATTCGTTTTAGAAAAAGGGGAAAGTTGAGTCCAAGGTACATAGGACCGTTCAAGATTGTGGCCCATGTGGATGAAGTGGCTTACAAGCTTGATCTACCCGATGAGCTGGAAGGAATCCACTCTACCTTTCATGTTTCTCACTTGAGAAAATGTCTAGCTGACGACACATCCCATGTGCCACTGCTAGACATCGAGGTGGACGAGCAATTGAATTATGTCGAGCAGCCCATTGAGATAGTTGACCGCAAGGAGAAGCAGCTCCGTCGTAAGGTTATTCCCCTAGTAAAAGTGATATGGAAGCACCGTAAGGGATCGGATGCCACTTGGGAAGTTGAAGAAGAGATGCGCAAGTTTTACCCGCATTTGTTTAGTAGTAATGGTTAGGTTTCGGGGACGATACCTCTTTTAAGGAGGGTAGACTTGTAACATCCAACTTTTTGTTAAATGATAAATGACAGAAAGTTTTGTTATTAACTGTGTGTCGTTAAGATAGTCGTGTGTTAAGTGTTTGGATAATATTTGGATTTGGAATTTGTGAGTGGGTTGTGGGGCCCATGGCCCCCTATATAAGCCAACTCCACCCTTTAACCATTTTGTTACCTTTCACCACACACACACTCAAGAACACACACACTTTCTCTCTACATTCCGGATCCAAATCCGTGTAAAAAGAGGAAGAATCTCGTGTGTAGACATCATCAAATAACAAGAATCACGTCCAGATCTACGTATTGTCCGGATCTGAACTCGAAACCGAAGCAAAAGTTAGTCGTGCACAACTAAGGAAGGGCGTTACCATTAACGGCGAGAGAAACCGACTCTAGGTGAGTTCTAGCCCCCATTTCCTGGTTACGTTTTCGGGGCTGTGTGCATACTCCTATGTGGCAGTTAAAATGCTTATCTTAAGTGATAGGTATATGATACATGTATGATCGTACATTGAATGTTATTACTATATGATGGTTATGTGAATGAATGTGTATGTAAATATTATATACATAAGACAAGTAAAGTATGCGCTTATGATAGGGACCAGACCCTCATAATATCTGAGATGATTGGGACCAGACCCTCCTAATATCTGAGATGATAGGGACCAGACCCTTATAATATCTGAGATGTTTAAGATAGAATAGCTTATGGTATACCATAGGGTTTTATGAAAGAAAGTATGTAAGTACGTATGCATGTATATAAAGTATGTGTGAAAGAAGTAATAGCAAAGTAAGGTATGAATACGTATCTTCGGACGCGTATGAGTAAGGATAGGAAAGTATTGTATGTTAAATTGATTAACTAGAACTCACTCAGCGTAGTTGACTTTTAGTATGCACGCAGGCAGATAGGTTGAGGCAGCTGGCTTGAGGAGGAACACATGGCACGAGCTAAAGAGACTGGCATCTATGAAGAAATGTCATGACTATTTTATGTTATGTTATGAAAAGACAATTTGTATGTTAAGACAAAAATAAATGTTTGTAATGTGATGTTTGAAGTTTTAAATTATTCCGTGAAAGTTTAAATAACTCTTATTTTAGAACTGTGTTTATGAGTAAATCCAAAACCAAAGTAGTGTTACCGGGAACGGGTCCTTACAAATCAAGAAGAAAATGGTGTTCCATAGTTTTTTTTTTTTTTTTTGAATGAAAGAAATGGAAATGGAAATGGAAATGAAAAGAAAGGAGGAGTTATTTGATGGAAATTATTTTCTTTCCAAATTGGACGAAGTAGGAGGGAAAAGAAAAGAAAAGGATTATAATTACCATATTATCCCTTCTCATATATATTAGGTGTTTGTTTTCTTATGTTATCAAACAAAACCTAAAGCGCCGTTCATCATCAAGCATACCCACCAGCCACAACCGTTCATCATCGGAGTACACCGCGTCTTGATGCATGTTCTTCTCTTACCAGGTATTTTAAGTTAATCTCATCTTGTATTGATTTTACATCTTATTCAATTAGGTTTGTAGTGGCCGATTAAGTATTAATATGGTTTTTGAATTGAGTAAATTAGGTATGCTTGTTAACGACAGTACAGTATGCACCCTATCTATAGAAATTAGAATAATTGCTAAATAGCACCCAACAAGTTGACGAAAAGGAAGGATATGTTCCTTGTTGAAGTTTTGTTATTACATTTATCATTTGCATTTATTCAATTTTTATAACAAAGTATCTTTTAATTAATGTTATTATGTGAAAGTCATCATGAGCAAACAAGAAGTCATTGAAAACACTGGTAAGAAGGAACACTTCAAATAGACAGAGATGATGGATGAAGCATTCATTCAAGCAACTATAAAGCTAACTATAATATGATAATAGCATACATATGATGGATGAAGCATTCACCTCACAAGCATACAATAATATGATTGAGGAGCTAACTATAAAGCTTCAAATGGATATTACCAAAAATCATCTGAAGCATCGTTTAATAACTTTGAAAGAGTGTTTTTCTCAATGGTAGGATATGTTTCAAGGAACTTCCTTAAGTGGTTTCTCATGGAATTTTGATACTCAACTAATTGAGGCGGAGGACGAAGTGTTGGAAAAATTAATAGCCGTAAGCATTTTAAGCTTTTAACCATTTTTTATTTGTTTCTAGGGTGTCCAACAGGAACTGGTTTGGAACCGGAACCGGTTTGCATGATACAAACACTCATAATGTACTGCACGTGATCATTTGGAGCAACTTAGGCTCTTTTAGTGACGTAACTTGCCAACATAATCAATCATGAAATTAAAAATTAAACACTATTGATTTATTAAATATATCTGCCTGCATACTGTATGTATGCATATAAATTAAAATCCAAATATGTATTATAGTCACATATGACTCTAATAAGAATTGAATATATCTAATATGGAATATTTTTAAAAAATATAATATAAATAAATCTTACGGTCCGGTTCGATTTCATACGGTCAGGTTTTAGCATAAATCGTAAAGCAAACCGTTTTGAAATTCTTTGAGCAGACCGACTGATAGTTAATTGAAAGAACCGACCGTGAAACAAAACCGATGACCGGTTTTGGCGGTTTCACGTTTTTGAACCGAATTGTGAACACCCCTAATCTTTAGACTAAAAAGTCAGCTATAATACTATTATCTTTATTGTGTTAAACAGTTAAAGCCTGATGCTGTTAAGTTGAAGACAAAAAGGGTGTCAAACTACAATGAAATGCTAGAACTATTTGCAAGAGATAGGGCATTCGATGCACATGCTGAATCTGCTAAGGAAAGAAATGCTCGACTGCAGAAGAGTGACAACAATAAAGTAGAAACAATTTTTGAACTGGATGGCTTACTAGCATCCGAAGAAGTGACTTTGGAGAACCAACACAACTTTGATGATGACATTCAAGTGTTAGATACTTTGGTTTCTTCACCTGAGCCATCTTTAAATGTAAAAAAATTTTAAAGTAAAAAAAGAAAACTTGAACAAGAAGATAAAGCGTTTAAATCGAAACTTGTGAATTGCCTTTACAATGTGGTTAATGCTATTTCAGAAGGCAATAAAATATGGCAGAACGAACAAGATATTTGATTGAGCTTATTATCGCGAGTTTACAGATGAGGAAATTTGAAAGGTATTGGAGCCAATGGGCTTGGAATCCATGAAATACCGGACGCCTTAATTTATTTGGCTAGCAATCAAGCAAAAGCAAGGACCTTGTTTTAGTTGTCCTATATAGATGCGTGTAGGTATACTAAAAGGCATGATGAGGGACGGTAAGTAAGTGAGTTCAAGAAATGGTGAATTGTTAGTAGTTTTAGGTTATGGATTCGATGTTGTTTTTAGTAGTCATCTTTTGATGCCACATGTTTTTTTTGTAATTCAGGCAAAGATGGCATTGTTATTAGTTGTTGGTTATGTATTTTGATACTACTATTAGTTGTCATCTTTAGATGCAATGCATTTTTTTGTTATTTAGGCATAGATGACATTGTTAGTAGTTGTTGGTTATGCATGGATGCTAAAAACAATTATCATTTGGTTATGATAAAATAATTACTTTTATGCATTTGTTGATTCTTGGCTTTATTGTTTTGTTTGGGCTAGTGTAGGGCATAAAATGGAGAGAATGCAGACTGCATTTATTCATTACAATATGTTTTTTGTTCAGTTATTAATCAAAATTTTCATTTAGTTATTATATATATTACAAATAGCAACTTTCTGTTGCATCACAGGTTCAAGTTGTACAAGGCTTTATAGGCTGACTTTGTGAATCTTAGAGGGTGTTTGGGATTGAGTTTGAAAATTTTGGCTTATTAAGAAGCCAATAAGCAAAAAAGGTGTTTGGCAAATGTAAAAACCCTTTTTGTTTTGGCTTTTTAATTGGCTTGAAAAAGCAATTTTCCAAAAGCCCTAATTTGGAGCTTTTCAAAAATGCTTTTGGCTTTTTGATTAGATTTTTACTAATCTACCCACCCTTTACCTTTTTTGTCATTTTATGTAAATAAGCTAAGCCAAACATTTTTTAAAAAGTGCTTATGGCTTTTCCAATCACATAAGCTAATCCAAACACTTTTTTAAAAACTCATTTTCAAAAAGCCAGAAGCCAATAAACACTTTTAACAAATAGCACTTTTACACTGTGTTCCCGAGTTTCATTTAAAGGAGGAAAGGAAAGGAAAATGAGAGATGGAAAAAGTTTGTTGTGTTCCCGAGTTTCATTTAAGGAAGGAAAGGGAAGGAAAATATAAAAATGGTGTTCCCGAGTTTCATTAAAGGAAAAAAAAGGAGGGGAGGGGAAAGAAAGTAAGGGGTAAAATAAGAAAAATTGTGTCTTTCCAAATTGGAAAGATTAGGAAGGAAAGAAAATAAAAATGAAAGAGCTGATGCCAAAAGAAAAGATAAGAAGAGAATTTGAAATTTTCTTACCATTTCTTCCCACCTTTGCTACCCTCATTCCATCGCAGGCTAAATCGATCTATAAATGTTATCGCGCCCAAGAACCCTGAATCAACTTCTCCCTCTCAAACGCATCATTGGCTGGTGATTTCTTATGGAGATTAGGGTAACGGCTTGACAGTTAGGGTTATTCTTAAATTTGAAATGGTTTGTTTTCATGCGTTTCCCCGTTTACGCAGGTCACTCAATAGCCCTAGATCAATCTTTATATGTTCTTCGTCACCGTATTTAGCTCTATTGTTTCATTCACTTATCAGAATGGTAATGTAAGCCAATTTCAATGGTAACTTAGGTTTGCTACTATAAGAGATGAAATTGATAAGGTGTCAAGTGTGATGGGATTTGATTAGTAGCTACTGCTGCACTTTTGCTTGGATGTGTTGCAAAACTAGCCAACTCTGTTACACTTGCCCTAGACTAATTGTTCAGGAACACATTACTTTTGTGAGGGCATTACCGGTGAGCATGTTTGTTAAAAAGTAATTTGTTAGTTTAGCATTTCTGGAGTTCCAGCTGATTAAAATATGAACACTAAAAAGATCATACAAGATGATTGGACTTCAAAATGGGAACAAGAATTAGAGTTCCTGTGTATGTTCAGGTCAAAAGTTAGTATGGTAATTTCCACATTTAGATTTTTATTTATTTACTACTATTAACACTTAATATAAAGTTTCTTTGCAGTATCAACGACTTCTATGGTTCTACCAGAAAGCTTTTGTCACCTTCACAGACCCGCAATGCTAAAGTTTGTAGGCTTGTAGCTCTATTACCTAACAATGGTTGGGTTGGGCATCAGATTAAATGGGCTTCGATTATGCCTCTGTATAACCTTAGGTAAGTCGCACCATTTTTTTCTTTTTTTTTTTGTTAATATTTTTTTTAAGGTAATAAGTAGAAGTAGAATTACTTCATTTTAGACAAGTGAATAATGCAAAAGATTTTGAACAGCCATGTATTTAGTATTGCTGCTTTTTTTTTTGGATGATTTTTTTAATAAATAAACTATTTGGTTGCTAATGTTTCTTTATGTTGCTTCTCATCCTAATAGTGTTTAAAGAGATAGAAAAGCTACATGCTCTCCTAACCAAGGATACAAACTTCCCAGCATGATGAATCCGAAAAAAACAGGGTTATAGCTGTTCAACTACCTCAGGAAAATCTTCGGACCCGGCTGCCAAACTACTTCAGAAATTGTCCTAAACAACATGGCGTAATTAAACTTTACATAGATATAGAAAAAAGTACATAGGTGAAGTGAGGTGGTTGGGTAATTTGGTGTTTGCAAATTGCAATACTGTGTTACTTTAGGTTTAGAAGATTCAATATTTGGGTAATATTGTGTTTATGTGTACACAAATTTGAGTCATGTGGCGTTTCGAATGAAAGTCTGCTACGTTAAAACTGGTTGTAATGTGGTAACGTTTTAATGATTTACAATACTGAATAAATGGGACATCTTCCAAACATGTAAAGCTTGTATGTCAACATTGGTCTACAGGTTGCTCACCTATATCCGGCTTACAAACAATGTTGCACGGATCCCCGCCGCAACGCGCGAGGGTAACTTACTAGTAAATATACAATTTGCAACTTATGTGTGCATAAACATGTGTACACTATGCATCAAGTGTGTTTTAATATTTTTTTTTTAACTTTTAACCCTATATTTTCTATGATTTACTTTTAACCCTTATACTTTTTATCCTTTACAAGTTTGCCACAAACCATTTTTCATTTTTATTTTCAGTACTTTTCCAGTTTTAACTTTGGTCCTCAATACTTATCATCTTCTAAAAACTCTGGTCTAAATTGTGAGTTAACATACTGCAATGAGTGTGTGAGGTTCAACGTTTTTATGTCTAATTTTCCCCGTCCAACGTTTCAATCGTAAGTTGACATAGTTATTATTGTGTTTTGCGTTTCAGTCTAATTTTTCTTGTTAGCATGCCACAACAGGCATGCGTAGTTGAACGTTTTTACATCTACTTTTCATTGGTTTACCAGTCCGTCGCGAAGCGAGGGGCCAACACATATATCAACACACAAGTTCGATAAATGTTAAACGTTACCTTTTTCATGGTTTTACACCCCCCACCGCAACGCGGGGGGGCTTAATACTAGTTACATCTAAAACATACTGCTTATATGAATTATGGTTTTTACACAGGAAGAGATTATATATTGCATTGCTTATATGAATTAAGGTTTTTACACTGGAAGACATTATATATTGCATTTTCTTGGTTTACATCCGTTCAGATTTTCAAGTTCATGGGCTTAAATTCCCCGACGCATATCCTATCTAACTTATCATTCTTAATATTCTTAATATGTTACTAGATCATAGATTGGAGAACGAGCAGGAGTTAAGTTTGTTTGTTTACTAGATCATAGAAACGAGCAATGGAGAATAGAGAGTAATGCATTTTTTTATTTTAATCTTACCTAAGGGTATAATGATAAAAGTTTAGCATTCTTTTCTTTTCCTTCCAACTACGGAGCACATAAAAGGTTTTCTTTACTTTCCTTTTCATTAAACTAGGGAACACAAAATAATATCAATTCTTTTCTCTCTTAATTCCTTTCTTTTTTTTCCCGCTTTAATTGAAACTCGGGAACAGAGCGTTAGACTGGCAATGCGATCCAAAGGGATCTCTTGACCATTCAAATGGAAACCGATGACAAGAATCGTTCCCAAATAGAGGCTTTATATTTCAAGAGTTCAACCGCTTGACCCTAATTTTCAATACTAACAAACCTTCAATCCCCCAAGGTAGGACAACGTTTTTTGCTACCCCGAGAACTAATCTCTCAACCATCTGACCCGGATAGCATAACCCTAGCCTTTCCAAAGAAGTTTCTTTCTTTGGATCTGCCACCGGGTTCAACCCACTATTTTCCACCACCGCTTTGTAAGACACACCCACCTACTTAAAAGAATGAATACCTACTCCGTTAACGCTCCCCATATCCAACGTACCTTGATTGACCGGAGGTATCCTCTTAACTTCCACAACAGCACCTCACTTATATCATATAACGCGTCAGAGACGTCGACAACGGCCTCGAAAACTTCATCCTTTTCAACTCCTTTGCAAATTTCTCCACCTTTAACACCCCTTTAAATGTAATGAAACCGAATCTATTACCCCTAGATCCTTTTTCGCCACATATTCATCTAACATAGATCCCCAAAACCAAATACCATTCCAAAAAACTGCTACGTAAGCCCCCTCAGGAATGCTCGAAACATAAAAGGAAGACTCTCTGATACGGCCTTGACTTCCTCCACTACCGGAATTGCGCCACCCTCTAACATCAAATCTCTCAACTGTGATGGCATTGACCGGAGGTATCCTCTCAGGTCCTGTTCGTTTCAAGGATTTTGAAGGAATTCTAAGGAATGAGATTTTAAATCCCATGAATTAATATGTTCGTTTCATTAAATGAAAGAATGGAAATGGAAACTAAATCCCATCAATTCCCACATTTCATGGGATTTTAAAATCCCACCTATTTTATAAGGATTGTTATGGAAAATGAAGGATTGTGTTATTAACCCTAATCAGTACTGTGGGTGGCAAATGGGTTGGGTTGGGTCGAAACAGTCATGGGTCGGAACGGGTTAGGGTCAAAAGGTTCGAGTCAGAACGGGTCCGGGTAGGAATGGGTCAAGGTCGAAACAGGTCAAAACGGGTTTCGGGTCGGTTTGTTTTTTAAGAACGAGGGCAAAGGCGAAAACGTTTTAGTTTTTTTACATTTTTCATTTTTGATTTATATTTTGAGTTATGTTTTTTTTATTAATTATTTTGAATTATTTTTTGTAGGGGTTTTTATTGTTAACCCCTCGAAAAAAATTAATAGAAAAATCATAACTCAAAATATAAATAAAAAACGAAAAATGTAAAAAAACTAAAACGTATCCGCCTTTGCCCTCGTTCTTCAAAAAAAAAAAACCGAGAGTGAAGAAGATTCCAATTCCAATACATATTAACCAACCAAACACATAATAAGGATTCTCAAACATTCCATTCCATTCCATTCCATTCCAATTCCAATTCCAATTCCAATTCCTTTAAAAATAGTCGTGAAACAAACGCGCCCTTAGTCTTTAATATTGTTCTTGTTATTCTTTTGTGCTTGATCCAGTCTACAGACCTACTATCTTAGAGTCTAACCCATTCTACGGGTCTCTGTGAGAGGATTTCAAAGAAAAAGGAGAAGAGTTACATATCTAATTTTAAGGCAATGATGGCAAAAAAAACCAGAAGGACCAAATAAAACCTCCACTTAAGGTCCTAATACCATCCACGAGGTATTGGCTGGCTGTCACATTTGCAATACATGTGAACATTTTTTGTATGAATGTGCTAAAAATCAGTCCCAAAACAAATTTACCGTTGATATAACTCAAACTAAGGAGTACTTAGTTTCCAGGACTACTGTTACAACATGGGATCGAATATGGGTTGTAAATTGTAAACACATAGTTCCATAATCATGTGATAAAGAGTTTCGACTAAAAGGGCTGTGTTTACAAACTTTGGATGTGGTTTGCGAATAGACACTGATTGTTATGTGTAGAGCTAAATATATTAGGCTTATATATCAGATAGTATTTCAATGTAATTTGTTGTTTCATTTAACTTTCATTTAATAATTGTATGGGAACAAGGCCCTTTTGGCTGTAACAAGTCCAATAGGCAAGACCAATTTTGTAACACCCCGACCAATGGTGGAATGTCGGCGTGAAACGATTACTCAAAACACATGTGACACTAATAAATGTGACAATAATACAATTATTATTAATTTCAACATAAGTACACAAATTGTTACATTAGACATAATGGTTTTCAAAGAACCTCAGATACCTGAAAATTAAGAGCTCTCAATATAATGTATCATGTCTAAATATGGAAGGAATCGAAATAAAAAATCGATGTCGTTATACTTTTGTATACTATGTAGTGCTTAAAATATGCAATGATGAGGATCAAGATTTAAGATCTGCCTATGAATGAAAACATATAAAGGAGATTAGCCAAAGTGAAAAGATGCAAATAAGCCAGAGTCGTATTCTCTAATATAACAGAAAGTTTTTTGTACCAGTAGTCCATACAAAAGGGTCTTTTAAGTGAATTATGAATTAAGTTATATAAGGCAAAATTGTGGGTACAAGAATTTTTCAATGATCCATGATCGATTATGAGAAGACACATTCTCCAATGGTGGAAGCAACGACTTTCCGATACCTAAATAGTCTAGTAATACAAAGAGAGAATTGATTACCTAAAGAAAGTCTCTTAAAGATTTGGATTATCAAATGATCATGTAAGGTAAGTTCTTAAGAACACAATGACTATTGTGTATAGAGTCATATTTGAATACGTTACAATTATTGAATATGTTGAACATAAACGGAAGTCCTGAAGAGCTTCCTAAGCTAGTTGAATACTTTAAAGGTTAACTGATACATCTTAATGATGTAATTCTTGTGCTTTAATAAGCATACATATAGAAGATAATGTCCTTGATGAGCATAATATCTCAATAAATAAAGATATGGTACAATATGGATTTTTGATATGCTATACAAAAACTGATCTGTTGAATGAACATGTTTGTGGAGCAAAAATCCCGAAAAAGTGATTGCACATGCATAACTTGTCAAGATGAAAAGAAATCCACGATGGATTGAAAAATACATGGAGTTATGCTTATTACGTATGGACTAATATAGTCGGATTGAACGTAGTCCAATCAAGAAATATTTTGATAAGAAGGAAGATAAGTTAGATGTAATTAACTATACTTTTATCAAATTTTTACTCTTAAAAGTTCATATAATCATAGTTTTACAGTGATGATGTAAATATCATCGAGAGAAACAACAGAACTTATAGGAGAATTTTTAAAATACCTTGACATGATGTGATTATTACTCGACCTGCAGTTCGAGTATATATGTAATTATATGTTTATCAATGCATCAAAGTACATCTAAAAGATGTTGAAACATTTTACCAAAGACAAGATTCATTCTTTGAACACGTTAAAGGATGTCTAACAATACACTCTATATAATGTTCTACATGAATATGAAATATTATTAGTTTGGAAATACCACAATTAAATGCATAAGTGCATTATATTGTATCGTTAGCTATATATGATTATTATTTTCTTCATTTATATCATCGGCATGTGTCTAGTTATGAGACATCAGAATGAGTTAAAACATATAGTTCAGGTATGAAACATATGCGTTTATATTTTACTAACTCATCAAAACAAGTTTTGTTTGTCTTGTCATGCAGAGAAACACAACAAGACATCAATACAATAGTGTATGGTTACGAAATGACACAATAGAAGTTTTAACGTGAAGATCATGCAACATTGTTCAACCTAACAATACGCATGTCAAGGACGAAGACAAAATTGATTTGAGTACAAAAGTTTTGAAGCTTTCAAAGAAGATCGATATTTACCATTCTAACGGATATATAAATCAGGAGGAGACAATACGTGTTGTACTCTTTTTCCCTTAGCTATGGTTTTGTCTCACTGGGTTACCTAACAAGGTTTTTAACGAGGCGGCATCTCTAAGCGTATGAAGTTGATAACCAGGGGGTATTATGAATTATTATTGTGGTTATCAATACCTAATATAGATTAGGCTTTTTCGCCTAGTTATTTTTTCTTATATATACATCTTATTGTAATTCATTATCATACATATAAAATTGGATGTGACTCAATGGTAGAGCACTCACTTTACTAGTGAGAGGTAGAGGTTCAAACCTTATTATCACTAATTTATATGGGAGATAAGAGGGATGACCCTGGCTTGCCAGGGTGTTTGAGTCATGATCTCACCCGGTTTTACCGGCTCCTTGCTGTTGTACCGTTTGGTGGGCGTAAGGGTCGGGTTTTATCTGGGGAATCCCTCAATAGGTGGACCGCTAGGGGCTCCGTCCGGACTCGTGGCCGGCTCGGGCTACCTTTAGCCAGTGGAGGCTGCATACGAAGCACCCGGTATTACTTAGTTAGTCGTTCAAAAAAAAATTATATTACATATATAATTAATGAAATCTCCATCATTCTCTCCATATCTCTTTCTCTTGATGTTTTGTTAATTGGCTAGTTTCAAAACAAAATTCAATTCTCCTACTATTTAATGGTTAATGTGGTTTTTTTTATTTATGTTCAGACCTTGCTTTTGACATAGTCAACATAGATGACTTGAATTTATTATCCAACTCCTAAAATGCCCTCGTTTCTCCACCACAAAGAGTACGTTTTGGGTTATGGGTTCTGTTTAATTTCATAATTTGTATTCAAAATTCTTCTGACCTGGTCAATATAGAAGAAATGTTTGTATACTATTTATTATCTAACTCCTTAAATATCTTGCATCTCATCTCTCTCTTCCATCAAAGGAAAACATGCTCAAACTGTTGTTACGGTTGTTATCTTTTATTTTCATACACTTAATCCTTACCACCACCACTTCAACTCAACCTGACTTCCTCTCTTACTTCTGCGAAAACGCGGCTAACTATACCGTAAACAGTAGGTACCAAAGAAATCTTGACACCACCCTCTCCGCCCTCCCCACCACCAACAACGGCTACGGATTCTACAACCTCTCCACCGGCCAAGGCAATGATACGGTCAACTCGGTCGCCCTTTGTCGAGGCGACGTCAACCCTGACGTGTGTCGGAGTTGTCTTAATGACTCCATTGTTAAGTTGCCTCAAGTCTGCCCTAACCAAAAAGAAGCCATAGGATACTATGACTACTGCTTGGTGAAATACTCAAACGAGATAATACTGAGAAGCACACGAATAAAGATTTATTTGGCTCTGGGTAACACCCAGAATGCTACGAATATTGATCGGTTCAATGGTGCTTTGGGGCCACTCTTGAGGAATCTGAGAGGTAACGCGTCTGCAGGCGGTTCTCTACGGAAATTTGCCAGCGGGAGCACTAATGGTCCAGATTTGTCAACTATCTACGGGCTTGCGCAGTGTACTCCAGACTTATCTGACATGCAGTGCGATACTTGCTTGGAGGATGCTATCAGTCAGATTTCGAATATGTATTATGGTAGAATTGGAGCAAGAATGCTTCTGCCTATGTGTAATTTTAGATATGAGTCGTATCGGTTTTTTAACCAGACGGCTCCAGTCATCGCACCATCACCACCACCAATTTTGCAGCCATCTCCGCCAGTTGCTCGACCTTCACCTCCACCAGGTATGAATTGTGTATATTTTCTTTGCACCGATCGAGTTAAAGCGACAATCGTTTACTTTGACTTATTGACTAGACAACGACTGAATTAAAGGTTCTTGGTTGGCCTACGCAGTTACGTCCTAGTCTAAGTTTGATTAATAACAGGAAAGAATTAATATTCAAAATAAACAACTCTAAAAGGATGTGGGGCTACTATTTCTTACGCGTCTCAACCATCACCGTCTATAATAAACAGTGACAAGTATGGTAATTGTAAAATACTAGAAAATATTTATATTTGTAAAATAATAAAGTAATTTTGAATAAAAGACAATAATAAACTAAGAAAGCTAGTATCATCATTTTATAAACATATATATGAGTTGTAATAACTCGCGTGCTGCACCAGGTTTGTGCAATAGAAAATAAACCTCAGGTTGCAATAGAAAAATAAACATCTGACCATCTACACATCTTAATGTTACTTAATACACACATGAAAAGAAAAATAATATCACACCTAACGTTAGTAACTAAAAAGTCATAACATAGCACTTAAAAAAAATCTCAAAATACGAATCAAATTACTCAAGCTTAGACCTTCCTTCGTCGTGGCTGCAACACAGGTTGCTATGCCAACATCGGAGTGCTATCATAGCTTAGATTGAAGATTTAAGAGACAAACCGAGGACAACATAATGTACCTCCTGTTGTCGCTTCCATAGACAGTCGAAAATGGCATCATCACAAATACACCGACACGATAACAACTAGCAGCAAAACACCACCACTAGGGGTGTTCATATTTCGATTTGCATTCAAAACATTCGAAATTCAATTCGAATTCGATAATTAAGATTCGAATTCAATTCGATTCATATTCGAGTATATAAATCGAATACAAATAGAATATGGATTTATGTTTTATTATTCGATTCGATTCAAAATTCGAATTCGAATTCAAATTATATATATATATATATATATATATATATATATATATATATATATGGGATGGTTCAAGAGAGAAATGAGATTACTGTGTTAAATGCAAGAAATGAAAACGGACCACTAGTTTTATTTTAGGTTTTAAATGCTTAAAGATAAATGGGGAAAGTATTAATGCATTTTCTCTATTCAATTAATATAACTAATCAAATTATTATAATTAGAAAATATTAAGAATTACTTATTTTTATAACTTATTTTCTCTCTCTTCAATTTTTATCCTACACAAGTACAATTTATTCATACATTAAAATTTCTTTTATCCAAAACCAATTTCTTGCAACTCAATATATTAATATCCATCAACACGTAGTTACATTGTGATGAATAGTACAAAAAACTATTTTACACGTGTTTGCATTAAATATCAACAAAAGAGTAAACAACCTACAACATATAACCTGCACCTGTTTTAAGAATAAGAAAACATATAACCTACACACGAAAAACATATGACCAACACACAAAATTCAGCATCAATAAACTACACACTCACACGAAAACGTATAACATACACACGAAAAACATATAATCTACACTCGAAAATTTTATCCTACATAAATACAATTTATTCATACATTAAATTTTTTTTTTCTATCCAAAACCAATTTCTTTCAACTCAATATATCAATATACATCAACATGTATAAAATTTGATGAATAATACAAAAAACTATCTTACATATGTTAGCATTAAATGTCAATAAAAAATATACATCCTACACAAAAACATATAACATATGCTTGTTCTAAGAATAAGAAAACATATAACCTACACACGTATATGATATATGTATCTTTATCTAGTTTATATAATTGTCGATGTCAAATTACATATGTAAGTTATATACTTTTTTGTATATCGTATGTTTTTATTGCTTAAAACAAGTGTAGGTTATATAATTTTGTGTATGTTTTATATTTATTGTTTATATTTAATGGACACATTTGTATGATATTTTTTTATTATTATTTATCACTATAATTTTTCTAAGTATATCAATTGAAAAAAAATATTATGTTTTGATATTATTGTTAAAAATTACGTGTTGATATATGCTAATAAATTGAGTGGAAATAAATTGTTTTTTTAATAAAAAGAAATAGTATTATATGAATAAATTGTATTTTTTTTTGGATAAATAAAGAGGGGGTAAATAAATTATATATAAAACTAAATTAGTGTTTTTATGTTTTTAATTATTGTAGTTAAATTAGTTAGGTATATTAATTAGAGAGAGATTTATTATTGTTATATTAGTTGTATTAGAGAGAATGCATTTATTGTTGCATTTACATTTTTTTCATTTCTTTTTAAACATTTAAAACCTAAAATAAAACTAGTGGCACATATTCATTTCTTTCATTTCTCGCAGTAATCTCATTTCTCTCTTGAACTTAAACCTATATTATATATATATATATATATAGGGAAAGGATCAACAGAGAACTCCTCCGTAGAGAGAGAACTAGAGAACTAATAAACAAATATTTTTAATTTAATTAAAAAAATATTTTTAAAATTTTTTTTCTTTCATCCTTCTTATATGTTGTTATTTTTAACTAGAAAAAAAACATAAAAATAAAAAAATTAAAAAATTATAAAAAAAAACTCGTTGTAGTGCACATATGCAATAATCGACTTTTTTTTTTACTTCATATGCGCATTAGTGTGTATTTTGATATGTGCAATACTGTTGAATAGCATATATGCAATTGTTTGTATTGTATTAGTGCAATAGTGTTATACTATATACAAAAAAAAATCGATATAGTGCATATGTGCATTACTGCATTAGTATTGTATTACGTATATGTGATAGTGTGTATTGCATATAATTGTTGGTGTTGTATTTGCATGTATTCATTAGTATGTATTGTATAATGCAATTGTGTTGTATTATATGCAATAAAATATTATTGTATATATGTAATACACATTAGTGCACATATGCACTACATCGACCGTTTTTTTAAGAGCAATATCATCTTATTAGAAAGAGGAAAGAAAAAAAATCACAAAATATTTTTTAAAAAAAAAGTTAAAAATAATTTTGTATTAGTTCTCTAGTTCTCTCATTTAGAGGAGTTCTCTCTAGATCCTACCCATATATATATATATAATTATTTTTTAATTTGTGTCAGTTCCATAAATAATAATTTTCATTACAAATTAATTAAGCCCAGTAGGCCATATTGCTATATCTTAGCCAATAGTAATAAGGGTGTTATTGACGTCTTGTTTTAAATATTTTGAATTTTAGACTATTTGTACTTTAATTTTGAACTTATTATCATGTGGCATTGTAGCTACTATAAATGTATATGTTTGTTTTGCAATTATGATTATGTTTTCAAAGTTTTTGGCATAGATAAACTTGAATCAGATCAAATTTATTCGAATTCAAATCGAACTTATTCGAATCGAGTTTCAAATACGAATTCGAATCGAGTTTTGAATTGGGCATATAATACGAATACGAATCGAATAGTTCAACTTTTAATCGAATATGAATAGTGGAGAAAAATAATTATTCGGAGTATTCGATTCGATTTAACTTGAAAATTTGTTATTCGATTCGATGGACACCCCTAACCACCACCACCACTCTATCAAACCACCGCTTGCGGCCGCCATCATCCTCAGCAACCAACAGCAAAACACTACCAAGCCACCATAGCATCACCGCCTAACCACCACCACCCCAACTTTGGCATACGACTTCCTGCCACCACCACCATCACGTTTCCGTGACGCTTAACTACTAGTCTAAGATCTCTCCACCACCATCACGTGGTATTGTACCATCAAATCGAACTTATTCGAATTCTAATTTCAAATACGAATTTCGAATTGGGCATATAATATGAATTCGAATCGAATAGTTCAACTTTTTATTAAATACGAATGCTGAAAAAAAATAATTATTTGGATTATTCGATTCAATTTAAATTAAAAATTCATTATTCGATTCGATGAACACCCCTAACCACCGCCACTCTATCAAACTACCGCATGCAGCCGCCATCGTCCTCAACAACCAACAGCAAAACACTACCAAGCCACTTGTTGTACTCTACTCTATTTGCAAAAAGTTTGATTTAGTAGTTTCAAGTGTTCAAACTAAACATAGTTTATCACTAACATATTTTAGTTTTTGCAGGCAAACAGAATAATACGACAAGAACTGTGATAATCGTAACAATTATTGTGATAGTCACAGTCATAATAATTGCTTCACTTTGTATCATAATGAGATTCAGGAAGAAGAAAGAACAAATGACTTCCTCTCCAGCCCCTCAAAGTATTCAGAGTAAGTTCTCAAGTTAGAATTTATAGTTGGAACTAAGAAAAACTGGTATATAAGTTATCATATAAATGACAACGTTTCTAAAGTGACTTCTTACTCGCCTTACTTTCTACTAGCTGACACGACAACTATCGATATTGGCACCGCCGAATCTTTGCAGTACGACTTTAGTACTGTGAAAGCAGCAACAAATGACTTTTCTGAAGAAAACAAGCTCGGGAGAGGTGGTTTTGGAACGGTTTACAAGGTATGAATTTGTTAGTTAACTTACAACGAGTACATTATTTGGAGGTACTTTATTCTACTCTTTTAAAAATAAATGAAGAATGATGAAACTTAACCTCTTAACTATCATAAGTGTTAAAAAGCTCAAATATATTATACCTTATTTATAAAGGTGTATAAACAACAGTGCAGAAATATCATATTTGTACGTTGTAACAACTATGAATCTTTAAATAATTAAGCAATGTTTTATGCTGTCATATGATATACACATAGGGTATTCTCGGTGAAGGGGACCATATAGCAGTAAAGAGGCTAGCATTGGATTCTGGACAAGGTGACACTGAATTCAAGAATGAGGTGTTGCTGATGGCGAAACTTCAGCATCGTAATTTAGTCCGGTTGATAGGCTTCAGCATAGAAGGAAGCGAACGACTTCTCATTTATGAGTTCATGCCAAATGCAAGCCTTGATCAGTTTCTATTTGGTATGTTCTTAAGAACACATATCCTTTCAAATACGACAAGTTGCATTGAACAGGAAGGGAAAAAATCAACTAAATAGCAGTCATATACTGGGGTTGGATATTGTAATTTATTAGCAAATTTGGCCATATTATCAACCAAATGCAAGATTTGATAGGTTTACAGTCTCATAGTATTACAAAGAGCATCATAACAATCTAAAAACTCCGTAACAAAAATGACGCTCGATCAATTTAATTTTATAATGTGGATAGAAGATGACGTTTAGTTGGACTAATACATGATATATGATATGGCTTGTAGATCCAGATAAACGTGTAGATCTTGATTGGGAAAAACGTTACAGTATAATTAAAGGAATTGCAAAGGGACTATTATACCTTCACGAAGATTCTCGTCTAAAGATCATTCATCGTGATATGAAGGCAAGCAATGTTTTGTTAGATGCACAAATGACCCCCAAAATAGCTGATTTTGGTATGGCAAGATTGTTTAAAAATGAGGAAACTCAAGCTGACACAAGCCGAATTGTTGGGACCTAGTAAGTACATTTTATTTAAATCTTATTTTTTTTAACTATAACTCATGAACCATTACGATTTTTTCAAAGTTGTGACTACAAATACAACCATCCTTTAAAATTTTTTTTTTTGACAAGTGTACGTTGCAAGTTTAATCGTCTAAGGTGGCTTTCTTAAAATATATTCTTAATAGTAAAAAATAAAAATGAAAAAACAAAAATAACAGTCATTTTTAAAAGCCAGTAATTAACTCCAAACGTATTATGAGGGGCCAATTTAAGTGGTGTACAATCGTTGTTTCAAGTTTCAACGATACATCATTTTCTCATGATCGTCATGTTGTACTAATGGTTTCATTCAGTATATATGTAACCGACTAAGCGTGTTTGAGGGTATGTGTCTGTATAAAGAAAATGCTAACCTTTTCATGTGTATGATTATAGCGGTTATATGGCGCCTGAATATGCCATGCATGGCCAATTCTCAGTAAAGTCTGATGTCTTTAGCTATGGGGTGCTAGTACTAGAGATGGTTACAGGCCAAAAGAATCAATGTTTTCAAAGCAAAGAAAGCGTTGAGGATCTTCTTAGCTTTGTAAGTATTCTCGCTTTCTAAGAAGTATGGAACAACACATATACAACACAAGAATCATATTATATTTGAGGATATATAGTCAATTAATCATTTTATATTCTATCTGTAGTATACGAATCCTTGAAATAAGTTGCTAATATCTTTTAGGCATGGAAAAGCTGGCGAAATGGAACAACATCAGATATAATAGATCCCGCACTGAAGACAGGATCCGGTTCATTACGTGACATTATTAGAAGCATCCACATTGGGTTATTATGTGTCCAAGAAAATGTTAATGATAGGCCAACTATGGCTTCAGTTGTGCTTATGCTTAATAGCTTCTCTATCACACTTCCGGTACCAACAAAACCTGCATTTTTTGTACGCAGTACCATTGATCCTGAAATGCCACTCCTACAAGAGTTCAGTTCTTCGACAGAGAGTAGTGATTTAGGGAAGCCAAAAATATCCAAATCTAGATCCAGATCTTCTCAATATTCAGTAAATGAAGTTTCAATATCTGAATTTGGTCCTCGATAGGCGCCTAGAATGCCCTTGATATGCTACACATAGACCAGATGGTTTTCAGTGAACAAACACTATTTGACTTAATAATTTAAACTAGTTTCTAGGTTTGTGTATTATACGTTTTAAATAAATGTAATCTTACATATTTCGTGATAAAAAACCTTAAGTATCGCAGGGTTGAATAAACTTGTGTGCTAAAAAGAAGAAAAATTATGAAGTACTCCAATGACTAAGGAGCTAATAACCGAAGATGCAGTTTATAACAAGGAGAAAGTGAATATGGGGCTATTGCATATCTAAGTTAGATGTGAAACCCATCAGAACTACGTAGTTTTGATTTAATAACTCTAAAATTAATTTAATCATTTTTCCTGCTCATAATTACCTTCATTATTTTTGGATACTTTTCCTTTTTTTCATGGGATCCCACATCAATATCGAATTATATTGCTTGTGTCTGTGTTCCATTTTTTGTGATAATTGTGTATTTAAACTTTTTTTTGTTGAAGTTATTCGCTAAAACTGATGGGTTCCGTTCAGGCAATTTATTTTTGTAGCTTCAATCAAAATCAAAAGTAAATGTTTACACACATTAGAACTTGTTGATATTTTCAATTTTCATGATTTCTTAGAATAGAACAAAAATGAAGTCTGGAAAATATGTAATTCATGTATGATAATTGTAACATTTCGGGTTTTCCGTATTCTTATTTGTATTCGTTTTATCGATTTGCGAACGTTATTAGGATTTTTATCATAATAATATGAAGCATTTATAAGTATTAATGATTTGCATGTTTATTTTATACCCTTTACATTTTCCATAATGTTCATTTCTTGTTTTAACAAAAAAATGTTCAATAATAAACCACATTTCAAACTACAAGGGTCTAACTTGTCAAAAACCAAAAATCTCCCTCCTTGGGTCGGGGCGCCGCGCGGCGGCATCACCATAGATTGGCCATGACACATCTGATCAGCTTGTTTGTTTGTTAAGCCTTCTTAGTTCGTTTTTAGCATGTAAATTGCTTATTTTAGGACTAAATTGAGTAAATTAAGCCCCATTAAAGGATTATAACCAAGATACTTGTCCATGCTCATTTCCCCTTGGCAAAGAACGAATTTTACTGGTTATTATATTGATTTCGTCATTAAATGCTTATTCGGTTTCTTAAACGAGTGAAATCACCATATTTGGTTCGTTTTTGTGTTTCCTATATAAACAAGACATATTTTCCTCTGCAATAATTTCCCTAAACCCTAATTATATCTTCTCCAGCCGTCACTCATCTCTGCCCATCATAAACTTCTTCGGTTTTGCCTTATTGTTTGAAGATACAAGCCTTGAAGGTTGACTTTTCTTATATATCGACCTTTGACTCTTCTTTTTGGTTGATTCTTTCACTTTCTGGGTAAGTTGTAAACTGTAAAATCGTTTATACGTATTCACTAGTCAATAACCTTCTATCAATTTCCATGGTCGAGGGTGTTGACTGGTCAATTTGATTAAAACCCGTTAAAGGCCAAAACAGTCAACAAGTTTGTCTATCCGTTTTCTCATGCTTCTGGTCAGAACCGACGTTCGATCTAGAAGACTTTTATTCTCCTAACGAAATTTTAAGGCTATTGACCAAAACCCGACTTCCGACTCGCTGCTCGGATTCAAGTCAGTACCGACTCGCTTAAATCTTTAATTTAACATAACCGGAGTTCTAGACATCCGTTTGGAATAATTCCAGCGGCATTAAGTTCATTTTTACTCATATTTTCTATTCTCAAAGTTTCAGGTTCAGTTGGTTTGTTTCGTTCGATGCGTTAGTGGACGACTTGCTTAATTATTAACTCGTTTATCATTATATTTATTCACTTGCCTTCGATTTAAGGTGAGTTTTATCATTCCCCTATTTTACTCAATTTTCACAAGTTTTTGGGGACATATGCGTATTATCCGTGTTTCGATTTATCTATATATCTCAAAATAGCAAACGTGTAATTTTGTGTGATCTATCAAATATACTTGCTACATGCTTACTTGTTTACTTTATCACATTTGAAGAAGTCCAACATATTTTCATTTATAGTATGATCATACTATTGACCCACGCCTGATTCTCTTGGCAATGGTCTTGTTACTTGCTCATGGTTGACCAACGCCCGATTCGCTTGGTTATCATCAATTGATACCTTATTTGCTCATGGTTTGATTTATTTACCGCATCTTATTACGTTTTGCTAATTTCATATAATATTATTATATCATTGCAAAACTAGTGATAATCTCACTCAACTTTATGTTGACAAACTCTATTGTATTTTCTACGCATATGTAGGTTATCGATTGACTTGAAGATTGAAGTTTTGGAAACTTAGTAAACACCTTAGGGTTTAATGAAGACAATTTATCTTTAAATTGTGTTTGGGTTATATTTGCTTTGTTTGGATTATTTGTTGATGTATTGGATATTGTGTGCATTTTAAATGAAATAATTAATTTAATAGATATTATCACATTTATATTTATGATAGTATCTTCGAGCCGTGAACAATCGGCTCACGCCCCGACATTTCCGCCTTAGGACGTTGGGGTGTGACAGACTAGTATCAGACTCGAAGGTTATAAGATAGGTCATTAGAAATTTTCCTTGACATATAATTAGGACCCTATACGTGCTTATCTGAATGCCTTATATGCTTATTAAATTGTTTACAGCTTATATAGATTAATTATTTTATTTTGTTTTATTTATTGCACACACACACAAATTTCGAGGCTATGCCTCACATTCAAAATATTTTCTAAATCTTATATTTTTAGTAGATTATCCTTTTATTTTGGGAAATTCCTTAAGAATTCCCGAGTTTTGTTTTTACTCCCTCTCTTTAGGGCATGGGAGTATGACATGTTCGGCAAGTAACCGTAAGGGGTGCGAGAAACTGTGAGTCGGCCTTGGGAAAACGGTTCCAAGAACTAAAGGTAAGACGCTATTCCTTACATGGAGGATAACCTGACCACAATACTCGAGCCTCTATGCCAAAGCAGAACAAGATGTCATACGACCGAAACCCTAAGTGGTTAAACGTAACCGGCTAAACGGTTGCATTCCTTTTATAAAACCAAATTCACGATGGTTCGTGGCTAAATTTGGGAAAAAACTTCCAAAATTGAATTTTTAATTATTTTAAATGCTTAGTTGGGTGAAAATCCATGTAAATCCATGGGCACTTCAACTATCCATTTCTCAACTCATTTTCAACTTGATTTTTGGTTGGAACGTATCGTCCGTGGTGGTTCACAAGATACTCCAACTACCTATATTTGGATTCGATATTTCGATATTTAGTTGAGTCAGTTAAATGCCATGTAACGCTCATGGGCCGACCAACTCCATTGATTTGATAATTCGTTAATTAGTTGGGTCAGTTAAATGCCATGTAACTCTCATGAGCCGACCAACTCAATTGTTTGTTACTTGTTATTTTAATTGGGTCAATAAATTGCCATGGAACGCTTATGGTAAGCCCAATTCACAATATTTATTTTGCTTTATTTAGTTGTGTCATTCAAATTGTCATGGAAAGCGCATGGGAGGCCAACTCATTTGATATGTAAATTGGGTTCTCGAGCTACCATGGAATGTCCATGGAAAGCCAACCCAATCGCATTTCATTTTTGGATTTTATTTCTAGATAAACATTGGTTGATTAATTTAAATAACTCAAAATTTTTCACATGGTTTTAAATTTTTGCGCATCTCCAAAACATGATAATTCACTATCACAATTCTATTTAAATTCGTGTCCCTACTATCTCGCATTGACTCATTTCCACAACTTACCCATTATCTAATTAAATTTCATCTTTGGTCCTCATAGAATGTTTCCCTAAGAATTCATCATCGTGATCAACGTCGTTCATCTGCTTCTCACGATCGCCGTCTGACTACAAGAATCGCCAAGGAGTTTGCTACTGCTATGCCGTTAACCAAATAACCACCAACCTCAACAAAACCAAAATGCCCCGAACAAGAAATCTTATACTAACTCATACCCGTTATGCTGCGCTTGCAATTATCATTTTGTAATGTTATTTAAATTATCTACTCTCATTTATTTCAATTTCTCAAACTATAAACTATTGAGCGCATAACTTTAACTATAAATATTTTACTACCTCTTGTTTTTCCTCAATCTCATGTTACTTTTCACAACTTATCTTCCATCTTATAAGTCTTTATTGTTAAAACTCAATTATTGTAATTTTATTACTGACTTAATTTTTCATCCTCCAAATTTAATTTCCATTATTAAATTAAATCTTCCATTAATTAATTTAATTTTTTGTCATTAACTTGACTTTTGATTAAATCTCCATGGAAATCCATGTATACCTTGATCACTCACTTTATTTATTGACATTTTTACGATTATTGTTGGACTTTCATTTTTATTAAGTTTTGTTATTTAGTTGAAATTAAACGGTGGTTCATAAATATTTCAACTCCCTACTTTGATTTTTGATACATCTTGAAAACTTTGAACGTTTTAATGATAACTTCGTTGGTTGTTAGAATAGTCATGGTGGTTCATGCATTTCTAACCTCGCCCTTCTCTTATTTTATCGAACTATTTCACATTTCATTTTCGTTTCACTATTAGATTTAATATTTGCTATTTACTTAGGTTTCCATGATAAATCATGGATACTACAATTTACATATTCCATAATATTTATAACGATTTTGTGGAAATAGGAAGATTCCTCATAATTCATGGGTTCTTCAATTACCCACCTTATATTTTATCTAATTTTAAAGATTTAATTGGAATATGACTGTCTCAGTGATTTGGGAATATCCGCTTCCCAATTTAATCTATTTACGATTGGTTTGAATACGTACATTTCCGCATTTTCATTAACATTTCAATTATTATTTACTAATTATTATAATATTTTAAAGAGTAAAGTGCCAAAATCGTCCCTGAGGTTTGGTCATATTTGCGAATTTCGTCCAAAAATATTTTTTTTCGCAAGTTGACCCTCGATTTTTCCCAACCGTTGTCAATTTCTTCCAAATTGTTAACTCGGTCTAAATTCAACGTTAACTTATGGGTGTTACTGTCCTTTTACATGTTTGTTTACATTAATTGTTATCATGTGTTTGTTTGATGACATATATTAGGGACGAGCTCGGTACCGGTACCGAAAATCCCGATCCCGAAAATCGCAAATGTTTGGTACCGGTACTGGTATCGAAATGTTTGGTTCGGTAACGGTACGGTACCGGTACCGGGACGGTACCAGTATTTGAGGTAAAATTCGGGAAATACCGGTACCGTACCGTACCGGCCCCGAAAATTCAAAACCTTGGTACCGACTGTACCAAATCGGCACCTATTTCGATGCCGGTATCGATTTTGCTCATCTATGACATATATGACATTTCACTATTCCTATGTTTGAATCCGGTATATTATCTGTTTGTTTATTCTTATTTATTTTTAGTCATATAAGAGGTTTAGCTCAGCATAATAATAACAATGTAAACAAATATGTAAAAGGACAGTAACACCCCTGAGCTAATGTTAAATGGCACTTTACTTGAAAAAAATATTTTGGATGAAATTCTCAAATATGACCAAACCTCAGGGACGATTTTGGCACTTTACTCATATAATAAAGAAATAGTGAAAAGACATGTCTATCCCTGACTTAACGATTAAATTTAATGAGGTTAGTGATTTGGATGTAGTTGGCAAGAATTGAGAAACGCGGAGGGTCCATATGCAAAAAATAAACGTTTTGGACTAAATTCGCATTATTTGCCAAACCACAAGGACAAAAATGTCACTTTACTCTATTTTAAATAGAATTAATCTCATCTCAAAATCACAACTTGAAAAGCTATAACTTTATATCAATTTCTCTTTAATCTCATAAGTTCTCAAACTAACCAAACTCGACTCATCAAAATTTTCGTTAACTATGTTTAAATTTAAACTTTCTGTCTTTAGAATTTCATTCCTAATGGTTACGATATTTAAAGATTTCATATGTCTTTACTCATTTTAATATTTGTTGCTAAATAAACTTTTGCGTATTTCATCTCATGAATCAAGTTCTTTTATCTACCAAGGTTAACTTCTTATAATATCCTACTCTCAACTTGTTCTCATTCATCATGATTCATTTCGAATGCCTGCTTCAAGAAATCCATTTCAATCTTCAAAATTTATATTTTTGCAAATAATAGATGTTTTAGAAAGTACACTGCTTTATTAATCAACTTGAACATATATTTTTAGAATTGTTTCATACATTTATTATCTTTTGGATTTATATTTAAATTTATCAAAACTTTTGTTTCTCTCAAAAAATTTAGTTTTCAATGTTTTATAAACCACAAGATGGGGCGGATTATGCGGACCATCTGACGATAAGAGTAATTATGGATGCATACATAATTATCCAAGTCCTCGCATGGAGATCATAATATGTACAAATGTGTGGCCTAATCTAGAACCGAAAATAGTTTGAGTAACAGGATAAATGTTGAAATGATAAGGACATGGTGGATACGCCGCTGGTACATCCTATATATAACTGCCCTTATCAGATTGCCATTTGGAGTGTTGCTTCGACTATTAGAAGTTCTATGTTATGATATTTTCCTTAAAAGTTTAATTATTTTCGAAAATGATTATGTTTAGTTTTCCTTAATTTCGGGATGAAATTCCCTAAAGTAGGGGAGACTGTAACATTTCGGGTTTTCTGTATTTTTATTTGTATTCATTTTATCGATTTGCGCGATTTTGAACATAACAGGCAGTGTTGATCTCTTCAGCCCAGAAGAACAACGGTAACTTTGAATCACACAACATAGTTCTTGCGGCTTCGATCAAAGTTCTGTTCCTTTCTTTCAGCAACGCCATTTTGCTGTGGTGTACGTGCTGAACTGTATTGTCAAAGTATTCCCTTTGCGGCACAAAAGTAATTCAACGTGAGTTTTTAAACTCCGTGCTGTTATCATAGCGAATCCCTTTAAGCTTCAGATTCAGTTGATTCTCCATAAGTGCTACAAAGCGCTTGATCAATTATGTAGTTTCATTCTTATTTGACAAGAAAAGCACCCAAGTAAAACGTGAGTAGTCATCAGTAATAACTAGACAATAAGAACTGCGAGAGAGAGAGTCGGAATGTGAACTGGACCAAACAAGTCCATTTGAAGCAGTTGAAAAACAAAGGAAATCGTATTGACTAGCTTTGGCTTGTGAGACTTACGATGATGTTTGCCTAAAGCACAAGTCACACATTTCTCAATTGTCACAAAATATTTAACAAGCAAACCATGGACTATGTCGTTTTTAGCAAGACGGTTTAAGGTTTTGACCTTTGCATGACCAAGAAGACGATGCCAAAGCATGGCATTGTGTTCCGACACTTTTGAAAATAAACATGTAATTTCGTCTGGGACATTTTTGTTCATGTCAATCACGTATGCATTATATTTTCTTTGTGATCAAACAAGAACCCAATATTCTGGTATAATGATACCAGGTTTCAAAATCAGACACTCTTTGTTAGTGAAATGAGTTGAAAAACCTTTATCACAAATCTGCGAGACACTGAGCAGACTGTGTTTCAACTCTGGAACATAATTCACATTCAAGAACACTATTACTTACAGTACCCTTCTGTGTAATCTTTCCATTTTCTCCTCCCTCAAAGGAAACATACCCTCCATTAAAGATTTGAATGTCGTGCAGTTGAGAGATGTCTCCTGTCATGTGCCTGGAACAGTCACTAATAGCATACCATGGTCTGATGATATTCCTCCATAGCTGTTCCTGCACGATGTGCCAGATTAATTAGTTTTAGGTACCCAGTCCATAGTCGTTCTAGGTAGTCCTAATTTGTTCAAGCGTGTCATTGGTTGCCGTGACATGTTTTTCTTATTATCAAAGATCGAACAGGAAATTTTTGATGACTTGGTCATTGGAGATTTAGGCAACCATTTATAATAAGGTTTTAAGATTTTATTATTTGTATAAACGGTTGACTTTGTCTCCGGTTTGCGCACAGAAGACACATTTGACTTTGATCATCTAAACGATTTCGATTCTGAGGCCCACTTGGGTCTCGGAGCCGAAACCAAGTTTCCATCACTCTTTTGAAACGATGTAGGCTTGGTCTGATGGGAACTTGACATGTCAGCCTTGTTTCTCCTCCAATCACCGTCAGAGGGGTTTGCCTCATAATACCTTGTTTATTTGAATTAATGTTTTTGTAGGTATTTCGAGGCACAGTCCTCTGATGATATCTGTAATATGGGACATATAAACGGTGTGGACAATTTCTAGCAATGTGACCAGGAATGCCACATATAAAGCATGTTTTCCTTTTAACGAAAAAATCGTTATGGCCAATTCCTGTTTGTCCCGCTTAGGACTTAGCACTGGATTTTTCACAGTTATGAGTAACTTGGGTGACAAATATTTATGCAAGTTTTTATTTTTATCAAGTTTATTTGAAAGCAGATCACTGTTTTTAGAAGTTTTAGAAATATCAACCACACAATTGTCTTTGATCTTTAAAACAGAGCCCACATAAACATCAGTAGCAACGGTGTTCAAAACAGGCAAATTTAAAGAAACATGAGAATTAATAGGTAAGTCATCATCCTCATCAGTCCAATCCTCAACTATTAATTCATCTGCACGTGAAGCAAACACATTAGTATCATTCACCCCAGATGTTGATTCAGTAGCGCTGACTGAACCAACAACACCTTTGCCATTTGCAGTCAGCTTACCATACTGCATGCATTTTTCCATTTCTTCCTCTTCTTTGTTAAGAGGAAGTCCAATGTAGTTGTCATTATATGGAGGGGGAACCATACTGTACCCAATACCCACACCCTTATTTTCTTTCCATTTTAACTGGTTTTCAATCATGGACTCAACGACAGCACTAGAGACATGGTATGTCTTAAAGTTAAATTCAGCAATTTCAAATTTATTAGTTAATTTGGCTATCTCCAACTTAGAAGCATCTAACGTGGCGGTTAGTTTGAAAATTTTCTGTTTAGCATCTAAGTGGTGACAACAGTTTATGCTGAAATCGGATTGAAGTTTTGAGAAATACTTTTGTTGTGCCTCTAGTTTTTCTTTTAAAGCCTTTTCAAGTTACTTAAGGGTGAGATTTTCATGTTTTATTCCCTCCCTTTCTCTAAGAAGATTACCATTGTGAGTCTAATATAAATATACCTTATTAATAAGGATTGAGAACATAGTTCAGAACTTACCTCGGATGAGCTGGAAGAGGTGAAAGCCATGATTGCATACTGAAGATCTTTGACTTGCTCCTCAGCTTCATTTTCTTCTTTTGAAACATACAACTTGACAAAGTTAGCAGTTTGATTGTTGATAGTTAGTGCTGCCATCTGATCATTCCAAGAGAACTATTGAGCTACCAATCCCCGCTCACCTTCACTTGAACCAACTGCATTCTCTCCTCTGACACTGTTCATTGGAACCAGTACCCTTTCTTTGTTTCCCTCCTTGGCAAGATTTGTGCATTCACGAGCGAAATGACCCGGCTCATGACGATTATAGCATCTCATAGTATCCTTTTTGAACCCCACCTTCTGATTAGCAGGCACATTCTAGTTATTTCTGCCAGTTCTCTTGGTAAACTTCTTTGCTCTAAACAAAGCCATGGCTATTTGCCTGTAAGGCCCCGAACCCCGGGAACCTCACAGTTGGTATTCATTCAAAACACTCGTAAAAATAATCAAACTTAAAAACAGTTCACTTCATTAAAATAACATCTCAGAATATAATTCAGCGGAAAACATAAATAATAAAGTAAGTTCCAAAATTCTGGGAATATTGCCCAAAACCAATTCAATTGTATTTATAAAACTTTTTAAATTAAAATGTTCAAAAACAAAATATTCCATCCACGTATGCCCTTCACCGTCCAAGTAGCTTCGTGCACGTCCAAGTGATAAGGCATCCTCTTCCTAACCTGAAACTCACACTAACATGCACTCAAAGTCAGCTTGAGCTAAGTGAGTTCAAGTTTTGAATAAATAACATCAGTAAATAATAATCATGATAGTCATTCCAAAAGTTTTAAACTGTAAACGTGATACATGAGTTAAAACATCATCATTGATAAATAATCATTATCATACATATATATAAATATCCTTATAAGTACATCCCTATATATAAATATATATATATATATATATATATATATATATATATATATATATATATATATATATATATATATAACATCCAAGTAATAACATCAGGGTCGAGCAACGTACAACCCAAACACGTAACATCAGGGTCGAGCAAACGTACAACCTAAACATGTAACATCAGGGTCGAGCAAACGTATAACCCAAACACGTAACATCTCATCAACGCATGCAAACACAAAGTAGGCATACATAACATCAGTAGTCGAAACGACTACAACATCGCCAAATATAGGCCATACAATAATTTTATATATATATATATATACATACTATAACATCCCAAGGCCAACTATATACTAGCAAGCCTATATAAAATAGTTTAAACGTTTCATCAAGAAAAATCGTTTAGGTATGCATTCTAGCCCAAAACTTAAAAGAGTAAAAAGGGGCATCATGAACTCACCTGACACAACACGCGGATTCACCACAAGCTAGAGAATCCCTAAGAAATCCCAAAACTCAAACACCTGTCGGTTTACATTCAATCAATACTAATGACATCAAGATGACTCGTTTATCCTACAAGACGTTCTAACATGGTTCGAGTTACCTAAACCCTCTACCTCATCAAACTTAATCAAAACAGCCCCCGAGGTCTCACATTCACTAAAACGACCCTTAGGTACTCCCGGGAATAAAGAATTCCCAATTTGCCCCCGGGAGCACTAGGTGACACTAACACGCGCATTTTGGAGTCGTTTAGGCCGTTAAAATCCAACTCAGCCCTGTGTGGACCCATTATGATAAAATCACAGCCAACAAGTTCACACGACGCCACACGAGTCAAATGGGTCGGTAACCCGCAAGTACAACACACCAACTATTCAATAAACACAATTGCGCGTTGTACCGACCTGTTAGAGTAACCGACAACCAATTCAGCCCCATAACTTATAAAAATGAATTTTGAACAGCCCGTACATCAAACCAAGTGTCCCCGAGCTGAATTGGTTGTTAATCACTTCAACTCTCGCGTTAAACGCACCAAACTACAATTCTAGCCAACCGAACACTAACAATCAAGCTACAACTAGTTGACCAATCTAACGAACACCAATGAACACGATACTTAAGTATGTTATACTAGACATACCTAGAAAGATTTCGGTGCAAAAACCCACTTCAAACAGCCTCGACAAGAACACAATTGAACATCCACCGGTTAAGCCTAAAACGAACCTATCGATCAATAACAAGTAAAACGTGCAGATTTTAGCATGTGAAGATGCATTTAATTACATAGGATAACCTTTGAAATAAATTATTAAATTTCTAACAGACTTTAATAAATGCCTTAGGTTTATAAAAATATTTTTATTATATTTTTCTAGTGGAAACAAAAATTATAAAAAGTCCTCCAACACAGCAAGGTACGTGCAGCTATTTCAGTGCGCAAGAAAATGGTTTTATTTTTATAAAATTCATTACCGAACCAAATTAAATGATTCCAATTGGGTTTGGTTTCTAACTCAAAATACTAACTTCCAGAAGTGGACCCAACCAATTTGGACTTGTCAAAAAAGAGTTATGATGTCGGGAAGACAGACCAGTGGTGTGTGTCTAATAACCCTATTAATATGACCCTCACAACTAAGCTTTAATATTAAAACAAAAATCCTAAAACCACACACAACCGGCAAGTGTACCGATCGCAAGTAGTATAGACTTAGGAAGTCCGAGTATCGAACACGTGGACATGTTAGAACGCTAAAGATCACTAACCCTAGACAAGACCTACCTTAAAATAATATTATATTGATTTTTGATTTCTTTTAACTTAACTGAACTAACTGGATTGACTGACAAAACTTACCAAAAATAGAAAACTTAACGGAAAACTAACTGTGTTAACTTAGGATGGAGAAAAGCGTCTACCTAGGTCTGAATCTAATTGTAGGCCTAACAAGCTAATGGATTGAATGACTTCAAGACACCGGTCCCTAAAGATGACACGACTAAGGATCGCTCGGGCTCACTGGATTACCTCTCGGTCTCACACAACAAGCCTAAACTACTCAAAATCGCCTAAAACGACCAAACCGGGAAACAGTTGCTAACGTGTTCTAATGAAGGATCACCTCTCGGTCTCACCAACACTCGACCCTAATGGTAATGAATACTACACAACCAAGGATAGAGGAACAATTCAACTTAAACCTAAATAGATCAACTAGTCGCTCAAAACACCTAAATCTGACAAGAAACGAACTCGCTCTCGCGCAATCTTTATTCTAGCATGCAAAGGTAATGAGACAACCCTAACTTCCTACCACCTCTCGGTCTCAAGGAAGGTGTTTAACCGCTGTACTTAATCCAATAAATCATGCAACAAAACCCTACGGTGGTACCTACCGCATACAAACCCTAAACACCAAGTCTAGAATCAAACAATGCACCGATCAATCAATACAAAACTAATCAACCGACACACGGGGTTTATGCAATGAATCACCAAAATTTCCAGCCCGTAAACACAACCTATTTCATGTCTAAATCAAACTTTACAATAACAATTAAGGTCTATTAATCAAACAATCCATGAAACCTCTCAAACACTAACAAGAATCATCATTCCTAGGTAGAACTAACAAGTTTAGCCGAGAATCATTTTTGGACAGCAGCAAACAATTAATAAACACATCATTAATCCCATACCAAACATCTTAACAATCATCCAATGATCAACAATAATCAATAACAATTCAATCTCTCAATCAATTACAAAACAAATCAATAATTAAACAAGAAAATCAAAGTGTATGAACAATGAAAAAGATGTAAGGATATGGATGTTTCCGGGGCTGTTCTTGCTGTCAAAAACGATGGGGATTCAATCCCGAGGCTTGGTTCTTGTGTCTTCTTCCTTCCCTAGCCGCCACAACCTTCAAACCCTAGCCGAAAAAACTTTTGTTTCTTTTTTCTCCCCTGCTGCTGCTGTTCGGCTGCTGTCCGGCAGCTCTAGGGTTTTTAAATTCTTTATATTATAATAGTATTTGGGCCTCCATTATGCATACGGGTCGGGCCTTGAGCTTTGTCTTGAACTTGTATGCGTAAAAGGCTCATAGAATGCTCGAAAAGTCCCGGTTTTTACCTTTCTTTTACCCAAAACCTACAAGATTAATAAATGTACGTAAAACCTATCTAAAACGAGTTAAAACATATAAAATATAATATAATACGTAGATAAAACGTGCGGAAAATACGAGTGTTTTACAACACATCAACCAGAATTCGTCATCCCGAATCAGCTTTGACACTTGATCTTATAAAATCATAAAAACCATTCAAATCTTGTCCAAAAATTACATATACCTTTCTGGAAACTAGACTCAAAGTAGAACATTATGGAAAAAAGAATCGATAAAAAACAATGGCTTATCATCGCGTTACAGACCATACAATAAACGTATACGAATCTGTCAGCAAACTGTTATCATCAAAACTCAACCCTAACGTGTTCGATAACGGGTTTAATGGTGAAAAAGACTTGCATGGATGTTAGACTAACCTTTAATTGATATTTTACACTCACGAATTGGCCGGAAAAAGAAAAATCGCAGGGTTTGGGGCTGATGGAGGCAGCCGATCGGACATATGAGGGAGGGGTTAGGGTTTTTTTTGTTTATGATATAAAAATACTCTAGCCCCTCCAAATGGAAATAAGTAGCAACTTGGAGAAAAAGTTAATTAGTTTAACTTACAGGAATGACACGAAGGCCCCTCGAGAAATGTTGGACAACTCCCGAGAAATATACATATTTTACAAGCTTTAAATCTTTAAGCCGGAAATTAACGGGTGTTACATTGCCAAGATATATCCATTTCCTCCACATCATCAGGATGGATTTGATCCAGCTCAGCAGCTACAACAGGTTAAACCAGATCTCCAGCAAGAAAAGCATTGTAATAGTTCATAAAACCTGCCATCAAAGCAATGTTTTCTTGAGTCTCCTTCGAAATAGTGGGAATCTGAGTGGGAGACTGGCTGGAGGTGGCAGTAGAAGCTTGTGGCTTGGTTGTAGGAGCTTATTGTTGGAAGAAAACAGGAACAGGCTGTGGTGGTTGCGAAGTGAATTGACCTTGAGCTGACTTAAACATTGAGAAGGTCTACTGAGGCTGCTGTGGTTTAGCATGCTACCCCCTGAGAGGACTTAAACATGGAGAAGCTGTCTTGTTAAATGAGAGCATTGTTAGAAGCAACACTATAACCAGCAGCATTGTAGGAGTTGGCATGATTTATGGCACGCTGCTTATCATTCATATCACAAGCCTTAATAATAGCCATTACTTCTGATAGAGTTAGCCTGGCCAAATCTTTTGTCTTCTTTATGACGGCAACATTCATGTCCCAGCTTTGTGGCAGGGAGTTGACTAACTTGTTATTGATTATGGCAGAAGTTAGGTTTATGTTTGCAGATCTCATTTCAGTGACCAATGATATAAACCTTTGAAGCTGTGTCTCTAAAGACTATCCCAGGACATGATTGAACATGCTAAATTTTTGTCTCAAAAGATCTTGTTTGCTTCTCCTCATATCCTGATTTCCCTCATATACCTTAATGAGGGCCTCCCACAGCGCTTTAGCAGACCGTAACTCTCTGAACACCAAGGCAATTTCAGGTGAAAACGCCATTGTTAATGTAGTGAGAGCCATTTCATCCTCTTCAACCTTATCAAAGTCTGCGTCCACGTATAACTCGACAGGCTTTTTCACCACATCGTATGTACCTTCTCTCTGATAAGTGATGATCTGAGGACCCTTGACGATGCTCTTCCAGATCTTTGCATCCTTCATCTTCACGTATTTTTTGAATATATACTTCCACTCGGTGAACCCTTCATGAGACAGTAGATGATGTGTTGTAAAACACACGTATTTTCCGCACGTTTTATCTACATATATTATTATATTTTATATGTTTTAACTTGTTTTAGATAGGTTTTACATACATTTATTAATCTTGTAGGTTTTGGGTAAAAGAAAGGAAGAAACCGGGACTTTTCGAGCATTATACGAGCATTTTACGCATACGTTTTCAAGTAAACAACTCAAGGCCCTACCCGTATGCATCATGGAGGCCCAAGACCATATTATATTATAACATAAAAAATAAAAAAAAAACCTAAGCAGCTACAGTAGCCGCGATCGGCCAGAATCAGCAAGAAAAAAAGAGAAAAAAGTTTTGTGGAGCTAGGGTTTAGACTTGTGGCGGCTAGGGAAGGAAGAACAAGCAAGAACAAGCCTCGGTGATCGTTTACCGTCAGTTTACAGCAGCCCGGAACATCCATATCCTTCTATCTTTTACATTGTTCATCATACTTTATTTTCTTGATCAATTGTTAATTTGTTTTGCAATTGTGTTAGAGATTGAAGTGTTTATGAGTGTTATTGATTGTCGAATGAATTTTGAGATGATTGATATGAGTTTAATGATGCTTTTATTTAATGTTCATGGCTGTCCAAAGATGATTATTGGCTAAACTTGTTAGTTCTACCTAGGAATGATGATTCTTGTTAGTGTTTGATAGGTTTTATGGATTGTTTGATTAATAGACTTGAATTGCTATTGTAAAGTTTGATTTAGACATGAAATAGGTTGTGTTTAAGGGCTGGAAATTTTGGTGATTCATTGCATAAACCCCGTGTGTTGATTGATTAATTTTGTATTGATTGATCGGTGCATTGTTTGATTCTAGACTTTGTGTTTAGGGTTTGTTTGCGGTAGGTACAACCGTAGAGTTTTGTTGTGAGATTAATTGGATTAAGTACAGCGGTTAAACACCTTCCTTGAGACCGAGAGGTGATAGGAAGTTAGGGTTGTCTCATTGCCTTTGCATGCTAGAATAAGGATTGCCCGAGAGCGAGTTCGTTTCTTGTCAGGTTTAGGTGTTTTGAGCGACTAGTTGATCTATTTTAGTTTAAGTTGAATTGTTCCTCTATCCTTGGTTGTGTAGTATTCATCGCCATTAGGGTCGAGTGTTGGTGAGACCGAGAGGTGATCCTTCATTAGAACACGTTAGCAATTATTTCCCGGTTTGGTCGTTTCAGGCGATTTTGAGTAGTTTAGGCTTGTTGATTGAGACCGAGAGGTAATCCAGTGAGCCCGAGCGATCCTTAGTCGTGTCATCTTTAGGGACCGGTGTCTATATATCATTCAATCCATTAGCTTGTTAGGCCTACAATTTGATTCAGACCTAGGTAGACGTTTTTCTCCATCCTAAGTTAATACAGTTAGTTTTCCGTTAAGTTTTCTATTTTAGGTAACTTTTGTTAGTTAGTCCAGTTAAGTAAGTAAAAATCAATAATCAATAAAATATTATTCTAAGGTAGGTCTTGTCTAGGGTTAGTAATCATTAGCGTCTTACGTGTCCACGTGTTCGATACTCGGACTTCCTAAGTCTATACTACTTGTGATCGGTACACTTGCCGGTTGTGTGTAGTTTTAGGATTTTCGTTTTATATTTAAAGCTTAGTTGTGAGGGTCATTTTTATAGGGTTATTAGACACACATAAGTAGACGGGGTAGACAAGTAGCAGTTCCCATGATTGAGTCCAGCTCTTGGTGTAAAGCAACATTTGAGGACGTACTGACTGAGTGTTCCATCTTTCACTATAGTCCAATAGTACACAAGCTCAGCAAAATAGAAGCCCTGGTGAACAAAATCCAAGGCCCAAACAAATGAGCGCAATGCTTTCAAAAGCTCGAGAACCTTGACCGATAACACTGATAAAATAACCCGAGCCACTGAAAGTTGACCGAAAACCTTGAACAGTAACCAAGAACCTGATAGTTGACCAAGAACATAGAATGTTGGCCAAGAACGAAGAAAATCAGCCGAAAACACTCGGAAGTAGCCGAGAACTCAATAAGTTCACCGAAAACGTCAAACTGGCCCGAGAACTCAAACAAGAACCCGAGAACGATCAGAATTGCCCGATAACCAATAAAATCAGTCGAAAACTATCAAAACTCTTGATATGGTAATCTTTGAGGATTTAGTCGAATCCCAAGAATGAAGGGATTTGAATTTAATTCAAAGATCAACCCAAATCCTTTCCAGAAATGTCTTAACAACCCGAAGAACACGAAGAACAATTTTTCTTCAATTTCCAGAATTCTTCACCCAATCTTCAGCCAAAAATCACCTTTAGAATCTTTGATATCACTCAAACCGAGCCTAGAATAGGTCTATAGGCTCTGATACCAATTGTAAGTCATGTGGAAGGATCTTTCAATGTGATATCAAGTGAATCCTTTGTTAGACCAAATCTAACAAAGAACCGATTCTAGAACAATCAAATAACACAATAAAGACGATGGATCTTGCTTCAGAACACACGTATGTATTACGTTGGGTGCTTAAGCCCTTTAACAAAACTTACACGGTGATACTCTTTCTATTCGGTTGACTTCGGCCAACCAACGAACGAACAACCCTGACATAAACTGCATACACCATATATATAGTTATACCAACCTAAGCCTAAATACATACAAAGCCCACCGAAATCCCTTGATTTCGGTTTACGTAATGTAGCCCAAAACCAAGCCCAAAACACAAAGCATAAACCATAAATTATAACCCAAAATCTAGAGAGATTAAGAGCATAGATATTGTCATGTCTTCTTGTATTGATTATTGAAGTTAATGAAATGTACTTTAAAGTTACTTTTGTGTTATATACTTTGATGGATTCCGCACTTCAAGGTTAAACACAATAACACGGCATCAATCTTACGTACGTCTACGTAAGCATCACCCCTTTTCATGTTTAGTTTGGACTTTGGTAAAGAACTTGTTATTAAAAAAAAGTTCGAGAACTTAGTCGGGTAAACACTGAAAATCCATATGATTGTTCCCAATTTTGCTAAATTCTTAATAAGCATAACACTTTGAAAAAAATTACCTCAGCCAATTCGCAATGTGCATCATTAACTTCTTTATTCTAAATGGTATATTCTAGAGGCTCCCTCTATTTATCAAGCTGATACTACTTCTTCAACTCAGCTTTCTCTTCATTAAGCTCTCTTAATATGTCATCCAAGTATTGCAAAGCTTAAACTATAAAATTTCTCTTAAATCCTGATATTATAAAAATTATAAAAAACGATTCACCAAATGCAAGAAGTACCTATCTTAACAATCACTTAAAAGCCAGTTTCTTGCATGATTTTCAAGCTTTCATGACAGAGCTATCAAAGTTAATGTTGCTATTTGTAATAAGTGAATGGTATCAATAATATGTATTTCACCCATCATAATCAAACAAAAGAAATGCCATACTTTCCCCTTTTGCACAACGCAATATGGATTGCTTGTTGTATTGTGTAACCCTTAATAAAGTGAGTGAATTTCAGATACAGAAGCAAGTGGCTTGACCAATGTAAGTATTTCAGCTTTGTGCTTTAAACAACCACTTAAAATCTATGAAGTTGTTTATCTTGACAAAACCTTACTTTCTGTTTTCCCCCATGACATTATCTAGTTTCATTAGTAGCATTTTCTAGACTAAGACTAGGGTTATATTGTTAAACATATAACAAGGTATGATTGATCACTGGTATATTTGAAAAAAAAATGTTTCATGATAAATATAAATCACTCACAAAAATACGCACCTTCACCTCATCCTGTCAGTCATTATAGTTTTAAGTATCTAGTCTGCTATTTATCCTATAATGCCTAATTGCCTATTTAGCATTCCCTTCTTTCCATATCTTGATGTTTCTTTCTACAGTGACTTGAGTTGCTACAGTGACTCGGCTCTACTTAAGTTGCTAAGTGACTCGACTCGACTCGATTTGCTACAATAACTTTTATTTAAGTTAATACCTGAACTACCAATAAAGTCAAAAAAACTTTAGTCTAAAAACCAATAAATCGGCTTAGATCTGAGTTTTTCAACCGAATCTAAACCCGGATATAAAAACTCAAAACACCAAAAACATAGATTTGATTATTTTCATGTATTTCTAAGGTGTAAAGTACTCCAAAAGAAGTGAGTAACACGAAAAAAAACTTCAAATCCAAAAAAACTAAGATCAAAATCCAAAAAGTTTGATCTGAAAACCACAAAAAGTCGAGCCGAAAGCTCTGATACCACTTGTAGGTTCCGTGACGGATCTCACAACTTTACTTGGACCAATCCATGTTGTTTAGTTAGTGGAAATCACTAACACACACGGATCTCGAATCGTAGTTTTGATAATATAAAAGAGAGAAAATTGAGAGGTTGGAGAGAAACTTTATTTTCAAGAGTTGTTTGAATATTAGTTGTAGTTGAGAAATGTTTAGTTTTTAACTAACGAACATGAACACGCATATTTGTTCGATTAAATGATCGTGTTCGTTAAAAGTTAAATGAGTGAACACGGACATCCCTTGTTCATGTCCATTCGGTTCGTTTACAAGCCTATATATGTAATTATAAGGTAATTACTTATATAAGAAATTGAAAATTGAGTGGAATGAGAAATTTTGCTTTCTACAAGTTACAAACACATAAAAGCAACTTAAAATTATAAAGTAGAATGGTTAACGCTACTAACATGACTTGACTAACCCGAATAACCCAAACCTTAATAGGGCCGGGTTGCGGGTTAGATATTTTTTAAGGAAACCCCAACTAACTCGACTCGGTTAACCCGAAACCTGATCGGGTTGATCCAATGAACACCCCTAATTGGGACATGAATAAATGGTGATTAAAACACAAAGATTTACCACCTTTTCAAGATTACAAGTTAACCGGTTTGACCATTTGTAATTTAGTGACTAATAATATCTACACCAAACTAATTTGACTTTTTCTCCAAATATGATTAAAGGATAATTAACAAATACCAAACTTTAACTTCATTGCCCTGTTACTACCTCCAACTCCAACACCCTACATCAAAACCTAGCCTATGGTTCCTAAATTTAATACCTATAAGGAAAATATATGGACTATAGTTTATAAATGAAGCCCGTCAAGGGGTAAAAGCCGTTTATCTGAGTGGTGGTTGTCCGCTATTTGAAATTAAGGATTTCTAGTTTTCGTGTTTGCGATGTTTGGATTTCCTTATATACACATGACAATAAATTGGGGTTTAATCAATGATAGTTATTGTGTTAAGGTTTTTGAGTTATACTTTCCTTGCATAATAAAAGTAAGTTTTATCTTATATTGTGTGTGTCGTTTAATTGTTACGTGTTCTTGATATCGATTAATCTTTGAATTGGTATCAGATTTAGGTTAAAGAATTGAATACTTAAAACTGATAGTGATTGCCACTCCGACAATGGTCCGACAAAAAACACCATTGATCGAACAGGTTCGACTTTGATCAATGTTTTTTTCGTCTCCAAGTAACTGCACCATCACCTTGTCAACCAAGAAATTGATTAAACAAGGTGCTTTGATAGAAATTGGGTTGTACAATGGATCCAACCACACAGTTAATGTAATCACAAGGAAGAAAATCGACGGGAGACAACATTTCACCACCAAAGGGAAAAGAATCCAAGTCGTTATCCATTTAATGCTCGAAGCTTTCACCTACGAACTATAGTGTTTAGTCCCTACGAATAAAGGTTTTTCTTCAGATTCGTAAAGTTTGGGAACTAATTTAATTGGATTTGGCCGATCAAAAGAAGGAATGATCTTGCATGCGAGTATTGTATCAATCAGTGTTAGAATCATTAATCATGCAAGTTGGTGATCAAGGTACCGTTAAGAATATGTGAGACATGTTAAAGACTTGTCATGTTTGAGCCGAGAGGGGTAGAAAATCAAGATTGAAAATGTTGGAGTCAAAGTTCGCTCGATTATGGACGAAAGACTCGGAATAGATCATTGAATGTTCTGCTAGGCTGCCTGGATTAGCATCGAAATCCGTGAATTTAGGTAGTTACTGAGGTAACAAAATTAGCAAAGAAACTTCTTAAAAGTGTTCCAAGGGTGAAGTATATTCACGTTGCTGCATTCGTCATACAAATCTTTGATCTTAAAGCCATAACATTTGAAGACACTATTGAGCATTTAAAATAGAATGAGCGGATTTGTTCGGATTCGGATAATCATGGTAGTTATTATATTTCAATTGATTTCATTAATTGTAAGGGAGGCGAAAAATGTTGGCCACGGGGTCGCAGGAACCGATGATGCGGTTGAGGTTGAGGAAATGGCCAAGACCAAGCCTAATGATTGGTCAACAACCTAACCAAAGCAAGGGAAAGAAGAATCTCAAGAAGGATCGATCCAAGGCTCTTTGCTACTGATGTGACAAGTTATGTCATTTTATACCAGCAAGTCTCGATAGATGTGGGGAGTAACACACGGTCCACGTATCAAAAACCAAAGTATCCTATAAGGCTTTTTATAAGGACGAGGTAGTTTTCTTAAATAAAGATAGTCTAATACAAAATCAATTCAAAACCAATTCGGCATAGAACGATATGTGGTAGTTAGAGAACGGTTTAAGTAATCTCATGATTGCTAATTGGTCATTTTCTTGGAATTAAACGTGAGGATTACCGGGAAGGTCAAGTTTGGCGATGGGTTATGTCTCAAGTTCCGAGGCAAGGGATTGATTTCATTTAAAGGCAATACAGGTGATTAAAGGTTTATTTTGTCAAAGTTTACAGTATACAGGAGCTTGAGAGTAACATCGTTAGCCTGGGACAAGAAATTGAATCCGGGAGCGATCTCAAGATGAAGGGCGAGTATTTGACCATGATCAATAATAGCGAGGTTCATTTTATGTGGGTTACTCCATCACCTGCCACATCCTATAAATTTCGTGTCAAATTTAGCAACTTTGGATTTAAAACAGGCGTTTAGTTATTAAGACAAAGTTAAAGTCTAGGGACCGAAATGTAGTCTCACAAAAGTTGTTGAGAGTGGACCGCTATCTCTGTTTTCGATGGTTTGCCAAAAATCAACACGGGCAGCAGACCTCTAGACAAAAGGCCGACGATCCTTCATTTAAGCAAGAAGGCATTGGACCTAGACTTGACATGTGGCTAGTGACTAATAGTTAAGGAATGACAAGCATCATTCAAAAGCAGCCACAATGGACTGACTATATGACTAATGAAAAGGTTGAACAGGGTGGTGGCAGATTGCTTCCCTATACCCGACGGTCTGTCGGGGATCTTGAGACTATGCTTTTTATAACAGGAAAAGGCTGGTCATTTGGAGCATCAGTCTCCGATGGTTTTACCTTGATAATTGTTCCTGAGCCGAGACATGTTCTCAAGCCTCGAAGTACATGTCGTGTTCTAAAATCTTGACGTGTTGATCGAGTAGATGTTCTGCCCGATCACCTGCAGCCATAAATAGCTAGTTGTCAAACTTGCTAAAGTGATGGTCATTGATTTTAGTGAGTTGACTAAGCTAAGACCTTAGATGTAGGCAATAGTTAAACCTTTGAAATTTTACACTAAAACACAACAGATCAAGGAATTTTGTCTCAATTGGATACATTATGATCTATGAGATGAAAAATGTTTTGGTCAAAAATTTGTCTAAGGATCACGTAACCAAATTCGTATATGAGGATTGGTGCTTGCATGAACAAAATGATCAAAGTAGTAATTGTAAAGGTTGGACAACAAGATTTATATGAGGAAAAGCCATTGGTAACTAGTATCCCACCGGCATAAAAACCTCGGGTAGTGAAAACTATCACTACCGATTTTATTAAGCTCAAAAAGATTACAAGAGATGAAATCAAAGTTGATCGTGATTACAAAGTGTTCTTGCTGAGAGTTCTAGGTGTGCTAAAGTGTTGTGTGTTATGATCAGCGTGATTCAATATATAAATACATAAATTTATAACGGCTACTAACTAACTCCCTATAAATCCGGCCACATTTTGTTTACCATTTCTCCAGGACCGTACAGGAACGTGGGCGAACTGGGTACACCTGGTATAATATATCTTCGTAAAAGTAGGCTTTCTGGTAAACATGTGTTTATCTACAAAAAATATATTAGAATATAACTAAAGTCGACTGTTTGAGGATCCTTTATCCGCTCAGGATCCTTAGTCCTGACAACAGGTATCTATGAATGCCAAGAATAGCTGATCCATAAGGGTCAAGAATCCTGGTCCCAACAATTGCCCCAAAACATGATAGGTGTGAATGGATAACAGCTGTCATGTTTATCCCAAGAAATCTGCATCGCAACCGTCGATTAGAATAAGATGTGACCATCGCCTTTCCAGCCCCTTCTAATCAGCAAAACCACACACAATGACCAGATTTGGAAGAATCAATTCTTCTTTGTCCCGAGAGACTCTATCCCAAATGGGAATTTGTTGCCCACCCGCTGGATCCTCAAGGGTAGGATAGCGGATCTAGAGGATATGTGATCCTTCTATTAATGATTGACTTATTATAATCTTGTTGTTTTTTGTGCAGTATACAACTTCCCAGATCTTGCCGCTGATTCGGACGGCGTCGAGAGGGCGAAAGTGTTCCTGTCTTTGGATAGGACCTTCAAGATCGTTGGTGAAGAGTCGTCAAGCAAAACTGCATGCTCCTTAGAAACCATGTCAAGTAAGTTAGAATTCTGTATTTAATCATAAATATTGTACAATTAGAGATATAACAGGCCAAGAAAAACTTATCTTTATCTTATTTATTTGCGTAGGTGCCTAGAAATCAGTAACCAAGCCTTCCAAGAATCTCCCTGGCCAATTCCAGTTAGAGGATGTGGATAGCCTTATTTCTTCTCGTTCCTTTGAGAAAAAGCCCATGAAGAGCTCTAGCCTTACACCACCGAAGACCATGATGACGCGCTCCAAAGCCAGTGTGAAGAAAAAGAGGGATCCGTGCCAGGATATCTCTGAAGGACAAGCTGATCATGGAACTTCAGACTGAGAAGGGTGCCTTGGAGGATAGGTTGGGTCTTGCTGACATCCGAGCTCCAGAGCAAGTAGTGGAGGTCACAAAGCAGGCTAAGGTGTGGGCTAGTAAGGCGGTGTTAACGGCCAGGATCGAGATTGCTGAGGAGGCCGAAGACACTGCCTTTGATAGGTCTAATTGGAATGCAGCTTTGTGGAAGAAGACATTGGCCGGGTTTGGTGACGAAGGTGAGGATGCTGGAGGTGATAAGGGGACGATGATGCTGGAACTAGCGGGGCTAAGGAAACCGAGGTGGCGATTAAGGATGTTGGTGATGGTGTTGGTAGCGTGATGAAGGAGTGAGCGGGGCAAGGCCGGAGCCCATTTTTTATTAAGTCTTAATTGTTTTTTGTTGGTGGTTTTATGTGGACAATAGTAGTTGTAATCCTCAGGATCGATGATCCTTAAGACAGTTATCAAAGGTGGTTAGGGTAGAGGGATCCTTAGCTTAATGGGGGTGAAGCCTTAACCGCCTTTGTCTTTTAAATTTCAACATGAACATGTGATAACTTTGACGTAGCTTGATCCAAGTGGATGGTCCACGTTTTGCTGGTGAAGCCTGGATCACCTTTTTATCTTGCTTATAATAATATAACTCTTTTGGCTTTTGCTTTATCATCTGTGTCACTTGGATAGCGGATTCCTTATCCTTAGAACTTTTGTTTCAAATCATTTACCTGCTTAAACAAATCAGCAAAAGATAATATAATAGTTAGAAAAGTTGGATTTAAATCCAACTATCTTGGGGTCAAGCCCAACAAATCATTGGGACAAGCCAATAAAACGTGAGGACAAGCCCAATAAATACGTGGGGACGAGCCTAATAAAACGTGGGGACAAGCCCAATGAAACGTAGGGACGAGCCCAATAAAACTTGGGGACAAGCCCAATAAATACGGGCGACAAGCCGATCCTTGGCGTTAGCCCAATTTAGCACGGTGACGAGCCTAACCCGGCGTTGACATTAAACTTGTGTATATGGTACGTCTACCATTTAATTCGTAGGATCCAAGATATGATTTTTAGCTATGAAATTGTCAGCCACGTATAGTGCAGTGGTCCCACAGCCTCCAATCATACCCGGATAATCGTGCGCTCCAGGCGAGGGTGTCAAAACCCTAATTCAGGAGATAAGGTGAAAACCTTATAAACCTGGCGACAAGGCCGATTAAACTTAGGAGAGAGTTGGCCAACCCATTTTTTCCACTTGAGGGCCCTATTGCTCGGCATTTCGTTAAACTTGACATATTTGACAAAACAAAGGCTTAACATAATTGGTATAAAGATATACATAAAGTAAAGTTTTACCGAATACTGATTTGAAGTGACTGACTAGGATCCAGGATCATGATTAACAAAAATACTTTTTCAGGGAGCATGTCACCTTCCATATTCATCAAATGATATGCCCCTTTTCCAGCTTCGGCATCAATTAAATAAGGACCTTCCCATTTGGGTGCTGACTTCCTATCAGCGGGATTAGTTGTCTTTTGAAACGCCTTTCGAAGAACTAAATTCCCAACTTGAAATCTTTTGATTCTGATATTTTTGTTGTATGCACCGGTTATCTTTTGTTGGTAGGCGGACATCCTGAATCTTGCTTGATCTCTAAGTTCTTCTATAGTATCTAGGTCTTGTACAAGATTCTCTTCATTCATCTGAGGATTACGAATGCTTGTTCTGGCAGTTGGATACACCATTTCGGTGGGGATCACTGCTTCAGCTCCAAAGACTAATGTGAACAGTGTTTGTTCTATGGCATTCTTTGGAGTTGTCCTATATGCCCAAAGCACATAGGGTAGTTCCTTAGCCCATTTGCCTTTCTTCGTTCCAAGCTTCTTCTTCAAGTTGTTGATGATGATTTTGTTGCTTGATTCTGCTTGGCCATTTGCTTGTGGATGGACTGCTGTTGAAGTGATCATCTTAATTCCCCAACTGTCACAAAAGTTAGTAGTTCTTTTCCCAATAATTGGGAACCATTATCATAAATAATTTCAGAAGGGATTCCAAATCTAGTAATAAAGTTACGTTTAATAAAGGATATAACTTCCCATCCCTGACTTGAGGAAATGCCTCAGCTTCAATCCATTTAGAGAAATAGTCCGTCATTGCAAACATAAAAACTTTTCCTCCTAGAGCTGTAGGAAGTTTTCCCACTATATCCATTCCCCACTTCATGAATGGCCATGAGAAGACAATGGGGTATAGGGGTTCTGCCGGTTGATGTAGGATGTTGCTATGCCTATGACAAGCATCGCACTTGGTGGAGTATTCCATAGCATCCTTCTTCATAGGAGGCCAGAAGTACCCAGTCCTTAGGATCTTGGAGTATGATGCTCTGCCCCCTGTATGATTACCACAATCTCCTTCATGGAAATCCTTTGAAACTTCTTGGGTCTCGGGTTCTTCGATACATGACCTGCAAGGGATTTCTTGTATAGCATATTATGTATAATAATATATTGAGATACCTTGGCTTTGAAAGCTTTGGGATTTTCGCCTTTCGGGATCTCCCCGTGTTGAATGTACTTCGTTATCGGAAGGATCCAGGATGAATCAGCACGATGGTCATCCTCAGGATCCATAAGTACATTCCCATCTACCTCCATTGCTTTGAGTTCCTCGATTGCAGTAGATAAGACATGAATGATAGGAACCTTCATGTTCTCAGGGAGCTTCAAGGCCGAGGCCAGGTTTGCCAAGGCATCAGCCCCTGCATTCTCTTCTCTAGGTACTTGCACAATATTAAAATACTTGAAGGATCCTGCAATATCCTGTACTATATCTAAATATTTCATTAATTTTTCACTTTTGACTGCATATGAGCCATTAAAATAATTAGCAATTAAAAATGAATCTACAAAAATTTGAAGTTACCTGATTTTCATACCTTTGGCTAGTTGTATATCTGTAATGAGTGCCTCGTATTCTGCCTCATTATTAGTGGCCTTGAATTCACAAGCTATCGAGTGGGGCAGTATGTCCCCCTATGGCGATTTTAGTAGTATTCCTAATCCTGTTCCTTTAACGTTTGAGGCTCCATCAGTAAAGAGTGTCCAAGGATCCTTGGTTTCTTCAAGCTGTTGGACTTCAAGATTGGCTTGTTTTTCTATGTCACTATTGCAATCAGCCATAATGTCTACTAAGGCCTGTGACTTGATTGTGTTTCTAAGCTCATATTTAATATCGTAAGCATTCAGTTTTACAGCCCATTTAGCAATTCTACCTGACATTTCTGGTTTTCTAAGGACGTTCTTTATAGGGTAATTAGTTTTTACCATGACAGTATGAGTTTCAAAATAATGTCTTAACTTAGTTGAAGCCATAATTAGAGCAAGAATAAGTTTTTCTAGGTGAGAACACATGGATTCTGCATCAAGGAGAGAGACGGCTTAAAGCAGTGAGAACAGTGAGAGAGACGGCTAGATAAAGGATCAAGACTGCGCTTAAAGCAGTGAGAGAGACGGCTAGGTGAGAACAGTGAGAGAGACGGCTAGGTGAGAACACCTGGTTACCTTCGTGATCCTTTTCTAGGACTGCTCTTAAAGCAGTGAGAGAGACGGCTAGATAAAGGATCAAGACCACTTCCTTAGAATCATGTTCCCTGGTCTCCATGACATTTCTTCTTGCTTTCTGTAATTGCTATACTTCCCTTAGCTTTTTTGTAGGTTTCATTGAAGAAGTATAGCAATCCTTAGCATCTTGTTGGTCGCTTTATATCTTTGCTATTCCCCATGGGGTAGGTAGCTTCACACATTGGTGGTAAGTAGAGGGAACTGCCTTCATTTCATGTATCCAAGGCCTGCCAAGAATAACATTGCAACAAGACAAGGTATTGATAACACAAAATTTTTGAATAGAATTTACTCCCTCTATATATATGGGAAGTTTGATGTCCCCCAGTGTGTTCTTCGGTTCTCCACTGAATCCAACAAGGAATGAGAATCTTGGGACGACTTCTGACTCTAGAATATTCATTTTTCTTATCACTTCTAACTGGATAACGTTGACTGAACTCCCACCATGAATTAGGATCCTGCGAACATAGTGGTTTGAAATAAACAGAGTAATGACCAGACCGTCGTGATGAGGATCCTGGACGTTGACTCGATCATCCTCATCCAAAGAGATGACTTTTTGCTTGACCATTATAGAAGTCCTGATCGACCTTTCACCATTCTCCAATTTGCTTTCTTTGGCATGCTTTTTCGTAGCAGAATATGAAGTTCCGCATATGTCAGAACCTCCAAAGATTACATTGATAACTTGAGCGTTCGGGGGAGGTGGAGCAGCCTTTTCGAGGACTGGTTCAGGATCCTAGGTCCTGGACTTTCTTTCTTCCGAACAGCTCCTTAAGGTAACCCTTGCTGAGGAGGTAGCTTATCTCCTTTCTCAAGGCTATGCAATCCTCTGTCATATGGCCGAAGTCTTCGTGAAAGGCACACTATTTCGATATGTCTTTGGGGGTCGATGCCTTCTCAATTTTCCCTGGCCATCTTGCTTTGTCACCCAAGTTCCTAACAGCAAGCATTATTCCTCCCATATCGATAGAGAAGCAGTAATCGGATATTCTTGGACAATCTTCATCATCCTCTTCCTCCTCTACAACATTGATCTTCTGTCCATTCGGTTTATTGTATGGTTTGGAGTTGTTTTTTCTGAAGTAGGATCCCTGCTTCTTGTCTTGAGATTCATTTTTCACCAGAGTGCTCAGTTGATCTTGTATTCTTTGATCCTCCTCTAACCTGATGAATCTTAAAGCTCTGTTTCGAACTTCATCTAAATTCCTGCAAGGGGTCATCACAAGATCTTGATAAAATGGAGAGTCCTTTTGTAACCCCATCTTGAATGCCTCAACAGCTGTTGGGACATCCAAATTTGGAATTTCCAAGGCCTCTTTTCCAAACCTAGTAAGGAACTTCCTAAGAGGTTCCCCGCGAGGTTGGACGACTCTATATAAATCGCTAGTTAATTTTTCAAAGGATCTACTGCATGAAAACTGACTATTAAAGAGATTGATCAAATGAGAAAAGGAAGTAATAGAATAAGGAGGGAGACTTAGCAGCCATTTAAGGGCAGATCCAGTGAGGGTTGAGCCAAAGCCCTTACACAAGCAAGCTTCTTTCAATCTATCTGGGATTGGGTTAATTTCCATTCTCTCACGGTATAAGGCCACATGTTCCTCAGGATCTGTGGATCCATCATATAACTTCATACTAGGGGCAGTGAAGCGCTTTGGTATCTCAGCATCACAAATTGGTGGAGCGAACCTGGATATGTTATGGCTTCCTGCTGGTACTTCGGGAATGGTTTTGATGACTCCTGGTACACTTGATATCATATCCTTGAGCTTTTGTAGCTCACGGGCTATGGTTTGGTTGACCCCGGTATCCTGCATACCACCATGATTAGTGCCAAATGCGTCTGGGGTACACTGTTTCAGTATCAAGAGTTGGTCCAGCAGGAGCGGTGTTTTGTATGGGTATGAAGTCACCTTCATGGACCTCCAGTGGCTTGGACCGTGGTTCCTTAAGAGGTTCCTTCCCATAAGTAGGGTAGGATTCTGGGCGTTGATGGATGATGGATTCTGTTTGGAAACCCCAAGGATCCTGGTTGAAAGACTGGGGATCCTTGAAGTTGATGGGAGGAGGATCCTTGGCGGAATCCTAAGGGTCCGGATTGGAAGGCCGAGGATCCTTGCGAATGTTGACTGGAGGATCCTAAGGCTTGACCTGATGATCATTGTTGAAGGATAGATGATCCTTGTGCGTACTGGTCAGAGTGTCTCTTCTGGAAGAGGTCAGAGGGTCCTTGCTGAGGATAAGTGGATGTTGGACACCTTTGACCCGGGAAATCTGGAGTGCTGAAGTCAAGCATCTTCAGCATAAGGGGACTTGTGTCTTCAGCAGCCTTCTTAGTCCTCTTGATTTCTTCGATCTCGTGGAGGATCCTCTGGTTGGCCTTATTCTACTACTTCATATAGTTCTTCATCTGTGAACACCAAACAGAAACATCATTGTTAGCAGTTACTGTTAGGGCTCGAATTTTTGGTATCCTAAGCGAGCAGTATGTTCAGGATAACTTCAGGACATGATATCCTCCAAGGTAACAGGTATCCTAAATATATTGTATAACTAACAAATCGTCCGCTGCCTTTCCTTGTTTACCAGGTCAAGAGGTTAATCTAGATTGCCTGAAGATCCGGACTTGCTTTTAATAGGACGTGGCTAAGAAGGAAAACGCGGACTTGCTGTTAATAGGACGTGGCCAAGAAGGAAAACACGGACTTGCTGTTAGTAGGACGTGGCCAAGAAGGAAAATGCGCTTAATGGGGGAATTAACGGCTAATTGGATTTAGTCTATAGTTTCCTAAATTATAGGGGAGTTTGTTAGCTACTCTTTGTGTATAAATAGAGCTAACCACCGGATCAATCACACACACTCTAGACACACGAGACTTACTAGTACTCGCTCTCATTGTAATCACAATCCGATTAGCTCCACCACTTGTAACCACTTTTTATTAATAAATTGGTGGTGATAGTTTTCACCGCCCGGGGTTTTTTTTCTTGTTATCCTAAGGATAGCGGGTTTTTTCCTCGCAACAAATCTCCGTGTTCAAGCATTTTAACGGTTTATTATTCGTTTCAAGCAAGCACCAAGTCCCATTTTACTAATTTTGTTACGAAATCATTGTTGTTAATTTTTGACCAAATCAATTTGGCGCCCACCGTGGGGCTATCGGTGCTTTAATCCATCAAAACCGTTTGTTTCACTATCAATTACTTTCATCCCTTCATTATGGCCTCACAACCAAAATCTAGCTCCATTCTTGCTCCGGTCACCACTGCTTCGAGTGTTAACCCCGGTCCTCCGTCGGTCCCAAAGAAGAGCGCTCAACCCAAAGGAGAACTTCCACCGTACCTGGGAACCTCTACACGAGTAGATCCGGTTATCTCTAACAGTGATATTTTTGCTTTGATGAAACATGTCAAAACTCACATGGAGCAGCAAGAGAAAACCAATTCAAGGCTATTCAAGGAAATTTAAGGGATCAAAAAGAAGTCGGGGTAGGAGAACACTCCAATCATGCCCAGGGTTCTTGATTATGATTCTCCAGGATCATCTATCCTTCAGAATCTCGGATCCTTAGGGACACAATCAACAAGGACTCTGTCTCAGCAGCAGTCAGGATACTGGGGAACTTATCCTCCGGTATCCTCGGAGTAACCTAGACCAATTAGGCCGGAATCCATCAACATGCAGCCTCGTTCAACCATGCCTGTCGTCATATTCTCGTCAGAATCTCCCATGGTGTCATCTAAAGTACATGTTGGAGATGACATCTCTATGTAGACATCACCTTATCCTGAGGATACCCTCAATGGAGGAACTAGCCGTCAAGGCTCAGGATACCAGAGACTTAGTCACGATCTCGGTAACAGTTTACTTAATGCTAATTTATACACTAACCGTGGTCCTATTCAGGATAAGGGGATATCCCCCGAGATAGCCAGGGAATTACAGAAAATGAAGGATATGATTTCCAATATTCCCGGGATAATCCGTCCCATAGCTGAAGTTCAGGTAGGCAGTCACAGATTATCCAAGTTCACTTGGCCTAATTTTAACGTTATTTTACTAATCTCGTGAAAATAACGTTAAAAGTGGCAGAAGGTTAATCAGGCATCATGTGGTGGCGTTGATAGCCGAAAGACAATGGTACATGCACCAATCAGCCGGTGTGCCGATGATTGAGTGCTATGTGCCTTATGTCCAAGGCTTGATGCAAAACTACTATCGAGCCGGGGGTCTCATCGGAAGCAGCCTCTCTATCCCTATGGGGTAGGGGTAAGGCTGTCTACATCTTACCCTCCTCAGACCCTACCATAGCTTGGCTATTGGTGGGATATACTGAGTACGATGATGATGATGATGATGATGATGACTTGGCCTATATGTGACGTGGAAATCTCCAAGAAGTTCCAAACTCCCAGCATGAAGCTGTATGACGGCACTACAGATCCTGAGGAACACGTAGCTCAATACAAAGAAAGGATGGAGATCAACCCCATCCCTATTGACATCAAAGAAGTTTGCCTATGCAATGGATTTGGTTCAACACTAACGGAACCGGCCCTCGAATGGTTATTAAGTATTCCTTCCAACACTATTACTTCATTTGCTCATTTGATTAACTTGTTCAATAATCAATTTTCTTATAGTAGATCTTTTGAGAAAATGACAGGTGACTTATATAGAATTGTTCAGCATAACAATGAATCCTTAAGGGATTACATAACCAGATTTAGCAGGGAAGCTTTGGAAATCCCCAACCTTGACATGGCTGCTGCTGTCGAAGCCTTCAAGATGGGACTAAGGAAGGATTCTCCTTTCTATGACGACCTCGTCATGATTCCATGCAGGAATCTTGATGAAGTCAGAAACAGGGAATTAAGATACATTCGGCTAGAGGATGACAAGAAGGCCCATGGAAACTCAGTTATCCTAAAGTATGAGTCTACCAACAGGAAATCAGACTCTCCACAAAAGTTCTGTAGGCCGAAGCCTTATTTCGAGCAGGATAATCCCAGGATAAACGCTGTGGAAGAAGACGAAGATGATGAAGAGTATCCTAAAATATCCGAATGTTGCTTTAACCTTGATATTGGCGGTGTGATTTGTGCCATGCAGGATTTAGGTGACAAGGCTAGATGGCCTAAGAAAAACAAAAAACCCGTATCCAGCAAAGACATGTCCAAACGGTGTGCATTCCATGAAGACTTTGGCCATCGCATTGAAGATTGCATAGCACTTCAGAAGGAAACAGGATACCTTCTCAGCAAAGGATACCTGAAGGAATTGTTGGGAAGAAACAAGAACAAGAATCAGGATCCTGTCAAGATACCTGAAAGGGCTTCTTAGCTGCTGAATGCGAGGCTGTTTTGAGAAAACCAGAAATGTTAGGAAGGATGGCAAAATGGGCTGTGAAACTTAGTGCATACGATATACTGTATGAACCAAGAACAGCCATCAAATCACAGGCACTTGCCGACTTTGTGGCTGATTTTAGCCAGGATATACTCGAAGAAGTAGAAAAAGAAGTTCAACAATTGAAGGTCAAGAAGAGTTGGACCTCGCATACCGATGGTGCTTCCAACATTAGAGGAACAGGTCTAGGTATCCTGCTAAAATCGCCATAGGGGGACATTATACCTCTATCCATATCTTGTGATTTCAGGCCACTAATAATGAGGCGGAATATGAAGCCTTAATAGCTAGTTTACAATTAGCTAAGGATATGAAGGTCAGGTGTCTTCAAGTTTATGTTGATTCTTTGTTATTAGCTAACCATTTTAATGGCTCTTATGCAGCGAATGCAAAAAACTTAGCAAAATATTTAGAAATAGTTAAGAAATTAGCTATGTGTTTTGAAACATTTGATATAGTACAGGTACCAAGAGAAGAGAACACTAAAGCAGATGCCTTAGCAAATTTAGTATTGACTCTCAAGATACCAGATGATATCAAGATACCCATCGTTCATATCTTGACTTTAGCAACAAAGGAGAACCATGAAGTCATGAAGACTTCAGAACCTGAAGACAATCCAATATCCTGGACCAGTCCCATAATACGGTATCTTCAGGATAACGAGATCCCAGAAGGAGAAAATTCCAGAGCGATCCGAATGAAGCTAACCCAGTATATTATCCAAAATAATGTGTTGTATAGAAAATCACTTGCAGGTCCATACTTGAGATGCTTGGAATATCAAGAAGTACAAGAAGTTCTCAAGGATATACATGAAGGTGATTGGTTTTGTGGAAACCACACTGGGGGCAGAGCCTTAGTATCAAGGATACTGAGGACATGTTACTTCTGGCCAACAATGAAGAAGGATGCAATGAACTTCTCCAGAAAATGTGATGCTTGTCAAAGACACAGTAACATCTTGCATCAACCAGCTGAACCATTATATCCTGTCATATCCCCGTGGCCATTTATGAAATGGGGAAAGGATAATGTGGGAAAGCTGCCCAAGACTCCTGGTGGAAATATCTTTATGCTGGCCATGACAGATTACTTCTCCGAGTGGATCGAAGCAGAGGCATTTGTCCAAGTTAAAGAAAAGGATGTGATCTCATTCATCAAACGCAATATCCTAACAAGATTTGGTATCCCGGCAGAGATTGTTTGCGACAATGGATCACAGTTCACCGGTAGTAGAACAACCAACTTCTGTGAAAGTTTGGGAATCAAGATGGTGACTTCAACTCCAGTACATCCTCAAGCTAATGGTTAAGCAGAATCTAGTAACAAGATCATCATCAACAATTTGAAGAAGAAATTGGGATCCAAGAAGGGAAAATGGGCTGAAGAACTACCATTTGTTCTTTGGGCTGATAGGACCACTTCAAAAAATGCAACGGGACAAACACCTTTATCTTTGGTGTTTGCGGCCGAAGCTGTTATCCCTACAGAGATGGTGATCCCCACAGCAAGAACCAGCATCCAAGATACCGAATCCAACAACCAAAGCCTTACCGAATACCTAGATACCATGGATGAACTCAGAGATCTTGCCAGTATCAAAATAGCAACATACCAACAAAGAATAGCCAAATCCTACAACAAGAATATCAGAATTCAAAGATTCCAAGTAGGAGACATGGTGTTAAGAAAGGCATTTCAGAATACCACTAATCCAGCAGATGGAAAGCTAGCTCCAAAGTGGGAAGGTCCTTAATTGATTGACTCTGAAGCAGGAAAAGGAGCCTACAGGTTAGTCACTATGGAAGGTGTTCCTATACCAAGAGCTTGGAATGCTATCCATCTTAAGACATATTTTTGCTAGTATTCTTAACTGGTATGTTCGTATCCTTAACATTTCAGGACAAAGGTATGTTCCCTTATTTATTTTTACATTATTACATATTAAAACTTTTTTATATCCTTATCAAGTTTACTGACTTAAGCATCGGAGGGGTGTTAGCCAGGCTAACACCCACCCCTCAGCAAGAGCTTAGTGTTTTGCAGTTATCCTAAGGATATGTTAGTGTAAGGCCCTGAACCCAAGGAACCTCACAGTTGGTAACCATTCAAAACACTCGTAAAAATAATTAAACTTAAAACAATTCTTTTCATGAAAATGAGCATCACAGAGAATAATTCGGCGGAAAACGTAAATAACAAAATAAGTTCCCAAAACCCGGGAATTTTGCCCAAAACCAACATAATTATCTTTAAATAAATAAAAAAAAAAATTTTAAACTAAATGTTTTAATAATAAAGTCTTCAGATCCCGTATGCCCTTCACCGTCCAAGTAACTTCGTGCACGTCCAAGCGATAAGGCATCCTCTTCCTAACCTGAAACTCACACTAACATGCACACAAAAGTCAGCTTAAGCTGAGTGAGTTCAAGTTTTAAATAAGTAACAAAAATCTTAATAATCATTCCAACGGTTTTAAAACGGTAAACGGAAATACATCGGTTAGGTCACCACATTCAATAAATAATCATCCTTACGTATGAGCATCTCTATACGTGCATTCGTATATATATCAATATATATATATATATAACATTCAATAATAACATTCAGGGCCGAGAAAACGTACAACCCAAACAGGTAACATTCAGCGCATGCAAACACAAAGTAGGCATACGCAACATTCAGTAGTCGAGACGACTACAACATTCGCCAAATATTGGTCATTCTAATATATATATATATACACATATATACATACACGCATTCTTTAACATTCCAAGGCCTACTAATACTAGCAAGCCTATGTAAAATCGTTTAAAACATTTCATCAAGCAAAATCGCTTAGGTGTGCATGCTAGCCCAAAACTTAAAAAGAGTTAAACGAGGCACCAATAACTCACCTGATACAAGACGCGGATTCATCACGAGCTAGAGACTCCCTAAGAAATCCCAAAACTCAAACACCTGTTGGTTTACATTCAATCAATACTAATGACATCAAGATGACTCGTTTATCCTACGAGACGTTCTAACGTGGTTCGAGTTACCAAAACCCTCGACCTCATCAAACTTAATCACAACAGCCCACGAGGTCTCACATTCATCAAAACGACCCTTAGATACTCTCGGGAATAAAGAATTCCCAATTTGCCCCGGGGAGCACTAGGTGACACTAACACGCGCGTTTAGGAGTCGTTTAGGCCGTTAACATCCAACTCAGCCCCGTGTGGACCCATTATGATAAAATCACAGCCAACAAGTCCACACGACGCCACACGAGTCAAATGGGTCGGTAACCCGCAAGTACAATGCACCAACTATTCAATAAACACAATTGCGCGTTGTACCGACCCGTTGGAGTAACCGACAACCAATTCAGCCCCATAACTTATAAAAATGAATTTTGAACAGACCGTACATGAAACCAAGTGTCCTCGAGTTGAATTGGTCGTTAATCACTTCAACCCTCGCGTTAAACGCGCCAAACTACAATTCTAGGCAATCGAACATAACAATCAAACTACAACTAGTTGATCAACTTAACGAACACCTATGAGCATGATCTTTAAGTATGATATACGGGACATACCTAGGAAGATTTTGGTGCAAAAACTCACTTCAAATAGCCCCGACAAGAACACAATTGAACATCCACCGGTTAAGCCTAAAACGAACTTATCGATCAAGAACGAGTAAAACGCGTAGATTTTAGCATGTGAAGATGCATTTAATTACATAGGATAACCTTTGAAATAAATTATTAAATGTTTACCAGACTTTAATAAATGTCTTAGGTTTATAAAAATATTTTTATTATATTTTTCTATTGGACACAAAACTTATAAAATTTCCTCCAACACAGCATGGTACGTGCAGCTATTTCAGTGCGCAACAAAATGGTTTTATTTTTATAAAACTCATTACCGAACCAAATTAAACGATTCCAATTGGGTTTGGTTCCTAACTCAAAATAACTTCCAGAAGTGGAACCAACCAATCTGGACCTGTCGAAAAAAGGTTATGACGTCGTGAAGACAGACCAGAATCCGTCATCCCGCATCAGCTTCGACACTCGATTTTATAAATTCATAAAAACTATTCAAATCTCGTCCAAAAATTATGTATTATTCCTTTTCTGGAAACTAGACTCAAAGTAGAACATCATGGAATCAAGAATCAATAAAAAACAATGGATTATCATCGCATTACAGACCCTACAATAAACGTATACGAATGTGTCAGCAAACTGATATCATTAAAACTCGACCTTAACAACCAATAAGCACGTTAATATGATCAATTAAGGTGTAAAAGACATGGGGAATCATAAAACCGACCTTGAATTGAAGTTTTTATGGTTGAAACACGGCTGGGCAGAAGAAAAATCGAAGGGGATGAGGCTGCCAAAGCTCCGAACGGCTGAGTAGAGAGGGTTAGGGTTAGGATTCTTTTTGTTTTCTGATATAAAATAAGAAGTTTCATTCTATCCCCTCAAGTATAAAGTGTAAGGAAACTTGGATGAAAAGTTACATAATTTTAACGTACCGGGATGACGTAAACGCTCCCGAGAAACGTCGGTTAAATCCCGAGAATAATACATACTTTACAAGCTTTAACTCTTGGAACCGGAATTAACGGGCGTTACAAGTCCACCCCCTTACAACGGGATTCGTCCCCGAATCCTGACGCGACAGGAACAACTGCGGATAGAGTTTCGTCATCTCGGCCTCGGACTCCCAAGTAGCCTCGGAACCCCTACGGTGCCTCCATTGCACCATCACCTACTAACCACCTTATTCCTCAAGCGCCTCTCCTGACGGTAAAGTATAGCAATAGGTTCCTCAACATAGATCAGTTTACTATCCAGCTCAATATCATCAAGAGGCACATGGGCCTCCTCTACGGCTAAACATTTCCTCATATGGGACACGTGGATAGTAGGATGAATCCCCGTTAGCTTCTCGGGCAATTCCAGCCTATAAGCTACCTCACTAATTCGGGACAAAATACGGAACAGACCAATAAACCTCGGACTAAGCTTCCCCCTCTTACGAAAACGGATGATACCCTTCCAAGGAGAAACTTTCAACATAACCCGGTCCCCAGCCTCAAACACAATCGGTCTTCACCTTTTATCCGCATAGGACTTTTGACGATCCTGAGCGGCATTCATAAAAGCCTTAATCTTATCGAGCTTCTTAGTCATAGCCTCGACCACCTCCAAACTACCAAACTGCTTCTGACCAATGGAACCCCAACAGACTGGAGTCCTACACCTCCTACCATACAACATCTCAAATGGTGGCATCCCAATCGTGGCGTGATAATTGTTACTTTGTAACTGACGATCCCAACTACCACCAAAATCGATAACACAAGCCCGCAACATATCCTCGAGAGTCTGGATGGTCCTCTCGAACTGACCATCCGTTTGCGGGTGATAAGCAGTGCTGATGAGGAGTTTGGTACCCATCTCCTCATGGAACTTCTTCCAAAACCTGGAGGTAAAACGCGTATCCCTATCCGAAACAATAGATACCGGGACCCCATGCCTAGAAATGATCTCACGAATAAACACATCGGCCGGCTGTTCAGAATTAAAAGTCTCTCGAATCGGCAAGAAATGAGCGCTCTTGGTTAGTCTATCCACGATTACCCAAATGGTGTCATAATTACTCCTAGGGGTACGAGGCAGTTTAGTCACAAAATCCATGGTAAGATGCTCCCATTTCAACTCAGGTATTTCCAACGGCTGAAGTTTCCCAAACGGCTTCTGATGCTCGGCCTTAACTTGTAGACACGTCAAACACTTACTCACGTACTGAGCCACCTCAAACTTCATCGCAGGCCACCAATAATTTTTCTTCAAGTGTTGGTACATGTTGGTCGCGCCCGGGTGAATAGAATAGCGCGACTTGTGTGCCTCATCCAAAATTTTATCTCTGAATCCCCCATACTTCAGTACCCATAAACGACCATCCTTATACTTCACCCCGTCACCGATGTCTTCCAACAATTTCTCCTGACCCCAAACACGTTCTGACATAATCCATTCCACCTGCAAAGCCTCATTCTGAACGCTGGCTATTTGCTTCAAAATATCGGGTTTAAGGATAAGCTGGTAAGATTTTACACGAATCGGCTTCGGTCGCTCCTTCCGGCTCAACGCGTCAGCCACCACGTTAGCCTTACCTGGATGGTACATAATTTCTAAATCATAATCCTTAATCAACTCCAACCATCAACGTTGGCACATATTCAGTTCCTTTTGTTCGAAGAAATACTTTAAACTCTTATGATCGGTATAGATAACTCAAGGAACACCATACAAATAATGCCGCCACAACTTAAGCGCAAACACAACGGCCGCAAGCTCCAGATCGTGAGTAGGATAATTCGCCTCATGAGGCTTTAATTGCCGCGAGGCATACGCGATGACTCGACCTCGCTGCATCAGAACACACCCAAGCCCCTGATAAAATCGGTGGCATCAGGTAGAGCTAAAATCGGGACATGCGTCAACCGGTTCTTCCACTCGAGAAAAGCCTCCTCCTGCTCAGTACCCCAAACGAATTCAACACTCTTCCTAGTCAACCTGGTCAGGGAAGACAAATTTTTGAAAAATCGGGAATAAAGCGGCGGTAATACCCCGCCAAACCCAGAAAGTTACCGATTTCAGATGGAGACTTAGGAGACTCCTATTCACTCCCGGCTTCCATCTTTGTAGGGTCAACCAGGATACCACTCGGGTTAATAACATGACCCAAGAATTGAACCTCACGCAACTAGAAGGAACAATTAGAAAATTTCGCATATAGTTTGTTCTTCCGCAGAGCCTCCAACACTTCCACGAGATGACCGGCGTGATCGGATTCACTTTTAGAGTACACAAGAATGTCATCGATAAACACAATAACCGAACGATCGAGCATCGGCCTACACACCCAGTTCATAAGATCCATGAACGCAGCCGGTGCGTTGGTCAAACCGAAAGACATCACAAGAAATTCATAATGCCCATAACGAGTGCGGAAGGCAGTCTTAGGGATATCTTCCTCACGAATTTTCAACCGATGATACCCGGACCTAAGGTCGATCTTCGAGAACCAACTAACTCCTTCAAATAAGTCGTCGATCCTTGAGAGAGGGTACCGATTTTTTTAACAGTGAGTTTATTCAATTCACGGTAGTCAATGCACATTCGCATGCTACCGTCCTTCTTCTTAACGAACAAGACCGGGGCACCCCAAGGTGAGATGCTCGGTCGAATGAAGCCCTTATCGAGCAAGTCTTTCGACTGAGCCATAAGTTCCTTCATTTCATTCGGCGCTAGGCGGTAGGGAGCTCGGACAACGGGTTTGGCGCCCGATACAAGGTCTATCTGGAACTCGACCTCGCGATCCGGCGGCACATATGACAAATTATCTGGAAATACATCCAGGAAATCCCGAACAATAGGAACATCACCGACGGTAGCCACCTCAGTATTTACGTTTATGGCATACGCCAGATACGCCCCGCACCCCCGTTACATCAACTTTCCCGCCTTAAGCATGGATATAATATGTGGCGTCGCAACATTCCGATCACCGAAGACCGTAATTTGAGTTCCATCCGGGGCCCTTAGACGAACGAGTTTCTGACCACAAATGATCTGAGCATCAACATTCGCGAGCCAATCCATCCCGAGCACCACATCGAAACAACCAAGTGGCATCAAATACAATCGCACCGGAAATCTATACCCAGACAACTCGATGGAACAACCCTGAATAGCCCTAGACACGGACATGGATTTTCCTACGGCGGCCTCAACCTCAAACACATCGACTACGCGCTCGGGTAATTTATTCAACGAGGAACAGAAAGCGGTAGACACAAAACTTCTACTGGCGCCCGAATCAAATAAGAGTGACGCCGGCAATTCATCAAGTAGAAAGGTATCTGGGATAACATCACGCACCTACTTAGCTAAACACTTGCTCATACATTCTTGAAGGAGCGAGGAATTTAAGCGGTCAAGTACCAAGGAACCCAGAGTGACAGCATGCTACGCCTCAGCTAAACAATTACGCGCAAAGCGTTCGAGAGGATGGGAAACAAACAGGAGAATTTAGGGAATAAGATAAACTTTAACGCTAACGACTCGAGAGTTAGCCAAATCCTATCCCTACAAAGACGGAACCCTAACATACTCAGACACAAGTGGTATTTAAAACATGGAAGGTAAGGTTAAACTGCTAATAACGTTGATCAAGTGTTATTAGTCGTTTACTTCACCGGCCCGTCTTAAGAACCCCCTGCCCCTAACCACATTAGCATTCTATCTTACACTTTACAATTAATCACATACTGAAAACTTTCAAATTCAAAGGAATGACTAAATAATTTAAAGTTAACTCTTGGCGTGCAGCTACTCGCGGTGGGCATACTAGTCTCTTTTCTTACAGTTCGGGTCCAAGCATTCGGGGATGCTCGGATCCCTCGAACCATGGCTCTGATACCAACTTGTAAGGCCCCGAACCCCGGGAACCTCACAGTTGGTAACCATTTAAAACACTCGTAAAAATAATTAAACTTAAAACAATTCTTTCCATTAAAATGAGCATCACAGAGTATAATTCGGCGGAAAACGTAAATAACAAAATAAGTTCCCAAAACCCAGGAATTTTGCCCAAAACCAACATAATTATCTTTAAATAAATAAAAAATAAATAAAAAATAAATGTTTTAATAATAAAGTCTTCAGATCCAGTATGCCCTTCACCGTCCAAGTAACTTCGTGCACGTCCAAGCGATAAGGCATCCTCTTCCTAACCTGAAACTCACACTAACATGCACACAAAGTCAGCTTAAGCTGAGTGAGTTCAAGTTTTAAATAAGTAACAAAAGTCTTAATAATCATTCCAACGGTTTTAAAACCGTAAACGGATATACATCGGTTAGGTCACCACATTCAATAAATAATCATCCTTACGTATGAGCATATCTATACGTGCATTCTTATATATATCAATATATATATATATAACATTCAATAATAACATTCAGGGCCGAGAAAACGTACAACCCAAACACCTAACATTCAGCGCATGCAAACACAAAGTAGGCATACGCAACATTCAGTAGTCGAGACGACTACAACATTCGCCAAATATTGGCCATTCTAATATAAATATATATACATACATACACACATTCTTTAACATTCCAAGGCCTACCAATACTAGCAAGCCTATGTAAAATCGTTTAAAACATTTCATCAAGCAAAATCGCTTAGGTGTGCATGCTAGCCCAAAACTTAAAAAGAGTTAAACGGGGCATCAAGAACTCACCTGATACAAGACGCGGATTCATCACGAGCTAGAGACTCCATAAGAAATCCCAAAACTCAAACACCTGTCGGTTTACATTCAATCAATACTAATGACATCAAGATGACTCGTTTATCGTACGAGACGTTCTAACATGGTTCGAGTTATCTAAACCCTCGACCTCATCAAACTTAATCACAACAGCCCCCGAGGTCTCACATTCACCAAAACGACCCTTAGGTACTCCCGGGAATAAAGAATTCCCAATTTGCCCCCGGGAGCACTAGGTGACACTAACACGCGCGATAGGAGTCGTTTAGGCCATTAACATCCAACTCAGCCCCGTGTGGACCCATTATGATAAAATCATAGCCAACAAGTCCACACGATGCCACACGAGTCAAATGGGTCGGTAACCCGCAAGTACAACGCACCAACTATTCAATAAACACAATTGCGCGTTGTACCGACCCGTTGGAGTAACCGACAACCAATTCAGCTCCATAACTTATAAAAATGAATTTTGAACAGCCCGTACATCAAGCCAAGTGTCCCCGAGTTGAATTGGTCGTTAATCACTTCAACCCTCGCGTTAAACACGCCAAACTACAATTCTAGGCAACCGAACATAACAATCAAACTACAACTAGTTGATCAACTTAACGAACACCTATGAACATGATCTTTAAGTATGATATACAGGACATACCTAGGAAGATTGTTGTGCAAGAACTCACTTCATACAGCCCCGACAAGAACACAATTGAACATCCACCGGTTAAGCCTAAAACGAACTTATCGATCAAGAACGAGTAAAACGTGTAGATTTTAGCATGCGAAGATGCATTTAATTACATAGGATAACCTTTGAAATAAATTATTAAATGTTTACAAAACTTTCATAAATGTCTTAGGTTTATAAAAATATTTTTATTATATATTTCTATTGGACACAAAACTTATAAAAATTCCTCCAACACAGCAAGGTACGTGCAGCTATTTCAGTGCGCAACAAAATGGTTTTATTTTTATAAAACTCATTACCGAACCAAATTAAACGATTCCAATTGGGTTTGGTTCCTAACTCAAAATACTAACTTCCAGAAGTGGAACCAACCAATTTGGACCTGTCGATAAAAGGTTATGACGTCGGGAAGACAGACCAGAATCCGTCATCCCGCATCAGCTTTGACACTCGATTTTATAAATTCATAAAACCATTCAAATCTCGTCCAAAAATTACTTATTATACCTTTCTGGAAACTAGACTCAAAGTAGAACATCATGGAAACAAGAATCTATCAAAAAAATGGATTATCATCGCGTTACAGACCCTACAATAAACATATACGAATCTGTCAGCAAACTGTTATCATCAAAACTCGACCTTAACGACCAATAAGCGCGTTAATATGATCAATTAAGGTGTAAAAGACATGGGGAATCATGAAGCCGACCTTGAATTGAAGTTTTTACGGTTGAAACACGGCTGGGCAGAAGAAAAATCGAAGGGGATGAGGCTGCCAAAGCTCCGAACGGCTGAGTAGAGAGGGTTAGGGTTAGGATTCTTTTTGTTTTATGATATAAAATAAGAAGTTTCATTCTAGCCCCTCAAGTATAAAGTGTAAGGCAACTTGTATGAAAAGTTACATAATTTTAACGTACTGGGATGACGTAAAGGCTCCCGAGAAACGTCTGTTAAATCCCGAGAATAATACATACTTTACAAGCTTTAACTCTTGGAACTTGAATTAACGGGCGTTACACAGAGGCTGATCACCTCCCACACGAATATGATATCCCTGATATCTCATAAGGTTTAAAGGTCTTCACCTTTCTAACGAACACCTGAAGCACACGAATATGATATCCATGATATCTTCTAAGGTTTAAAGGTCTTCATATTTCTAACGAATGCCTGGAGCACACGAATATGATATCCCTTATATCTTCTAAGGTTTAAAGGTCTTCACCTTTCTAACGCCGCTTGGATCGCACGATGATTCGGATATAGTTCGAGGTAGGCGGACCAGACCAGCTGATAATCCGTTTGTTGTTGGCTATATACCGAATCCTTAAGATAAGTGGCAGACGTGTCACACATATGGTTTATAACATTTTCATGTTATCTAAGGTTTATAGCATTTTCATGTTATCTAAAGTTTCGGCATTTTCATGTCCACACGTTTGGGACTTTCCCCAGTTTTATCTAAGGTTTAGACATTTTCATGTCTCTCAAGTAATGGCCTTGTCGCCAGAAAATAGGCTTTATTGCCAGTAAGCAGGCTCTATCGCCAGTAAATGGGCTTTATAACCAGAATTATCTAACATTGTTTTGACAGATCTAAGATCGGCTAGGTCACTAAGGATAAGACGTTACTAAGTTGTTTTTTTAACTTAGAAAATCTCGAAAGCATAGTGAATAAAAAGACCAGCAATTGGGGACATCGTATGTAAGTTTGTCAAATTTATTATCATCTGCGAAGGTACACCTTTATACCTAATCTTTCCTTTGCGTTTTATTTGAAATATGATCTTTCGGCTCAATTGTGTCAAATATCAATTATTGAGGTTTTAAACATATATTCTCTGAATGTGTTATCCTTAAAGTATTTTTCTAAATATATTAAGGATATGTTCTCCACAATACACCAACCACAAATATTGTATTTTTTAATTTGATAAATTTTGGGAATTTATTTCATAGATATATTTAACATATCTTACTTTAGGAAGTTTAAAACCATTTTGGATGTGTTATGTTAAAAACATATCAAATTAATTTTTCTTAGAAATATTTGTCAACACTTTAGATTCAAAGATATATTGTCCTTAAAATATTTTATCTCAATACATGATTGAACTTAAGAACATATTTTTTACATATAATCCTTAGAATATTTTACTCTAAAGTATATAGAGTTTAATAAAAATGTTTAGGATATGTTATCCTCCAGATAGTCTATTTCAAAAACTTAAAAATGTTTCACAAGACATGTTCTCATTAAAAGATATTCGGATAAATTATCTAAAATGACATACAAAACACAATGCTAAAGATACAAGATCATATCATTACTAACATTGAGTGCCGATAGATAAAAAGACTATGCAAGGGCTTCGCCTTCAACAAGTGGAAGATCCCTCCACCCAAGCATTGCAAGATGTTCAAAAGTCAAGATAACATGGGCTTCGTCTTGAAAAGTCAAGATCCCTCCACCCATGTATCCTCTTATCCTAAGCATAATTGTTAAAAGACAGGAAAGTAAATTGTTCAATAAAACAACCATTACAAGCCAAAATCAAACCACAAACAAACATACTTAAAAAACTAGGCTCAGACCTTGTCTTTTTCCGCCTTCATTGCTCAGTTGCGCCTCATCACCAGCTACCTTTGCCGCATCCTTGATCGCCACCTCCACAGCCTCACCAGCTTCCTTCTCCACAGTCTCCAACCCAGCAGCCTTAGCCTCTAGAGTCTGGACTTGATGACGGAAAGCTTAAGTTTTTTTACTCATGGTGATTGAAGATAAAGAGCAAAGAGAGAAAGAAATTTACCTGGATAATGATCGGGTGAAGGTTTAAAATATTTATCCAAGGTAAACATAAGATGACAAAGGGGTTTTGACGGTTCTATGGACGATCGACACGTGCAGCTTATCCATTCCATCTGCAGAATTCGAGATTCAAAAAATCTACAGCTGTTAACCACCTTTTACAGCCGTTAATTTTGGGGACAATAGTTAGGGCTTGGATTTTTGGTATCCTAAGCGAGTAGTATATTTAGGATAACTTCAGGACATGATATCCTCCAAGGTAACAGGTATCCTAAATATATTGTATAACTAACAAATCGCCCGCTGTCTTTCCTTGTTTACTAGGTCAAGAGGTTAATCAAGATTACCTGATGACGAGAACTTGCTGTTAATAGGATGTGGCTAAGAAGGAAAACACGAACTTGCTGTTAATAGGATGTGGCCAAGAAGGAAAACACGGACTTGCTGCTAATAGGACGTGGCCAAGAAGGAAAATGCGCTTAATGGGGGAATTAACGACTAATTGTATTTAGTGTATAATTTCCTAAATTATAGGGGAGTTTGTTAGCTACTCTTTGTGTATAAATAGAGCTAACCACCGGATCAATCACACACACTCTAGACACACGAGACTTACTAGTACTCGCTCTCATTGTAATCACGATCCGATTAGCTCCACCACTTGTAACCGCTTTTTATTAATAAATTGGTGGTGATAGTTTTCACCGCCCGGGGTTTTTTCCTTGTTATCCTAAGGATAACGGGTTTTGTCCTCTCAATAAATCTCTGTGTTCTAGCATTTTAACTGTTTATTGTTCGTTTCAAGTAAGCACCAAGTACCATTTTACTAATTTGGTTACGAAATCATTGTTATTTTTTGACCAAAACAGTTACCATTTGGGAGACAGTAGTGGATTTTGGTCTAGAGAAAATAGCAGTCGCCTTCTTCTGAGCAGTAATTATAGGCTTTGTGGCTTCGTAGAGATAGGTAGTGGTGGCAAAGACACTTGAGCCAAAACACTTGATGCAGCGGTTGTAGAAACAGCTTTTCCTTGAGAGGCCATTGAGTAATAATTTTGAGTGTAGGGATTGAATAAAGGTAAGAATTTTTTGGGATTAAAGTACTAGAAGCCCCACGGTGGGCGCCAAATTGTTTTGGTCGAAAATTGGTCTAAGGATCACGTAACCAAATTCGTATGTGAGGATTGGTGCTTGTATGAACAAAATGTTCAAAGTAGTAATTGTAAAGGTTGGACAACAAGATTTATACGAGGAAAAGCCATTGGTAACTAGTATCCTGCCGGCATAAAAACCTCGGGTAGTGAAAACTATCACTGCCGATTATAATGAGCTCAAAAAGATTACAAGAGATGGAATCAAAGCTGATCGTGATTACAAAGTGTTCTTGTTGAGAGTTCTAGGTGTGCTAAAGTGTTGTGTGTTATGATAAGCCGTGATTAAATATATAAATACATAAATTTATAACGGCTAAACTCCCTACAAATCCGGCCACGTTTTGTTTACCATTTCTCCATGACCATTCAGGAGAGTGGGCGAGCTGGGTAGACATGGTATAATATATCTCCGTAAAAGTAGATTAGAATATAACTGAAGTCGACTGTTTGAGGATCCTTTATCTGCTCAGGATTCTTAGTCCTAACAACAACAGGTATCTATGAATGCCAAGAATAGCTAATCCACAAGGGTCAAGAATCTTGGTCCTAACAAAAAAGATGATAATCGAGCGGAAATATTAACTCGTTGTATTGATAACATAATGATTACAATCATACATGCATTCATATATACATACATGCATGCATACATACATACATACATGCATACGTATGTACGTACATACATACGTACACACCTACATACATACATGGTTAAGCTGGATCCGCCTAGACGTGCCCCTCTACGCGGCCTATCATCCTATTGAGAATCCGGCATGGTAACTGTTAGGGTCAATTTATTTGCAGGAACCCGATAAGTACCATTTCATCCGGGAACCTGAAATATATTGTGTTTCCTGGGATCTTGAACAAGTTTGTTTCCTGATCCAATTACTATATTATCTAATGCATCTTTGCTTATGGGTTACTCATTCAGTTGTGACTAAAACAGCTAATAGACCAAGTCTTACTAATTATCAGAAGAATAGTCAATATGCATGTGAGGAAAGAAGCTGGGGTCTCATAATAGTCTCAAGATGGAAGGCTTTAGATTTATCTCACATTTTGTTGTTTCACTTTGTTATATAAAGAGGCTATTGCATATAGTATAGGACACTTAAATTTGCACTCATTCGCACTCACATTGTATCTTAGTAACAATTACATCCAGTTGTCGAGCTGTTATAACATCTTTTGTTAATAATATCTCTAAGGCTTGCAGATGTTTTTACCCTCCCAAGGATTTGTGTTGGAGAAACTAACCAGGATGAAGGGTTTTCATCGTACACATCGTGTCAACCATTTACTTTATTGCAATTACGTTTAGTGAAGAACACACTACCTCACCTTCTAAGTTTGATCACAAAGTTGTTTCGTTAATTTTTGACCAAAATAGTTTGGTGCCCACAATGGGGCAAATGGTATTTTTCATCCTTAAGCCTCTACTAAAATTCATTCTCAACTATTACCTTTCTATACTTTATTCAACGACAAGAATAGCTTATCCAACGACAAGAATAGCTTATCCAACGTAGACTACAAGGACTATTGCTAGCATAGATATTGGTGTTGTTCCAAGATCCTCAGCTAAGAATCCTGACGTCGGTTAAGTTAAAAATAATATAACTATGCTTGTAACTAAGGCTAAAACTTCGCAGGATACTTGTATAAGCCTAGTGATACAGAAGGAATTACAAACGAAAACCTAACCTCCAACGTCATTAGAATAGCCCAACCAACACCCAAAGCAGCTCCAAGTAGTCACTGGATCTCGAGATTTGCACCTCCAATTTGTAATGCTAGTTATTGTTAGTTATCACTCATGGAACTATATATATATATAGGTTGTTTAGATCGCATAAGATACAAACACACACCCATATTACACACTCTTGTACTCATAGCAGCGACCGGACACTTCCAACACTTGTACTCAACAAGTTCTACTTAGTAATATTTGAGGCAGTGAGATAGTTTTCCCTTCCCGAGATTTTTTGTTGAAGATCCTCTAACACTACTAGAAAAACAGGCAGTTGCTACCAAAACTTGAGACCGAAAAAAAAAGGTCGCAAAATTTGCGACCCTTTTGCGACGAAAATGAAAACGTTGTAGAATTAGCCACCCAAATCAATGATAGCAAAATTAGCCACTAAAATCAAAACGATCGCAAAATTAGCGACCAAACAAGTTGCGGTGGCAAAAACGGTTGCAAATATAGTAACCGAACATGGTTTGGTGGCAAAATGGTCACAACACCAAATCAAATCAAGAGTAGCTACTTGAGACAACAGCTAAGCGGTCGGAGTTTTTGCGACTATTTATTTTCAGTTGCAAATATGTGAGAAAAACATGTAGGAAAATGTGGTATGGTATGAATTACGACCGTCTTAATGGCAGTAAAAAACTTTGACGGTCCACGTATTAAAAACTTTGATAACCGTATATATTTAAGTAGCTTTAGAAACCCGTGTATTACACGGTATAAGTTAATGTATAAATTACAATGAATATAATTTAATACAAATAAAATAAAAGATAATCAAGTCTCTTTATATTATGTAAAAAATATATTACAAATATAGTCACTTTATATCATCCAATATATTTGAATTTAAATCAAGAATGGGTTTTTCTACCATCGGTATACAATAATAAAGCAATGCCACTGGAATCAACATTTAAAACAATGAGGCCTTTAGATCTGAAAGATGTAATTAAAGTCTTTCACAAAAATGTTTTTCAATCCATACTCTAAACTATAAACCATAAACCAAAAAGGACACCAGATTTTCCTTTTTAAATAGCTTTCATGATGTCCTTATAAACACACTGTTGTTCAACTGTCACAATAGTCTTATACTAAATATAAAAACTGAAAAATTTTTCTATGATTTTTAAGACTTATTAAACATTGAATATTTGTCAAAATTATTAAATTTTCTTCAATATGAATATGTCTCAAAAATTAAATGTTAGTGTACTCTTTAAGAATTAACTCTTTTATATACATTTTAATTTTAAAGAAAATATCTTTATGACAAGTAATTATTATATATATTAACATTTTTTATATTAAGTATGTTAACTATATAATTAATAGCATTAATAATTCAAACAATGGAGATTGACCAATTAATACGGTATGTTGAATTTATAATCAATACTATATTTAGAACGGAAATATTTTTTTTTATTTTCCATCAATAGAAGAGAAGTGTGACATTCGTAACAAAAGTGAGTACACCTTGGTATTCACAAACCGAATAAGTGATTAACCGCTTATTGCGTATCGATCAAACGAATAACCAAACGAGTCTGTTTATGACCCGGATATCTCGGGGGGCCATCTATAAGTGATATACGTTTAATATGAGCCAGATATTATGGCCTTAGTATGATAGCAAACAAATTAACTGAAAACATGCTCGTTTAACTACCCGTTATGAACTTAAACGTGAAAGATAGTTACGAAACAAGCATTGTATCATTCGTTAAGCCGAAAAAGACTTACAAAACATTTATTGGGAATGTTTTAAGAGATCCGTGAAAATATTTCAATTTTTACAAACAAATAGTATATTTTTCTAAGTTAACAAGAAATTGGCCGAAAAACACGCGTTTTCTCGCTGTTTGTCGTACCCGATATAGATTTCGTGCCAAAACCGAACCCGAAATAAATTTGGACTTGGGATTTTACGTCTAGGCATGCAAAATGAGAAAATGGGCCAAAAATTGGGCCCAAGGTGGCCCAAGAGATTTACGGCCGCCACCTTGGACCATACCACACTCTTGTTAATTAATTCATATTTAAACAAATAATCACGTATTTTAAAGACCATTTCTCACAATTTCTGAAAGTTAAACCTTGCTCTCCTTTATGCCTTCAAACTTTAAGGTAAAAGTTGCTTATTTAATCAACTTTTAGCTTATTCAATCATGGCTTATTACATATAAACAAAGTTTGATTACCAAAAATCACTCCTAACCATGTAAAAACCCAAAAAATAGTTCAAAATCAAGTTTTGATTCTATGGTTAAGAACCTGTTTTGATAAGGTTTTTTTTGCTATAAACACGGATTAAGGGGTTTAAATCGCGTTTTTACGGTTCAAAAGTTCGGTTTAAAGCTCTAGCCAAAACCCTAAGTTTGAAGGCTGATCTCTTGATGATACATACTTGGTTTTGTGATATAGGACTTTTAGTTACATTACTTAGAAGACCAAGGACCTGGAAAATAGAGTAAAAGAGTGGAAACGAATGAAAACCGCAAATGTAATGCCGAAACACTCGTTTAGGGGTTGTTTAGGATTCTATTGTGACATGCTTGTATTTACCCTATTAAATTTTTCAGGGACATCAGAGACCATATGAGTGAGTCCCTGTCCAAGTTTCATAATTTTTTGGCAATCCGAGAATATTTGGCGAATTTATTACCGTTTAGGGATGTTTATTTGGGAAAAATAATTAATACGCTTCAAAAATTATAAAATTTTGTGGGAAACTCAGATTTGGTATAATATGATCACATGTGAAATTTGGGGTCATTTGAAAAACCTAGCTATGTTTTGTGAATTCGCATTTATTCGAGTTTTTATAGTCGTTTTTGGCTTGAAAAGGTAATTTAGCAAAAGTGTTAGATTATGGGAATTTTACAGGGTTTTTGGGAAGTATTTGGATCACTCAGGAATTTTATAAGATTTTTCAGAAATCGTTTGGTATAAACGGACGATTTTCGGGCTAAAAATAGCATATAAAATGAATTTTTGTAAACTAATAAATTAGTAAATGATTCCAGAAATTTTTTATAAAAATCTACATATTTTTTAATTAATATGTTTCTAAATTTTCAGAATTTAATGATAAACGAATAATTAATTGTGCTAAATTAAAGATTAAACAAATTCAATTCTGATAAAAACCGACGAGTTCGTGATTAACGAACCTATTGAAATATCAGAACATCAAGAGTGATTAAAAATAACATTTTTGGATTAATTAAGTAAAACCGAACTTTTTGTGACAAATCCGAACAATTCGGATGAATTGTGCACGTTTTCCCCAAACCAAACTGAATAAAAGGGAACGAGCCCTGCAGCGAATCCGGACCCCTAATTGTTATATTTCTTTATAACTTAATCATTTCATCAACCAACACGTTTATCGAAGTTTGCATACTCATACCTATTTTTTTAAACGTTTAAACGATCAACTTGGCCCAGTTGGTGAAACGGAGAAATTGAGCCAAGTTCGATTTTAAGTATTAGACATTAAACAACATCGCAATCTAAGCCTATTGACACTTTCTGGGCGTGACAGCTATACCCAGACTAGCTATACAGCCCAGTTTAGTATGAACATTATAATAATATTAAAATATTAATGTTATTATAATATTGATTATAGAGCAAGCAGAATGAACCACTATCCGATACTGGGTTGAATATCTACTAAACCGTGAGTTTTATGACCCCACTTTCTGAACTGTTTTACAAACTTTTGGGGTGAAAGGCATGTTTGCTTATATCTATATACATTTCTGAAACGTATGATGATGTGAAATATCTAAGTGCTAACACATGAAAGTCCCCACTAACATAGTGATTAACTTCGAGCCGGTGGCTTGTGAATAGTACTATTGGTTTGACAAACCCAGATGGGCCAGCGCGGTTTGCTGAGAACTTATCCCGTTTGCACATGTCCATAATTATACAAACAAGCTATATAGTTTTAGGCATGGCTACAGGGGCATGTTGTGGGCAGAAGGGGGGCCACAGTGGTTGATTGCGCTTGGGAAATGGAGGCACCCTGCACGTACAAACAGTCCAGGCTTCACTGTAGCTTAGCATAATTACATCATAACCATACAAACAAACATACATGTGAATGTACATACAGACAGACATACACACTTGCGTATTTACGAACTATGGTTGTTATACGCACAACTGATTTCTTGAAACTCTTGAAACTCACCAACTACTTGTAGTTGACCCGTTTAACGTGTTTTTTAGGTATACCGGACTTGGACTAGAAAGCTAATATGATACGTGTTTGACTTGCGATCAATGCTGGGTGAATTGATGCAAGTGTGCTAGTAAGAAATAAAGCTGCTTAACGGATTTGATTTAGTTTGTATCACCTAGTTGTAAAAAAAGTTAGATCAATGTAAAATATTGTTAATTAGTTTGTATTGTTCTTTATAAACAATGTGGTTGATCCCAGAGGTGTCTGTTACATTTCCGTTTTACGCTTCCACAAATTGCTAAATGGGGTGTGACAAGAAGTGATTTGGGTGGGAATTTGATAGTGTCCATAATTATTTTCTTAGCTAGATTTGTTGACTTTTAAAATAGAAATCAACAGCGATTAGGTCTTCCCATCAGGATTTAGGTTACTTAAAATAAGCAATCCCAAACAGCCCCGAATCCGTCCAAACTCAGATCTCGGCAATGGCGGAGGTTAAAACCCAGGCTGAAGTGATCAGACTTCATATGAAGGCCATTAATCCTCGCATTCGTGCTTAGCAGCTCCAGGATTTGATCCAGTACGATTCCTAAATTCTCACCTGTTTAATTTCATTTTGAATTGATGCATATAGAGTTATGAATTATAGCCTGCTTTGATGAATTTAGTATTCTAATCATTCATTATTGTCTCTATGGATTACAATCTCGTGAAATTACGGTTTAAATCGAGTTCTACTGTATAGATTTGTGCTTATGGTAAATTAGGGTTTACAATTGAGCTGGTATAAGGCGTCAACTTAGCTAATGGTAACTGATGTTTGACATTGTAGCCGATTATATGTAAATATATTAAAACACAACTTTCTTAACAATTTCTGTGCTTTAGAGATTGTACTTTGTGTTGCTTTTGTTGTTCCAATTGCTTTAATATCTGCACCATATGCTTTGAACATGGTACCCTTTGCCACGTATTGGTTTCTTTACACGCATTGAGTTCTTGGTATTTCATCAGGCAATTATCTCTTATTTTTCAGAATGCATATTGTTTACTCAGTCTTTACACCCACTATCTATCTTCTCTCTCTTTCTTCATCTCCGGTACAACCAGCCACCATCGTCTGTAACCACATCTTCAACCTTGCTTTCTCTCTCTCTCTCTCTCTCTCTCTCTCTCTTGTTTAAGAGACCCCAGGTCATTGGTGGTGTATCATCGTGGCTGGAAGTATGACGGTAATGTTGCGCCACTTTATTGGCTCTGATTTCGTTTGTTAGTGGCTCCAGTTTGTCTATTATTCCGAAAGTATGACATTGAGTACCCACTTTTGTGACTCCGATTTCGTCTATTGCTGCTCCGATTCTTCTGTTGTCGGGTTCGATTTTGGAACTGGGCGACGGTAGTATAGGAGACTGACGGCTTTTGGTTATTTATGGTTGGGGTGGAGGTGGCCGTGCTCCGCTTACGACTGTTGCCGGATTCCATTTTGGAACCCTGGGCGACGGTGGCTGTGGCGAAGGCAAGACGACGATGATATGTGTCTGAGCCTGTGAGATGCGTTCGCTACATCAAGAGAACGTTTATTGAAATGCCTCATCTTCAAGGTATGGGCGATTGTTGTGATGCTTTGTTTGTGTTATTTAAGTTTTAATCAGTGGTGTGATTAAAGTTTGCTAAATTGGATGTTTGATGCACATAACAAGGAATTTGTTATGTTTGTTAACAGTTGAAAACTCAAAACCATAAAATGTGTCACACCCCGGTTCAGGGCCTAGGTGCGACGTCCCGGGTTGGTATCTGGTATTTTAAATATATCAGAGTAGCAGGTTCATTTTAGCAGAAGTCTTATATATTAAAATATTAATTTACATTATCAAAATTACTCAGGAATAAAATACCCGAGTTTCCAGTTTACAAAACAGAGTTATATTATTTATTACAAGGATTTTTTAATATCAAAAATAGAGCCATCTTGAGAAATCTTCTAATGACTCCAATCCTTGTATATCATTTATCATCACCTAGTTAACTGCATGGGTGGGAAAAACATGTCAGCTATATGCTGGTGAAACATTGACTCGATAAAACAGTTTATGACAGTCGTTAAACACAAATATAGTTTTCTGTTACAATCTCAACAGGAACGCCTGTCATTCCCGGGATTTTACCACTGCCCTACACACACAATTCAAAGGTTCCCCGAGTACATAGCCCCTGTTTGGAGATAACTTTCTCCTAGGCTATGTGACCCTGTTGGAGAACTGGTTATGACTGACTTGGTTTTTGTATGCCAATTATCAGTTATGTATGGATCCAGACACATGTGTATTCGGTCTAAGTTGCTTTTTATTATCTATTTTGTATTATAACGATTTTAGAGACAATAATCTCATGCAAACCTTTACCAGACTCTTTGCAATAGACAACCTGTCTATTTCAAGAGTAAAATCAGTTCAGACCATAAAAGGTTAACGTGTTCACCTTGTATTATCAGTTGGTAATATCAGACTCCTTAGCTTCAGTATGCTATTAACATATATATCATAATAGGCATGTATAAGTACCTTGTTGATATTATTCAGCAGACTTTAAGCCTGATTCAGTTCAGCAAACTCGAGGTCTGATCAGCAGACTCTTAAGCCTGATTCAGTTCAGCAGACTCGAGGTCTGATCAGCAGATGCTTAGGTCTGACCTAACCTTAGTATAGTTATAGTCGTTTTATGAAAATACTTTGTATTTATATATGACGTTTGGAATAGCACGCTTTGGCCTAATAAAGGATATCACGTTGGCAAACTTCTCCAGGTAAGCAAACGGGTCCCGCGGTTGATTGGGATGTGTACGAATTACTTTCCTTAGGCAAGAAGAGTCTACTAACCCGTCAAAATATAGTTTTGATAACATTACTTCACGTAGAAGTAACGTCTTTACTTTGTAAAACATTAGTTGGAAAACGTTTACAGTTTAACGACTATATCTTTAACTAATTTCTAATAACTATATATTAAAGTAACATAGACATGATCCTACCTTAAGCAGCTAGACGGAACTAGGAATTAAAAAAATCGGCAGCAGTTCAGCTCGTGTTTCGTTTATCAGCACAACAGATCGTTAACAGCACCTCGACAATTCGTTTCCTCGCGGAATCAAGCCCTCGGAACCTTGGAATACCCTAGCACGCTTCCCTAGGCTAACTATGTGAATTTGAAGGTAAAAATTGGGATGAAATGGGCTGAATCCGTAGCTGCCTTTTTATACTTGAGTTTTGCAGGGCATCGCGTAGCGCGATGGGCTTTCTCGCCTGGTCATCGCGTAGCGCGACGCCGCAATTCACCAGGTTTTGCCACGTGTTGCCACATGGTTGGCCACGTTTCCCGAGTTACTTAACCTCGTCATCGTGTAGCGTAATGGACCAGTGGAGTTTGGCCGTCGCGTAGCGCGGCGCCCCCCTTTTTCTTGAAATGTGTGATACTCTGTCGCGTAGCGCAATGGTGTTTAGCAGATGACCATCATGTAGTGCGATGAGTCTCAAAACTCAAATTTTTCATTTTTAGTCCCCCAACTTTTAGAATTTTCATTTTTAACCCAAAATTAGATGGGGTATTTTCACGGTGTTACAAAATGCAGCTAAAAAATTACTATGGAATGGGAAAGAATTAAAAACAAATTTTATGCAAACATCCATAATAAAAAATTGTGAAACATCAAGTACCAAAGCTTGGTGTACAAGCTACAACATGAGTAGCCTGTGAAAGTATATTGAAGTAGTTTATTTTATTTTATTGTTGCATAAGAATGCACATGCCTTGAATTTTAATTGTAAGAAATGAGTTATATGTGCATAGACAGCAAGTGTATAGGTGGTGCCAAACTGTCATTGTTGGTGGCCTTTTTAAGCCGTTTTTGGTGGCGGTGATTGTTGTTGCCGGATTCCATTTTGGAAACCTAGGTGGCAGCAATTGTGGAGGTAAGATGATGATGTTTGACTATCGCTGGGTTCCATTTTTGCCTCTATTGTGACCTTAAATGAGGTGCATATGAGGTATTCGATGAAATGCATGCCTGTCCAGTTGGGCTTTAGAAAGGCTATGATGGATTTCTGAGCTTCTATTATGAATATCTTTGCTCTTCAATACGATGCACATGAGGTGCTTGATTCAATGCTTTGACAGTTTTGCCACACCATCGATGATGACGAACTCTTGGCGTGGCAACTGTGTTGCTTGGAAACAAGCAACCAGAGTTGCAGCCATGATGATCTGAGCCCAAAGGTGGATTGTTAAACCGAATTGTGCCTATAAGGCATTTAATGAAATACTTATATAAATGTTTCATACTTTCAGTACGTTTCTCGGTTTTTCTGTTGTTAGTTCATGATTTTAGGTTTAGTTTTCGAAGTGTTGAATTTTATTGAATCGTCATTGTTAATATCTGTTGGTCGTAACTCTAGGGGTGAGCATAAATTCTGACCTGGTCCTACACAACAAGTACATACGAGAGCGGGACCAAATTGTTGAGTGTTCTAGAAGTTATTTGGGGTTCGTTTTTTTTTATTTGGTATTTTCAGTTTTAGTACTTTTAAAGATCACTGCTGTTAGTATGTGATTTATAGTCTTTTTAGTTAGGGTTTTCTTGGGTTTATTCAATATTGCTCAAATCATGTTGATGTTGTGTTGTTATTATTGTTAAAGCTTCAGAGGTAATGCTCTCTTTTTTCTCTCATAATTTTATATAACTAACAATCATGGTTGGAAATGTAGATTAATATGTCTTAGTACGAAACAGTGGCAAGGGAGTATCGTTGGTGTGGTACGTGTGCTGCTCAGTGACAGTTAAATATCTGTCACAAAATGACTCTATACTGAAGCCTATCGTCTACTCTGGAAATTTAGGTAATTTAGTTTGTAAATGATGATGTTCAGAGACTTAACCTTTGGAGTATGTAGTTTGAAAGTGTATAGATTCCGTTGTCATGTGACATCAACATAAAACTCTAATGTTTGGCTTTACAATTGTATGGATTTATAATTGCTTAAATTCCATGTGTGTATTTTGGGGAATTTATTCCATATGTTACCTGATTAGAAAACCAAATTATAAGAGATTTTCTTTTAGGTTTTTGTATTTCGAGTTCGATTTAACTTGGGTGTTGCAAGGTATTTTTAGAATGTAAAGCACTCTTTAGTCGTCAACGTTTGACTAAACACTTGGACTTGTTGCTGTTATTGTTGGATATAGAAAAGATGCTCAAAGTTATGTTAGTACAATGGGGTTTGTAGTTAAATCATGAACTTTTGCTATTAATCCGACTTCAAACTTCTTGAATGTTATATTTTTCTTTAGCTTTTGTGTTTCTTTAGCTTATTGGACACGTGTGTACTTATATAAACTGTCACATCCTCTTTATCTAATCGTCTAACTCTGCTCTATGTCTAACATACTATACAATGACCCGTGCAACGCGCGGGTCCTCAATACTAGTTAGGTTTAATTTCTAACAAATGAAGCTGTCAATGATTTATAACTTGTAAATTTGGGGATTTTGGATGTGCTATCCAATGACTGTTCATGTTAATCTTAAGTTCTTAACAATTAAATTAACAGAATCATATTCAGTTTATTCAAAACTAAAAACTAATTTCAGCAGGTCTAAGGGAACTGATGCTTGACAATGTCATGAATTTGGTTTAATTTCTACATGATGAAGGTTTAAAAATCTTGATAGCGATCCATGATATACTACATAACATTATTGGTTTAAAAGGTTTATCTAAGGCTAAAGTTGATTATATTTTTAAAGCTGCTGAAAAGATGGTGGTTAGTACTAGTATGTTGATCAATTAACAATTATTGTTTATAAAGTTATATTCCGTGGAACATAACTACTTTGTTTTGCTTATGTTTTCTGGCTCAGACCTTTGGCTATATCATTGGAAGTGATGCTCTACTGAGAGTCAACAGGGGATCACGTCAACATGAGATTGGGCCATCAGGTGAACAAGGGATCGGCTCGTCGTATTACTACCTTAATAATCACAAAACCGGAATGGTATGAAGCAGAGGGTAAACTCAAACTGGAAGATCAACTTGGATCCTACTCTTCAACCAAGCTGAGTGGAGCTGTTGGTGGTTTTGGGCAGGCCATGTTTGATCAATGACTGGGGAAAATCTAATCACACTACACAACTCTATACAATACATATATTCTTTAATAACGTATATTGTTTTATTTGGTTTCAAGAGGTGGCTTTCAATGGAATGGGCAAGTGATGCTTAACCACACAGTTACAAACAAGATGGTGATAGTAAGCCCTTTTTAATGGTACAGTTTCATCAAATTGTTTTGTGAAACTAATTTTACTAGATCATTATTGTATATCATTTTTGATTAAACAGACAGTCAAGGAAAGATAGGTTTGTGACGTAGGCTGTCGCGGTCTACTCAAAAACAATTATTTAAAGAATTAAATACCTACAATAAGTACGGGTAAGTAAGGTCGTCTCCACAGGAACTCAAGGAAAGTGCTAATTTAATATTACTAAATTAATTAAAAAACTAAGCCGGACAGACGATCTCAAGAAATTTTGAGAAAAAGATTTAATTAAAACTAAATGATTACTTAAAAAGGTTTATAAATAATATTAATAAAAAGCATTCATTCTAGGTTTGGGTAATGTGACATTCAGCTTAATTCCAGATTTACTTGTCTTGATTGCGCAGTAATTACTAGACCTATTAGTTTAATTGTGATGACAAACGATACCCTAACCGAACTGTTGACACAATTGAACTTGATCTACACAATTACCAATTAAGTAACATTGATCGATGATTATTAGTTCAATGGCACAAGAGCCTAACCCTAAGTGTTGATGAACAAAACCAAACAAGTGATGTACTAATCCATAATTGCAAATATAAATTTAAACAATCAAGCACTCAATTGAACTAGATAAAAGCAATAACTCAAATCAAGTTCATAACATTAAGCATAGTAAATCTGGTCTTAAGAGGAATTACACAAAACCAAGCCTAGAACGAACAAAGGACTTAGCCGAACATAGACATATCGATTAAATGACTTATCTTTGATGACATGCAAACCCAAGATGAACCGGAAGCTTTGGAATGGTGAAAAGTCGCCCTAAGCAGCCCCTTTTGCCTCTGGAAGTCGTGATAATCCGAATAGGGTCTAAAAATCGTTTATATAGTGCAAACCCTAATTTTTGCCGACTTTAAGCATCTTCGTGTATCGCGAAGATGCATGTCCAGCATCTTGGCGTATCGCGAAGATGCAACTGACTACATATTCAGATTTGTCTCGTTGAGAAACATGAAATTCATATATTATGGGTCCCGTAAATCATTTTCTAGGCCGAGATATGCCCTATTTACTAAAAGACACTTTCCTGGTAACCCATCTTGTTCAGTTTTCACTTCGGCTTCAAGTCTCTCATCCAATCCTTTCCTGAATCCTTCTTAACCATCCATATATGTTTCCCTATGCTTTCATCTTCTCGAGGCTTGCTTAATCTTTATCTGAATGGCTCAGAATTAGCTCGTTTAAGCTCCTTAACTTCCAATGTCCTGAAAGCAAATAACAATGCTTGAAGTACCAATGTTCATTCATTTATTTACCTAAATATAACTAATTAATATATAATAATAACTAAATTTTACCAAACCATCACATCCCCACACTTATCTTTTATCGTGCCAAAAAAGACTTTGCAATAGAATCAGAATCAGAATCATTCTCAAAAAACTTCATAGATTATATTAATTAAGCACAAGGAACACAAAAACTGTGATTGCCGATATTGTTGTCCACTTAAAACCATGCCTCAATACTTACCAGGAAAAATAAGATGTGATAGTTTTATTAGTTCATATGATTAAAATGGAACCCACACCTCAAAGCCCTGAAGCCGCCTTACCATGCTTCATTATAGTTTTACCAAATCAGACCACCCCAACTTGAGTTAAACCTTAAAATTAGACGATCAAAATTTTGCACATGTGTACAACTTTTAAGCCCATATGTAATAGCTAAAACAATCTTGGATATTTTATCGAAACCAACCTCTAAACTTAAGCATCAAAGTCTACCAAAATGGCCATTAGATACGATTAAGGTGCAGTTAGATAACCAACTAGTAAATAGCCCCCACTACATGACATACCCCCGTTATCAAGCAATACCCCGAAGTCCATCACCATACGTGAGTAGGCACCAATTCATCTGTAGGGCTTACATGTGACGTGTCCCGTGTGGTCCGTTTCTTAATGGTAATGAGACGCGAGCACGGGGACCCCACATGACTAACAGCGTGGATGATCAAGTCAGTAGTGAATTTGTACTATTAAAGCACTTTTTGTGATCATGTTTAGTGACTTATGAATTGACAGATAAACTGTAGGTTTGCTCTTTTTAATCTTATTTATTATACATAAATCCACTTAGGATTTACGCATACCCAGATGATAAACCGCATACCGACCCATGGTCTTCGAACCCCAGGGCATCCCACCAATACATGATTTAAGACCATAAAACCATACGCCTATGAAGTGTTAGCCACTTAAACTAGCAGTATTTTCATTTATGTTTATATCACAAGCCATCTAGCATACTCTAATATTAAGCCTATCCAACCATTGTACTATAGACTATTCATATTAAAATATATTTTTGGTGATCAAATCTAATAGAAAGGCTTGAGTATGGCCTAATCTTTCATTCCATTCCATTCCTTACACAGGCTTAGCTAAACAAACAAAACCCTGAAGGCGTTTCCCACTAAAAATCAAGTATTTGAAAGTTCAATTAAGTCTACAACCAAATTATCCTTTCATTCTCAAGGCTGAGCCTACCGGCACATCCCAAATTAAGTGCGTTCCCGTTTTTATTATCTCATATTAGATAATAATTTTGAAAAATAACCCCCGATTTTTCTATCATTTTCCATTATTGTGCAAAAATTCTTAATTCAAGGAACATTAAACTTTTCAATTTTCAATTTCTCCCCCCCCCCCCCCCAACACTTGAGGCAAACATTGCCCTCAATGTTTAAAATTTAAGACATAAAATAGAGACGAGGTTAAAATTCACTTTGACAATTTTCAAACCGGGCCTAATGTAATGGTGGTTTTATTATTATACATTTATACAATTACACTTTTAACACAAAAACTAATAAAACAAATAAGGTTATGAAAACGAAATCAACTGATAGAAAATAAAACTCTCATGTGCAACTCTCATGCCCTCGGTGATGCTCTCGGTGAACTTACCCCTTCAACTCTCAAAATAAAATCTGCAAACTCTCAAACATGTAGAAGCAAGCTTCTCACAAGTGTTAAAAATTTAGGCCTTTTAAACCGTTTGCAAAACCGTTAATTTTAAATTACCAACCGAGCTTAATAAATTCATAACCAAATTTGTTAAATGAGTAAAAATTGTTAAAAAAAACCTAACTCACTTTTTTAGGAATCACAATTGCATTTAGCGTATGCAGCAAGCCCTTTAAACCCCCCGGTAGCCCGGGTAGACGAGTATGGTCTCGTGAGGGTTTATAGTGAACTACACCCACAAAGTTCAAATACAAAATATACACGTACATGAATACAAGGCCGGGTTTCCTCCCGGTTAGCGCTGAGTTTTTGTTAAGGTCTTCAGCAGGACCGTTACCTGATTTGGCGGTTATGGTGGTCTAATGGAGTGCTTACCTTCCTCCACCTCATTCTTCTTACTCCTCCAACATTGTGGTACACTGTCCATGACACACCATCTTGGCCCGAAGCATGCCAATCTTCTTTGTTCATCTTCAAACCCCGGTGGCTTCCTCACCATCTTCTTCTTTGGCGATTTCTCCTAACTTTTCTTACACGTCTCATCATGAACCACCTTTTTTCTTGCATGTTTGAAATCATCACTTGACTTTGCCACCTCTGCAACACGTATCACTACCGCATTTAGCTCCTCTTTTTCTTTCTCCCACTTCGACCTATCAAACACAAAAGTTTATTCTTTGGTTTCATCCTCACTTATATGAGTAAGACACATGTTAGTAGCACCTGACCTAAGAGATTTAATTTCACACGAATAATCAAATGAATTTGAAAAGATATGCAAAACTAACTTACTGTTGCCAAAGGTCATGCACACTGTTCTGTCTCGGCAATTGATTTGAGCATTTGATGTTGCCAAAAACGGTCTTCCCAATATCCCTCTCGGCTCTTCTTCATTCTCTACCGGCTCATAATCTAGAACAAGCAAATCTTCGGGACAGTAAAAATCACCAACCTTTACTGCAACTCCAACCAACTTCCCTCGGGGCCATCTTCGAGTGAAATCAGCTAACACCAATGTGGTGTCAACTTCTTGTAATGGTCCAAAGTCCAACCGGTCATAAACACTCCCAGTAAAACACATACACTCGCACCATAATCAACTAGTGCCTTGGTGGTCTTGAACTCTCCAATCTGAATGGGAATAAGTGGTGCCCCTATTTGAAATTCTTCAACCGTGTGGTTCACCCCATAATCTTCAATAGTGATTGCACTCACGTGTACGTTTTTACCATTTGATGTACTACTACTCTGATGGCTCAGATTTTTCAATGTGTCACTCGGTAACTTTTTCGGATCTTTCTTCAAGGTGGCCATTTCTTCCGCCAATTGACTCATTTGCTTATCTCTTGCGGCATTCGCTTTTTCTTGAATCTCCATTCTTCTGCTCAAGTCTTTTAATAGTGTTAGGATTTCCGAATCTTGCGAAGAACTTTGACCTTGAGTCACCCCTTGACTTTGCTGACCCTACTAATAACTCTTGTTATAACCCCCCGACTCCTTTTGATTGTACCAACTATGATCGTTACCCCTCTCATTCCCATACTGCCTCTGATTTGACTGATAACCTGCCTTTTGGAAATTACCTTGAAAATTCGGGTTTTGTTGTTTGTTCGGGTTTCCATAGCTGAAATTGGGGTGGTTTCGAAGGCCCAGTATTTGAATTCATGTTACCATTGTTGTTGTACCTCTTATCACCCTTAACAAAGTTCACCTCTTCTTCTTCCTCTTCTTCTTCGTCTTCCATCACAACTCCACACGTCGCCACTACATGGCCTATTCCACCACAACCCTCACAAACTGGATATGCCTTTCCTGACTTGCCTTTCTCCTTCATACCCACACTCATCAACTGATCCAACTTTCTCTCCAACCTAGCCATACGATCATCCGACTCATCACTATCCACGGCTTTCACAACCACCCTTTTTACCATGTGATTTGACTGAGTTTGCCTTTTCAAATTCATTGCATGCCGCTCTAAGTGTTGCCAATCTTCATTTTCATCATTAGTCAAAAACGACCCATTTGTGGTCGACTGAAGATCACGCACATTGTCACTCGACAACTCGTCATGAAACGCTTTGATCAACTCCCACAATGCAATCCCATGATGCGAGCAAGTTCTCAACAACCTCTTGAATCTCGTAAACGCTTCATGAAAAGTCTCACCCGACCCTTGCTGAAAATTTCTGATTGAGGTTCGGGCCTCGGACATTCTTTGTGGTGTGTAGTACTCGTACAAAAACTGCTGAGCCAGATCTTGCCACATGTAAATACTTGCTGACGGTAGAGATAAAAACCACTGTTTTGCTAGATCTTTGAGACTGAACTGAAAAACCACTAGCTTGACTTCATCGGCAGTTAACCCTTGACTTGAGATGGTGGCACAAATCGCATTAAACTCGCTCAAGTGTAGGTATGGCTCTTCTGATGCTTTCCCATGAAAAGTAGGCATCCCGGTCAAGTTGCTTTGTCTCACTGAAAACGTTCTTCCTTCTCTAACCGAGATCACAATGGGGAGCTGGTTCGTGGCCACTTGTGGAATGCAGTAGCTTTAAACTCCCCGAACGGGCAGTGGAACAAATACCCTCGGGATCCCATCATCAAACTCGTACTCGGGAAATTGCGAATCGGGAATCTCTTGTCTTCTTTGCTCTCGACGGTCTCCTGGTGGTTGAGCTGGTCGGTTGCGGGGGTTGTTGTTGTTGTCTTCTATGATACCGACCCCCTCACGCATCTTCCATTTCTTCCTCATCTTCAAAATCCTCAAACTCGTCAAATACCCTTCACCGATTATACTCGAACTCAACCCGGTTAAGTGGCGGTTCGGACCTCATGGAACGATCATCTCTCATTTGATACTGTCTTTGAGCTCTAAGGTTTTGGTTTTGGTGAATATGTTGGTGGAGTGGTGATAGGTCATTGAGTGGTGGGTTTTGTGGAATATGTTATGGAATGTTTTGTGGAATGGGTTGTTCTTGGTGAGGTGGTGGGTTAAGATCGTCGGGTTGAAACACATGTGGAACCGGGTAGGGGTTATTTTCTTGGTGATTAATGTCTTCTTTCAGCCTTGATGATTCACCTCTTCTTTGATTTGCTCGGTTTCTTCTCGTTGTTTTCTCAATCTCTGGATCAAACTGCAACACTCCCTTGTCTTGGGAAAATCTCGTATGCATCAACCTAAAATATTAACTACACACAACAAACAAGCACATCCCGTGTAAAATCAACGAAGAAAAGAAATAAACTAAAAATAAACTAAATTACGCTAATTTAAACTAAACTAAACTAGCACTAAGTGCGTTGAGTCCCCGACAACGCGCCATTTTGACGTAGGCTGTCGAGGTCTACTCAAAAACAATTATTTAAAGACTTAAATACCTATAATAAGTACGGGTAAGTAAGGTCATCTCCACAAGAACTCAAGGAAAGTGCTAATTTAATATTACTAAATTAATTATAAAACTAAGGTGGACAGACGATGTCAAGCAATTTTGAGAAAAAGATTTAATTAAAACTAAATGATTACTTAAAAAGGTTTATAAATAATATTAATAAAAGCATATATTCTAGGTTTGGGTAATGTGACATTCAACTTAATTCCAGATTTACTTGTCTTGATTGCGCAGTGATTACTAGACCTATAAGTTTGATTGTGATGACAAACGATACCCTAACCGAATTGTTGACACAATTGAACTCGATCTACACAATTACCAATTAAGTAACATTGACCGATGATTATTAGTTCAATGACACAAGAGCCTAACCCTAAGTGTTGATGAACAAAACCAAACAAGTGATGTACTAATCAATAATCGCAAATATAAATTTAAACAATCAAGCACTCAATTGAACTAGATAAAAGCAATAACTCAAATCAAGTTCATAACATTAAGCATAGTAAATCTGGTCTTAAACCCTAGCCTAGAACGAACAAAGGACTTAGCCGAACATCGATATATCGATTAAATGACTTATCTTTGATAATATGCAAACCCAAGATGAACTGTAACACCCCGTAACCGCAGCGGAAACGTAAACGGGATGCAACAGACACATCTGATATCAACAGCATTGCTTATAAAGAAAACACCACTACATTAATTTACATCATATTACATTGTTCCGAGTTTAGTTCCCGTCTAGGCGATAGCACATAAGTTTTACCAACATTACATTATCATATTTAATACAAAACGATCACTAAACTTCCACAATTAGCACGCATCAGCAAGCATGTAGCACTTACTCCAGTTTGGGAGTACCTAGAAAGCATGTAAAGAAAACGGGTCAAATACGAATAGTTGGTGAGTTTCACTAATTTAAATAAACAGTGATAAATCATTATGATAATCATATATTAGAGACATCTGGGGACACTGTTAACCCAGTACTGTACCCATTCCGGGGGCAATGTTAACCCAGAAACACTTCTAGAGACATCTGGGGACACTGTTAACCCAGTACTGTACCCATTCCGGGGGCAATGTTAACCCAGAAACACTTTCAGGGACATCTGGGGACACTGTTAACCCAGTACTGTATCCATTCCGGGGGCAATGTTAACCCAGAAACACTTTCAGGGACATCTGGGGACACTGTTAACCCAGTAATGTACCCATTCCATACGATTCCCGTACAATCAAATATTTATAAATACACGCAAATCCATGCGTTCAGTATGTACTTAAACATTTAAATAATAACATGCTTTCCGCCCCGGGAAAATATTTAAAAACAATTCAGAAAAAGGGGCTCGTGAAACTCACCTTATCGTAGGCAAATTAGTAATACACACTCCAGCTACTAGTCCAAATCTGTAATACGATCTCTAAGTTCGTTACTATACAATCACTATTAACATAACTTTAACCGTGTTAACCGGTACATCTGGGGACACAGTTAACCCAGTACTGTACCCGTTCTGGGGGCAATGTTAACCCAGAAACACTTCACCGGACTCAGATTGTGATATCGTTTAGAGTTCACTAGTCAGATTTACTATTAGTCATTTTTCCTATTTTGCGTGCCTAGCACGGTTATCCATTTTTATGTTTCAAAAATGAGTTTGGTCACACACGACCCGAAAATAGTTGTTAATTGATAATTTAACTAGGTTGTGAAATTAGGGCTCGGTTTAGATGTCCCGATTGGCCGCGGGACCCGTTTCCGTCATTATCGTACCGGAGACTGTTAAATAGGTTAAAAACACTCAAATCATCCAACTTATTTTCGGATGATTCATTTTTACTTGTTTAACTCAATTATATGAAAATAGTTCATTTTTAGGGTTTTTATACACCAGTCAGCTCGCTTATGCGAACTTTACCGGTTTACGCGTTTTAAGCTTTAAAAGTTTGTTTTAGCACAAATAATTATCCGTTTAGTCTCGGATCTTGAAATTTTGCACAAATCACTTTTTGACAGTGGGGAATTTTATAAAAATATTTCCAGAATTAATTTTTATATTTAACATTTATTTATCTATTTTTAAACACCATTTAAACACTAAATATGTCGTAAATACCAAACGATCTTAGAAAAATCCCAAATTTTTCCTGGATGACCCTTGCCATCTCCATAGTCCCCTGTAATTTTTACATAACTAAAATCCCTTTTTAAATGCCATTTTCACAAAAACCGAGCTAGAAAACCCTAGAACTCGTTTAACCGAAAAGCCTACTTAGACTTCTCCAAATGACCTCAAATTATTTGTGTGACTTATACATGTTATAAAAAGCTTATCTGAAATTTTCCAGAATTTTTCATGATATTTAACTATTTTTCACCATTTTTGGCCAAAACCGAGCATTAAATTCACCAAATATTCATCCTTTATCCAAAAATTACTAAATATTCACAGAACTCATATTTTCATGTGTATATCATCCCTGTAAAATTTCATGACCCAACTCTACACGAAACACAATTTGTCCAAATCACAACCCTTATACAAAAACCGAACTACCTTGAGTTTCTAGCTTCAAACCGCAAGAATCTCGCTTTCTAGCCCTTGCTAGCAACTAGATACAACACCTACAAGCACAATAACACCACACCAAGCAATTTACACCCACAATCAAGCCATTTCTTTCATGGTTTCGGTTATGATATAAAAACAACGATTTAACCGTAAAAATTCGTTTTTGGTTCGTTTAACTCCTTTCTTGGACCAAGATCCCTTGTATAACCCGTATACATCACTTGATCGTGCAAGAATCGGTTCCATCTCGGGTTGTCACCCTTTTTCACTTGGAAACCTCATTTCCTTGCAAGAACCCTCAAGAAACGAACTTAAACACGTACATAACAAGATTTTACCTCGGTTTTTCTTGTTAAAAAGCTTGGTTTTTGGTTCTTGATCTTGAGAGAATATGAATATGTTGAAGTGTGTTGTGAAAAAAAGTAATGAAATGTTGCTTTGGGTGAGGGGGGTCCGATCGGACCTACTTGGAGGGTGGGGTGGGTCCCACAACTTCATTTGTGGCCACATATTCAGATTCTCGTAATCCGGATAATGTTTTGGATAATCTGGTTCAGTTCGTTTTTCGATTAAATGTTTAATTCGGCTTAAAACGAGGCTAAAACGGTCGTTTTTCGGCTTAAAAATGAAATTTATATAAAACCGATTTAAAAACTTAAACCATGACATTTATTAACTTAAAACATCATAGTATTAATAATTGTGCATCTTTTTCGGCTTGATCGATCGTCTCTTGCTCGGTTTGGTATTAAAGGTTTCGTTTAACGTACCGACGTACCATTAAATCGAAATCATTTTTCTGTGCTTTAATTTACTTATCCCGAAGCTTTAATACTTCGCAAACATCACTAAATAATATATATTTCGTCTATAATGCAATCCCCGATCGTTCGGGCTTCAATAACCGTTAGTCAGTTAATCGTATTTCCAATACGATTAACTGTATAATCGAGTATAATTCGTACTATGAATCATACATACTTGTATAAACGCATCATAATTCACATATTCATTATTAAATAACACATAAATAGTATATACCGGTTAGGGTATACCTGATTTTGCCGGAATCGTTACATTCTCCCCCCGTAAAAGAAATTCCGTCCTCGAAATTTTTGCGCGACGACTACTTCTTTTTGAGGAAATAGATGGGGGTATTTCTTCCGGAATTCGTCCTTTCGCTCCCAAGTATATTCTGGGCCTCGTTGCGAATTCCATCTAACTTTGACCAACGAAATCTTGTTGTGTCTAAGTTGCTTGATTTTTCCGTCTACTATTTCTACGGGTTCCTCTACGAAATTGAGTTTATTATTTATTTGGACACCCTCTAAAGGTAACACCGATGTCTCATCCGCCAGACATCTTTTCAAGTTCGATACGTGAAACACGTTGTGAACTGCACTCAGTTCATCGGGTAGCTCTAATCGGTACGCTACGGGACCGATTTTTGCAGTAATATTGAAGGGTCCCATATATCTCGGGGCTAATTTCCCCGCCTTTCCAAATCTGACTACACCCTTCCAAGGTGATACTTTCAAATACACTTTATCACCTTTCTCAAACGACAACGGTTTTCTACGGGTATCGGCATAACTCTTTTTCCGATCCCGCGCGGCCTTCAGATTGCTCCTAATTTCAAGGATTTTGCTGGTCGTTTCCTGGACCAGGTCTGATCTAATAACCTGAGTGTCGCCCACTTCAGTCCAACAGAGTGGTGATCGGCACTTCCGACCATACAATGCTTCGTAAGGCGCTGCCTTTATACTGCTATGGTAACTGTTATTATAGGAAAATTCAACGAGTGGGAGATGTTGATCCCAATTTCCCTTGAAATCCAGTACGCATGCACGAAGCAAATCCTCCAGGGTTTGGATGGTCCTCTCAGACTGACCATCGGTCTGAGGGTGGTAAGCTGTGCTTAGATCAATACGCGTTCCCAGCGCTTCTTGCACAGCTTGCCAAAGCTTGGAGGTGAAATGGCTATCCCGATCGGAGATGATTGAGATGGGTATCCCATGACGAGAAACAATTTCATTTATATAAATCTGCGCAAGTCTCTCTGTGTTATAATTATTTCTAATCGGGATAAAATTTGCTGATTTGGTTAATCGAACCACGATTACCCAAATTGCATCATGTCCTCGGGACGTTTTAGGAAGATGAGTCACAAAATCCATCGTGATTTGCTCCCACTTCCATTCGGGAATTTCCGGTTGTTGTAACATCCCCGAGGGTTTCTGGTGCTCCGCCTTAACTCTCGCACAAGTCGTACATTTACCGGCATACGTTGCGATATCCTTTTTCATACCCGGCCACCAGTAGAACTCCTTCACATCCTTGTACATCTTATCCGATCCCGGATGTATGAAATATTTTGATCTATGTGCTTTGTCCATGATTAATTCACGCAGATCATGGAGGGTCGGGATCCAAATCCGACTTTTGAAATAGAGAATTTCGTCCACGCGCTGTTCGAAATTCTTCTCATTGACGTAAAGTCCCTCCTTTTCCAATTGTTCCTCTTTCAACGCCTCACGTTGAGCGACTCGAACCAGGTCCGAAAGGTTCGACTGGACTATCATCCCCAACGCTCGCACTCGCAATGGCTTAACCCGATCTTTCCTACTCAAGGCATCGGCTACAATGTTAGCCTTGCCGGGGTGATAACGAATGTCACAGTCATAATCACTCAACAAGTCGACCCATCTTCGTTGCCTCATATTTAGTTCTTTCTGATCAAATATGTGTTGCAAACTTTTATGATCGGTGAAGATGGTGCACTTTGTACCGTAGAGATAATGTCTCCAGATTTTAAGTGCGAAGATAACCGCTCCCAGTTCTAAGTCATGAGTAGTGTAATTTTTCTCGTGTACTTTTAACTGTCGGGAAGCATAGGCTATAACCTTATTATTCTGCATCAACACGCATCCTAACCCTCTACGAGATGCGTCACAATACGCGACAAAACCATCGTCTCCATCGGGGACACTTAAAATCGGCGCTTGGCACAATTTTTGCTTTAACGCTTGAAACGCCATCTCCTGCTCTTCTCCCCATTCATACTTTCGATCCTTTTGAGTCAGGAGAGTTAAAGGTTGGGCTATGCTGGAAAATTTCTCTATAAATCGACGATAATATCCAGCTAAGCCTAAGAATTGGCGGATTTCCTTTGGCGTTTTAGGCGCTTGCCAATCCTTAATTGCTTCAATTTTACTCGGATCAACGTGTATTCCTTGATGGTTTACAACGTGACCGAGGAACTGCACTTCCTGTAACCAGAAGTTACACTTGGAGAATTTTGCATACAACTTCTCCTGTTCCAGAAGCTCTAAAATTATTCTTAAGTGTTGCTCGTGCTCTTCTTTACTTCTCGAGTAAATCAAAATATCGTCAATAAACACGATGACGAATTTGTCGAGGTAGGGCTTACAGACTCGATTCATGAGGTCCATGAACACTGCCGGCGCATTTGTTAGCCCGAAAGGCATAACTAAGAACTCGTAATGGCCGTAGCGAGTCTGGAATGCGGTTTTTGGGATATCTTCTTCCTGAATTCTAACCTGATGGTATCCCGATCTAAGATCGATTTTTGAGAAATAGCTCGCACCTTGCAGCTGGTCAAACAGGTCATCAATCCGAGGAAGAGGGTACCTATTTTTAATGGTTAACTTGTTCAACTCCCTGTAATCAATGCACATTCTAAGGCTCCCGTCCTTCTTTTTCACGAATAATACAGGTGCACCCCACGGGGAATAACTAGGACATATAAATCCTTTATCCAATAATTCCTGCAACTGATTGGATAATTCTTGCATCTCGGACGATGCAAGTCGGTAGGGTGCTTTAGCAACAATGCCAGCTTGAGGTAATAGATCGATTCTGAATTCGACCTGTCGGGTTGGCGGTAATCCAGGAAGTTCTTCTGGGAAAACTTGTGGAAAATCGCGTACCACCGGGATATCATCCACCCGTTTCTTATCAGAATCTGTGGCCGTCAAGCTTGCTAGATACGCCACGCATCCCTGGCGTATATATTTTAACACTTTGAGGTGGGATATAAATGGTATCATTGTGCCTGACTTCTCTCCTTGCACTAACACCTCTTCGTCATCCGACACCCGGATCTTGACGATTTTCTTTTCACAGTTTATTTCCACTTTGTTACGTGCTAACCAATCCATTCCCACTATCACGTTAAAACTACCTAATTCTACCGGTAATAAGTCAATCAGGAAGGATTGATCGTTCAGAATAAAAGGGCATTTCCGAACTATCTGATTAACTATCATGGTTTTACCGTTAGCGACTTCTACGGTGTAAGGTTCTATGGTTTCACTAATCGGGAGGTTCGCTATCGATAGGAATTTAACAGAAACAAAACTTCTATCGGCGCCTGTATCAAATAATACAGAAGCGTAATGATCAGAGACGAGGAATGTACCTGTCACTACGCTGGGGTCCTGGCGTGCTTCGTTCGCCCCCATCACAAAAGCTCGGCCTCTCGCCGGATTGGACGACAATGCCTGACCCATGGTTTGCCTCCCACTTCCTCCCTGGTTCAGTCTCGGACAGTATCTCTTGAAGTGATCAGTGCTGCCGCATTCAAAGTAAGCACGGCTAGTGGTCATCATTTGGTTTCCTTGTGGGTTTTGTTGTCGGGTTGGTTGGGTCCTAAATGGCTGCGCACGGATAGGTTGCGGTTGTTGGTTCAGGTTGTTCAGGTTTGCCCTACAACTCGGTGCGTAGTGTCCAATCCTGCCACACCGGTGGCACACTACCCCCTTGCACTCGCCACCATGCTGGTAACCGCATTTCCCACACTTAGGAAACGTTCTCTTCTCCGGTTCTTGCCTTCCGCCTGAACTAGTCATGGCGTAGTTCTGGGCAGCGGGCCTAGCACGTTTGTCTTGCTGCTTCCTCGGGGTCCTATTATCATACGTACCTCGCTTTCCTCCGGCAGACTCTCCTGCCACCTTCAGTGACCCACTCCTCACGAAATCGTATGTGACAATACCAGCTTGCGTCACCGCACCCTCAAACGTATGGTGTCCCCCAGCGTTGACTATACTCCTTACTACTGGAGTTAGTCCCCATATATAACGCTCCACCCTCTTTGACTCAGGGGTGACCAACCACGGCACCAATCGCGACAATTCATTAAATCGGTTCGTATAACCCAAGTGGTCTGCCCCCTGCATCTCCAAGTTCCACAACTCGTTTTCTAACTTCTGCAGTTCGTTTTTCGGGCAGAAATGTTCCAGTACAAGGGCCTTGAGTTCTGCCCAAGTCATGCGGTTTGTCGCTGCCTGACCGCGAGTTTGCACTATTGTGTTCCACCACGTCAAGGCATGGTCCGTGAACGTGCAGGTAGCATACTTAACAATGTATTCCTCAGGGCAGTTACTGATGTTCACAACCGACTCTATTTTCTCAATCCACTTAACCAACCCATTGGGTCCCTCAGACCCGCTAAATTCTAGGGGCTTGCACAACATAAAATCTTTAATTGAACATCCCCTTGTTGCCGGAGTCTGTTCAGTGCGGTTCGTTTCTACACTGGGTATAGGGCCATTACTGTCTGTAACGACCACCCTAGGCGGTGCGTCATTACTCGGAATTGGGTTACCGCTCGGTGGAGGATTAACATTTTGTTCCCCAGCATTATTGGTGGTCGTTTGATTGCTCGCAGGGTCTGGATTGGTCGTATTGGTAATACTGGCGGCGATGCGCGATACTATATTCGGTATCGCCGCCTCTAACTGTCGAGCAATCAGACGACTCACATCCACTTCTGACATTTGAACTGACCGTTTAGGTGCCATTCTACACAACATTAAGAAAAATATATATAATTAATACAAATTCCAATCTCGATACACAACACATATTCCATTCATTACTAAACATTAGTACATTTTACATAATCATCAGTACACATTACATTAACGTCAGCCCATAGATTAAGTTTTCATACATCAGTCCTACACCGGCATCATTTCGACATAACCCGCTATGGGTCAGTGCTTGAATGATACATCAAAATATCTACAATGGTATCCCCAAAAAAAAGACCCCCTATGGGCTAGTGACTGTACTATAACTACCCAAGATTCACTCTATGTTAGCATCGTCACTAACTGTTAACACAGAGTATCAAAAAGTGGCCCATGACTACTACCACCCTAACATGATCTAAACACGGTGGTATACCAACCACACCAACACTGCCACCATCCCCACTAACACTGCCATCAAACCCCGGATCCGTGTTTCCATCCGGTCAATCATCCACTGGGAGTATGCGTCCTCCCTCCTCAGCTGCGCGATCGCATGCTGGCTGTCCAGTATGCAATCCGCCAAGTGATTCCTCCTCTGAATACCCACTGTCAAGGCGGTGGTGTGCTCATTCATCTGCTCGGTGAGCACTCGGAGCCACGCAGCCTCGGCGGAGGGACGCTCATCCCTCACGGCCTGGGGGTACCCCACACGGGTGGAGGCACAGGCCCGGGCTGGGGGCGGGAGGACTCGCCCCTATAGTAAGTGGATCTGGGTGGGGTAAAGGTAGGTGGGACATATGGGACACTGATCCGCGCCGTGAGGCGGGGACTGGGTCTGGGAGGGGTAAGGGTGACCTGTGGTGCGGGTGGGGTGGGGGATCTGGTAACCCTAGCAGGGGAGGACAAGCTAGCACTCCTATGGCTAGCCTCAGTAGGCTCGGTGCTGGAAGCTATGCGTAAACTCCTAGAGTCCCCGGAACTGGCCTCCTCCGGGTCCTCCTCTACTGATAAACTTCGAGATCTTGACATCCTTACCTGTACACAGGTTAGCAAACATATAGTTCCTTCCATAATGTAAATCATAATTAAATTAATATACACACATTTATACAACCTTGTCACATAAAAATACTATCATATACTTACACATATGTTGCCGATTTTACCTATTAATGTTTCCCGTGACTTCCCCTGAATTCCCTCGTGCGGACAAGTCTGTTATTATGTTCCGGACCATAATAACTCACTTGTCCATCCAAGTTCATCCAGATCTCGTCACTATATATTATTAGTTGATATTCAGATCCTATAATACTTGAGCTACTGGTTATATTTTAGGTATCTTTTAAAGACATCCTAATTCATTTATAACCAATGGCTCTGATACCAAGTTCTGTAACACCCCGTAACCGCAGCGGAAACGTAAACGGGATGCAACAGACACATCTGATATCAACAGCATTGCTTATAAAGAAAACACCACTACATTAATTTACATCATATTACATTGTTCCGAGTTTAGTTCCCGTCTAGGCGATAGCACATAAGTTTTACCAACATTACGTTATCATATTTAATACAAAACGATCACTAAACTTCTACAATTAGCATGCATCAGCAAGCATGTAGCACTTACTCCAGTTTGGGAGTACCTAGAAAGCATGTAAAGAAAAACGGGTCAACTACGAATAGTTGGTGAGTTTCACTAATTTAAATAAACAGTGATAAATCATTATGATAATCATATATTAGAGACATCTGGGGACACTGTTAACCCAGTACTGTACCCATTCCGGGGGCAATGTTAACCCAGAAACACTTCTAGAGACATCTGGGGACACTGTTAACCCAGTACTGTACCCATTCCGGGGGCAATGTTAACCCAGAAACACTTTCAGGGACATCTGGGGACACTGTTAACCCAGTACTGTACCCATTCCGGGGGCAATGTTAACCCAGAAACACTTTCAGGGACATCTGGGGACACTGTTAACCCAGTAATGTACCCATTCCATACGATTCCCGTACAATCAAATATTTATAAATACACGCAAAGCCATGCGTTCAGTATGTACTTAAACATTTAAATAATAACATGCTTTCCGCCCCGGGAAAATATTTAAAAACAATTCAGAAAAAGGGGCTCGTGAAACTCACCTTATCGTAGGCAAATTAGTAATACACACTCCAGCTACTAGTCCAAATCTGTAATACGATCTCTAAGTTCGTTACTATACAATCACTATTAACATAACTTTAACCGTGTTAACCGGTACATCTGGGGACACAGTTAACCCAGTACTGTACCCGTTCTGGGGGCAATGTTAACCCAGAAACACTTCACCGGACTCAGATTGTGATATCGTTTAGAGTTCACTAGTCAGATTTACTATTAGTCATTTTTCCTGTTTTGCGTGCCTAGCACGGTTATCCATTTTTATGTTTCAAAAATGAGTTTGGTCACACACGACCCGAAAATAGTTGTTAATTGATAATTTAACTAGGTTGTGAAATTAGGGCTCGGTTTAGATGTCCCGATTGGCCGCGGGACCCGTTTCCGTCATTATCGTACCGGAAACTGTTAAATAGGTTAAAAACACTCAAATCATCCAACTTATTTTCGGATGATTCATTTTTACTTGTTTAACTCAATTATATGAAAATAGTTCATTTTTAGGGTTTTTATACACCAGTCAGCTCGCTTATGCGAACTTTACCGATTTACGCGTTTTAAGCTTTAAAAGTTTGTTTTAGCACAAATAATTATCCGTTTAGTCTCGGATCTTGAAATTTTGCATAAATCACTTTTTGACAGTGGGGAATTTTATAAAAATATTTCCAGAATTAATTTTTATATTTAACATTTATTTATCTATTTTTAAACACCATTTAAACACTAAATATGTCGTAAATACCAAACGATCTTAGAAAAATCCCAAATTTTTCCTGGATGACCCCTGCTATCTCCATAGTCCCCTGTAATTTTTACAGAACCAAAATCCCTTTTTAAATGCCATTTTCACTAAAACCGAGCTAGAAAACCCTAGAACTCGTTTAACCGAAAAGCCTACTTAGACTTCTCCAAATGACCTCAAATTATTTGTGTGACTTATACATGTTATAAAAAGCTTATCTGAAATTTTCCAGAATTTTTCATGATATTTAACTATTTTTCACCATTTTTGGCCAAAACCGAGCATTAAATTCACCAAATATTCATCCTTTATCTAAAAATTACCAAATATTCACAGAACTCATATTTTCATGTGTATATCATCCCTGTAAAATTTCATGACCCAACTCTACACGAAACACAATCTGTCCAAATCATAACCCTTATACAAAAACCGAACTACCTTGAGTTTCTAGCTTCAAACCGCAAGAATCTCGCTTTCTAGCCCTTGCTAGCAACTAGATACAACACCTACAAGCACAATAACACCACACCAAGTAATTTACACCCACAATCAAGCCATTTCTTTCATGGTTTCGGTTATGATATAAAAACAACGATTTAACCGTAAAAATTCGTTTTTGGTTCGTTTAACTCCTTTCTTGGACCAAGATCCCTTGTATAACCCGTATACATCACTTGATCGTGCAAGAGTCGGTTCCATCTCGGGTTTTCACCCTTTTTCACTTGGAAACCTCATTTCCTTGCAAGAACACTCAAGAAACGAACTTAAACACGTACATAACAAGATTTTACCTCGGTTTTTCTTGTTAAAAAGCTTGGTTTTTGGTTCTTGATCTTGAGAGAATATGAATATGTTGAAGTGTGTTGTGAAAAAAAGAAATGAAATGTTGCTTTGGGTGAGGGGGGTCCGATCGGACCTACTTGGAGGGTGGGGTGGGTCCCACAACTTCATTTGTGGCCACATATTCAGATTCTCGTAATCCGGATAATGTTTTGGATAATCTGGTTCAGTTCGTTTTTCGATTAAACGTTTAATTCGGCTTAAAACGAGACTAAAACGGTCGTTTTTCGGCTTAAAAATGAAATTTATATAAAATCGATTTAAAAACTTAAACCATGACATTTATTAACTTAAAACATCATAGTATTAATAATTGTGCATCTTTTTCGGCTTGATCGATCGTCTCTTGCTCGGTTTGGTATTAAAGGTTTCGTTTAACGTACCGACGTACCATTAAATCGAAATCCTTTTTCTGTGCTTTAATTTACTTATCCCGAAGCTTTAATACTTTGCAAACATCACTAAATAATATATATTTCGTCTATAATGCAATCCCCGATCGTTCGGGCTTCAATAACCGTTAGTCGGTTAATCGTATTTCCAATACGATTAACTGTATAATCGAGTATAATTCGTACTATGAATCATACATACTTGTATAAACGCATCATAATTCACATATTCATTATTAAATAACACATAAATAGTTTATACCGGTTAGGGTATACCTGATTTTGCCGGAATCGTTACATGAACCGGAAGCTTCGGAATGGTGAAAAGTCTCCCTAAGCAGCCCCTTTTGCCTCTGGAAGTCGTGATAATCCGAATAGGGTCTAAAAATCGTTTATATAGTGCAAACCCTATTTTTTGCCGACTTTAAGCATCTTCGCGTATCGCGAAGATGCATATCCAGCATGTTTGTTCGCGTATCGCAAAGATGCAACTGACTTCATATTCATATTTGTCTCGTCGAGAAACATGAAATTCATATATTATAGGTCCCGTAAATCATTTTCTAGGCCGAGATATGCCCGATTTACTAAAAGACACTTTCCTGGTAACCCATCTTGTTCAGGTTTCACTTCGGCTTCAAGTCTCTCATCCAATCCTTTCCCGAATCCTTCTTAACCATCCCTATATGTTTTCCTATGCTTTCATCTTCCCGAGGCTTGCTTAATCTTTATCTGAATGACTCTGAATTAGCTCGTTTAAGCTCTTTAACTTCCAATGTCCTGAAAGCACATAACAATGTTTGAAGTACCAATGTTCATTCATTTATTTACCTAAATATAACTAATTAATATATAATAATAATTAACTTTTACCCAACCATTAGTTTGCAACTACCATAAGCTACAAGCTCTAGACCTGCATATGCACTATCAGAGGTACTAACTTCTCTTAAACCTATGATTGCATAGGCGGCTATTTCAACCCGTTTAATTTATTGCTCATTTGTCAAAAGAGTATAAAGCATAAAAGAAAAACTTAAATTGAAACGACTACCCTGGTTCGAGAGTTTCTAAATACACCGAGATTTTGAAAGAACCATACTATGCTTATCACCTAAACATAATTCATATTACATCCTTCTCTCTCAAATTGATTTCCTATTTTTTAATGCTTTCTATTTCTTATAGCCTATAACCATATATTATTTCTTTTATTTTTGTCTTTATAGGTTTGGATCACCAGGAGATCCGGTCAAAAACGTAATGCGTAAATTGGATCTTGTAAACTAGACCAAGTTGGATGATGAATCTTGGTCAAAGTTGCTTTGTTTAGCTAAATTTATGCCCATTTTATAGTGGATGTCACTAATTTGCCCTTTAATTTATTTGTGTAGCAAGGAAAAGCAAAAAGAGCATTGGATGTACTTCAAAAACCTAGTGATTCTGTTGATCTTTGGATATATATATATATATATGTATATATGTATATACACACACCTGCAATGATGTATTATTCATGTGAGCAAACATCAGCATAACATGTCGTGTATGTCTATTTAACTTTAACCGAGCAAACGATCGAACACGAACAATTAAATGAACAAGGTTTCTTGTTCATTCGTTCATTAAGAAAGTGAGTGTGTTTTTTTTAGTTTATGTTCGTTTGTTAATAGTATAAATGGATGATTCACATAAGCTTAAATATGTTGTCCTAAAATAAATATTAAAATTCAAAACTAAACTAAATTTAAGGGGCCGAAAAATTTAATTGAATATGTAAACAAACGAACTTAAACAAATGTAAAATTAACAAGCATAAATGAATACAAATGAGAGAGGATAAATGAACATTCATGAATATAAATGAACGAATGAGTCATATGTTCATGCTTATTCATTTTTTAATTAAACAAGCATAAACAAATATTTTGCCGAACAATTCATGAACGGTTCGCTAAACGTTCGATTCGTTTACAATCCTAGGTGGAACGGGTTGAAAGTCACCTGGATTTGTTAAAATTTATAAAATCCTCCCACATCACTCTAGTAAAAGATTGGACAATTTTTCTTGTAATAATATAGTTTCATATTTTCTTTGTTAGTTTGACTTGCAGGATCGTATAATAGCTAGTCTTTAACAACTATTTCCATTAGAATTCATCATCGTAGATCAAGTTATTGTTAAAAAATGATCCAACTCTACTTTGCTGCACGTGATTCTTTTGTTGGCTGCACTTTTTTCTCTGAACAAGTCTTCTGTTTGCACTTTGTTTATTTTTAAAATAAAGCCGTTTGACTAGTTGTTAGGTTTTACCTAGTCTTAAGAAGTTATTGTTATAGTTTGTTTTCCTTTTGCTTATTTAAAGAGATAATTATATCTCAGTTATGTACGCTCAATTCAATCTCAATAAAAGATAGAATCCTTGCAGCCTTAATTGTTCTTTGTTCATCATAAAATCCAACAGATTCTGGTATTAGAGCCAAGTGCTCTTGAGATTGCAAAAACCCTAGTTATTCATCTAAACCCTAAACCCTTCTCCAATCCGATTCATGGCAGATCATATAGGTGTTCTTCCTACTGCTCCTACCCCAATCCCTGTATTCAAGGGTGAGGGTTATGAGTACTGGAGTATTCGCATGAAAATGATTCTTCGTTCAAGAGATCTCTAGGATCTAGTGGAAGCTGGGCTTGATGACAACGACAAGGATGCAAAAAGAAGAGATGCTCATGCTATGGCCATCATTCAGCAGGCTGTTCATGACACTCTCTTCTCTCGAATTGCAGCAGCCTCCACGTCTAAGGAGACGTGGGAAATTCTAAAAATGGAATTCCAAGGGGATTCCCAAATAAAAGTTATCAAACTCCAAGGGCTCCGCAGAGATTTCAAAAATCTTTGCATGAAAGAAGGTGAACCTATTGGTGAATACTTCTCCATGGTTATGACTATAGTAAATCAGAAAAGATCCTTTGGTGAAGAGGTTGCTGATCAAACTATTGTAGAGAAGATCCTCTGCAGCCTTACTCCAAGGTTTGATTATGTTGTTCCTTCTATAGAGGTATCTCATGATCTCTCCTTACTCACTCCTGTGAAACTCATGGGATCTCTACAATCACATGAGGAAAGGATCAATAGCAGACACCTTGAGAAGACTGGAAAAAATGAAGAGCAAGCTCTTCAAGTAATGCAAGATCGCCCGCAATTTGGTAATAGTTCTAACAAAGGAAGGGGCCTTAATGTGACAAGAGGTCGAGGTGGAGGTAGAAGCTTTAATAGGAGCCGTGTCCCTCAGTTCTCCATATGTAAAAAATATGGTCATATGACAAAAGATTGCTGGTACAATGATGATCAACAAGTCAATGTTGCAGTAGAAGAAGGAGGAATAGAGACTAACGCTGATGAGCAACGTTTGTTTATGACTTATATACATGATTCACAATTCTCATTGATGACTTAGCCAGTTTCAAAAGGTAATAAGTTATGCCTTTGGTTCCTTGACTCTGGTTGCTCTAATCATATGACAGGACTTAAAGAAAGTTTTACACAATTAGATGAGTCTTTCAATTTAATTGTATATCTTGGTGATAAGAAACAAATTGAAGTAAAGGGAAAAGGCACTGTGAAAATTGACACAACTCAAGGGAACTACAGGCTATTGGATGATGTGTATTATGCACCAAAGCTTGAGTATAATCTACTCAGTGTTGGGAAACTGATGAAAAAGGGGTACTCTCTACTATTTGATGATGATAGGTGCACCATCAAGAATAAAAAGAATAACTCAATTCTGATGACGGTGATGGTGTCCAACAACAACATGTTCTTGGTTAACGCCTCAAAGAATGGAAGTCCTGTCAATGCTATACACAAGAAGCCATCTGAAGGTGACGATACTACCAAACTTTGGCACTTAAGGTATTGCCATTACAATACCTATGATTTGAAACACCTACATGATAAACGTATGGTACTTGGTTTACCAAGCATCAAACCTACTAATTCATGTGATGGATGTGTTATCGAAAAGCAAACCTGTAACACATTTGCTTTCAAATCATGGAGAGCAACAAAAAAATTGGAATTAGTCCACACTGATGTGTGTGGACCTATGCAAGTCCCAAGTCTTGGTGGTAGTCTCTATTATGTATTGTTTATTGATGGCCTTACACGCATGTGTTGGGTTTATTTTGTTGCTAACAAATCTGATGCTTTCAGTAAATTAAGCTATCAAAAGTCATGGTAGAGAACCAAAGTGAATGTACCATCAAAGTACTAAGATCTGACCGTGGTGGTGAGTATATGTCCAAAGAGTTCAATACTTATTGTGATGCTCATGGAATTAGAAGAGAGCTCACACCTCCATACACACCGGAGCACAATGGTGTTGTGGAAAGAAAAAATAGAACCATCATGGGGCTAACAAGAAGCATGCTAAAACACAAAGACATGCCCAATTATTTTTGGGCAGAAGGGGTTGCTACAGCTGTTCACCTGATCAATCTAGCTCCTACAAAAGTTGTACAAAACAAAACAACTTTACATGCCTGGTCAAACACTAAACCCTCGGTTAGGCATCTAAGGGTGTTTGGTTGTTGTGCCTTTGGTCTAATACCTGCCCAAAAAAGGAAGAAGCTAGACAACAAATCAGAAAAATGTATATTCATTGGTTATTCACAACAAACCAGTGGGTATAGACTATATAATCCAACAACAAAAGAGTTCTTGACAAGAAGAGATGTGGTGTTCCAAGAAGACTCAAAGTGGCACTGGAGGAGTAATGACTCAGCAGATAATAAAGCCTATGATATTAACTACATAGACCCATTCCCAATTGAGCCTATGTCAAGCAATGGAAACCTCACAGAACCTACAACTCCCTCAAATAACACTTCCATAACTATGAACTCGACCCAATCCTCCACACCACCAGATTCAAATTCTCCATTAACTCCGCAAACCTCACAAGTCTCACAAGCCTCTAGTTCAAATACCTACTCCTCATCACCTCCTCCCAAACTTAAAAACCTTGATGATGTCTATGTAAATGCGGGAAAAGTTGATATAGCATGTGATGATGAGTATGCTGATTATGCCACTTGTCATTTTGCTCTCAACATTGTTGATCCTACATCCTACAAGGAAGACTCAATTAAACAAGAATGGCAAGATGCCATGGCTGATGAATTGAAAGCCATAGAGAGGAATAACACTTGGGAGTTGGTAAGTTTACCAGCTGGAAAAAATCCGGTGGCTCTAAAATGGTTATACAAGACAAAAGTTGGTGCTAATGATGAGGTTATAAGGCATAAGGCAAGGCTGGTTACTAAAGGGTATTCTCAGCAACAAGGGACAGATTATCAAGAAACTTTTGCACCAGTGGCCAGGTTTGAAACAATTCGGGTAGTGTTATCAGTTGCTGCTCAACTAGGTTGGTGGGTTCACCAACTTGATGTTAAGTCAGCTTTCCTTAATGGAGACTTAACAGAAGAAATTTACGTACAACAACCTGAGGGCTATGAAGTAACAGGGAATGAAGATAAGGTGCACAAGCTGAAAAAGGCTTTATATGGTCTAAAGCAAGCTCCTAGGGCCTGGTATTCTAAAATAGATAGTTACTTCATCAAGAATGGGTATAAAAGAAGCTGCAATGAACCAACTTTATATGTTAGACATAATGCCAAAAATCAATTCATCTATGTATGCTTGTATGTAGATGACATTATATGCACAAGCCATCGTTCTAACCTCATTGTAGATTTCAAGGAAGGAATGATGAAAGAGTTTGAGATGACTGATCTCGGGTTGCTTAGATATTTCTTGGGGTTGGAAGTTATGCAATCCAAACATGGGATATTCATATCCCAAGAGAAATATGCAAAAAATCTTCTAAACAAGTTTGGTATGCAAGACTGCAACATTGAAGACACCCCTATGAATTCTAGTAAGAAACTGATGGGTGATGATGGTGCTGACAAGGTCAATGAGTTTATGTATAGAAGCTTGATTGGAGGACTGATGTACTTAACTCATACTAAGCCAGACCTGACATATGGCGTAAGTATTGTTTCCAGGTTTATGCAGTCACCTTCGAAATTGCATCTTGGTGCAGCAAAAAGAATTCTGAGGTATGTAGCAGGAACTACTCAGTTTGGAATTTGGTATGATAAAGGAGCAGACATTAAGTTAAGTGGTTACACTGATAGTGATTAGGCAAGTTGTGTTGATGACCGTAAAAGTATCTCAGCTTATGCTTTCTCTCTAGAAAGTGGTGTGGTCAGCTGGAGTTCAAAGAAACAAACAACAGTTGCCTTATCAAGCACTGAGGCTGAGTATATCTTAGCCACAACATCCACTTGTTAGCAATATGGCTAAGAAGAATTCTTGAAGATCTTGGCTTAATTCAAACAAATGCTACTGTCACTCTATGTGATAATATGTCTGCAATCAACCTCAGTAAAAATCCAGTTATGCATAACCGGTCGAAGCATATTGAAATAAAGCATCACGTTATTAGAGAAATGGTGGGACAAGAAGTGGTGGTACTTAATCATTGCAAGACTAATGATCAGCTTGCTGATGTTTTAACTAAAGCCCTAGGAAGAGAAAAGTTTGTCTACTTTCGACATCTACTAGGTGTCATGGAGTTTGAATCAAGAGGAGGTGTTAAAAAATGATCCAACTCTACTTTGCTGCACGTGATTCTTTTGTTGGCTGCACTTTTTTCTCTGAACAAGTCTTCTGCTTTGCACATTGTTTATTTTTAAAATAAAGCCGTTTGACTAGTTGTTAGGTTTTACCTAGTCTTAAGGAGTTATTGTTATAGTTTGTTTTCCTTTTGCTTATTTAAAGAGATAATTATATTTCAGTTATGTACGCTTAATTTACTCTCAATAAAAGATAGAATCCTTGCAGCCTTAATTGTTCTTTGTTCATCATAAAATACAGTTATTTCTCTTGATACATGAAAGACGTTTACATTTTATTCTTTGAAATTGTGGGTTATTCATTATCTTTTTTCATGAGATAAACAAAAAGAATTCTCTGAGGAGTGCTACTAACGAATACCGCAATCTCACGGCTTCTGTTTCTGATCAGTGATCACCAACTACAAACTTTAGGAAACCGCCATGGATAAGGAGGGTATGCTTATATAACAGTCTACTTGATAAGAGGTTGAAAAATGAATAGGTTGGGAAATGGTTTTGGACCAAACGGACGGGCCAATCTGGCCCAAAATACTTCTGTTCAAAAGGAAACATTTTTGAGCGATGGCTCCATTTCTTCATTAGTGTTGTATTTTAAACCCCTTATTAGAATGAATAGGTTTGGCTTAATGTGTGATGGTGATATGTAATAATCTGTAATGTGTGTTTGGCAGGTGTTGCTTTCCATCTTAACATACCCAAACCCGGATGACCAGTTAGGGCCAAAAGTTGCTCATATGTACAAGATAGATAAGTCCAAATACTAAGCTACTTCCTGCAACTAGATGAGAAGTATGCAGTTGGCAATTATTCAAAAGTATGTTAGTTTTGTTTTTTATTTGCGTTTAGCTAGAGTAAAAATTTGTTTATAGAACTTGAATAACATTTTGTTAATATTGAACATCTTTGATACAAATTTATAGTTTGATTTGTGTTTGCATATATATATATATGATTATGTAGTATCTGTGTTGTGTGTGTATGTATATATATGGAAATTTTATATTAGTTATTTGGCAAAACAATCGAGTACCCTGTGACCAAAATGTGGTCGCAAAAAGAAACAGTAGTAGCAAGATTTGTGACCGCAGCAGTGGTAGCAAGATTTGCGACGGCATCTGCAGGTGGTCGCAAAGTGTAACATCGGTTGCAAGATGGTCGCAACAAGACAATAGCGACCTGTGTTTTTCCCATCGCATATTCGGTTGAACACCGGTCGCTACAAGGTAATTGCAACCATTTTGCGACCGGAAAGGCCGTCGCAATTGCTTTGTTTTCGAGTAGCATATAAGGATCAAGGGTTTTTCTTAGTACATCGCTGTGTTACTAATATCATTTACTTGTTATTCCGTGTACAATATCAAGCATCCTACCATACATTCAAAGTTTGATTACTTGATTATACTTGTTTTATTTTTAACCAATACAACTCCTGCATTGATTCCTTTGCTAGTAAGTAATGGCCTGTTAAGCTAATTGGTAGTGGTCCACTACCGTTTAACATCCTTAGAAAACCTTTATGGTTTTTTATAGTGATCCGATATCATCAATTTTTTTTTCTTATTTACAAATTGAATCCTACACTTTCATTTTGGTATTATTAGCATTATGTACGAATCTCTCCTACCATTCCCCTCACAAGGAAGCTTTGCTACATACATGGAGGTGGTCCACACATTCAAGTTCAAGTTCACTAACAGATTTAACTATGTGGTTGAGCATGGCATCTTGAGGGTGCGAGTCATTATCAGCTGAACATTGATAAATATTCACGGGTCTCTGATGGAGTTGTCACTAGTACTGGATCTCCTTATTGACTTCTCTCTCGTTCAATGCAAAAACAAGTGTACTTTTCTATTCAATTGTACTTCAACGAATCTGCATTTTTCTCCCTTTCCACTTTGTGATTCAAGAACATCTTCACCACATATTTATTAACAAACTTACCGGTCCCCAAGTTACCAAAGTTGTATGAAGATGTTGAGGACTCCATGTTAATTATTATCATCTACACTTTTTTTTTATGTTTCATAGTTGTCATATTAGTTACATTCATTCATATTGTTTCTATCCGACACAAACTTCACGGGTTTGTGTCTAATGCAGATTTTTTTTTTTAAAATTAGGAAAATTGAAGAAGATAAAATGGTTTTTAGGAGAGAGAAAGATTGTTGATTGAAAATAGGAGATCCGCCATTTGAAATGGCGGATGTCAGATTACACATAGGGGTTGTCAGTTTTCGTCCGGTGATGTGGACGAGAACCATGAGTTCCGCCATTTCAAATGGTGGATCTTAAATATTTTATTCGTGTTCCGCCATTTCAAATGGTGGATGTCAATTACAGCTGATCACCGGTCACCTAAAATGTGAACAGTAACTCATACTTCCTATGACCAACCTACGTATTTTTTATTATATTTCGGTGACATCCGCCATTTCAAATGGCGGATGTCATTGAAATATAATAAAATATATAGAGTGGTTGTCACGTCAAGCACGAAAAGTCATTGTTCACATTCGCCATTTCAAATGGCTGATGTCATTAAAATATAATTAAATACATGGTAAAAGGTTAAAACTTGCACTTGCATTGTTGATTACTTTGACCATAGCTATGATGACTCTATAAACCGTAAATTTGTTTTTCTAATGATGTGACCTTTCACCCTATGTTGAGTCTATGTAGCATGCTTTTAAAAAAAGTTGGTAATAATAACTATTTTTAAGTAGAAGTAAATTAATAAGCAAATTTTCATATTGTTCGAAATGATAATAATTACGTAAAAAAGTTATAAATAATAAATAATTAAACTTGTTCAAAAAAATATAGATAAACTAACATTTAAAAAAAATAATTACGTAAAAATTTTCATGTTGTTTCATATGCTGAATTAACAAATGATAATAACTACGTAAAAAACTGATAAAGTAAATAATAAAACTTGTTCAAAAAAAAAGGAAGATAAACTAACATTTAACGGTGATGATAATTCGGAGTTAGGTGAGTCATGGGCTCATGGCCATGGCAGTTCACTCCATTCAGAAGCTTAATATCTCGGTTGACAGAATCTTGTTGTCATGTCAGTCATTATTCACATTCGCTATTTGAAATGGCGGATGCCATTGAAATATAATAAAATATAGATGGCTACTGTTCACATCTGCCATTTGAAATGGCGGATGTCAATAAAAAATATTTAGGTGACCGGCGGTCAGCTGTAACTGACATCCGCCATTGAAATGGCGAAACACGAATAAAATATTCAAGATCCGCCATTTCAAATGGCGGAACTCATGGTTCTCGTCCACATCACCAGACAAAAACTGACAACCCCTATGTGTAATCTGACATCCGCCATTTCAAATGACGGATCTCCTATTCTCAATCAACAGTCTTTCTCTCTCCTAAACACCATTTTATCTTCTTCAATTTTCCTATTTAAAAAAAAAATTCTCGTCTAATGCAAGGATCTACAATAGGGTACCCATCATGATGGGTACATGAAAGAACTTGTGTTATAAATATAAAAATAAAATGTAATTAAAAATAGCATACTTCAGTCTAAACCAAGTTTGACAACTGCTTCGGTTCTGCGTTTGCTTTCGTTAGCCCTTGTCCAAACGACTGTGTGAGTCAAGTATCAAATGGCCGTATGAGTAAAGTAATTAGTAGATGAGTCAGCCCTGATCTCCTTTTACGGCGGTTATTTTTTAGGTTAGACGGCTGTTTATAGGTAGTGTGGGATCAAATTACAGATGATTTTTGTAACTCTACCATCCGATATAAAAACACTCTTTTCTTAGTATTATACTATACAGAAAATTAGGAGATTAGTCATTTGTGAATAGTGGTTTTCTATTACAGGTCCACTTGCCTACCCTTTGGTATTTTTTTATTTTTTTGTTAATTTTTAGTATTTTTACTATTTTTTTATTATAATTTAATTTAGGTATACTTTGTTTTTATTTTATAATTTTGAATATAATATATTTTTTATCGAGTATACCGTTGTCGTGTCTTATTTTTATCTACATTTTGACACATCTTTAGTTCCGAATAGAGCACGCTCTAATATTCAAGTCATCTATGTATAGAATAACAAATCATTCAAGCCTTTTCTAGTTTTGTTTTTTTTTTTTCATTTCATTAAAACATTTTTACCTGACTTTGTTATCCTTTTCTAGGATAGCATTTTACGTTTCAGTTTAAATTTTCTTTTTGATGTTTAACGTGCCACGACGCGTGAGTTACTGCGTCACAACGTATATCCACGGTTCAAAGTTTTGACGTATTGTTATAGGGTTTAGCGCACTTGACGTAAGGCACGGGTTTTAATACCTGGTTATAGTAGATTAACCGGTCAATTTAAACTATTTTTAACAAAAGTAGATTAGGCATTAAGGTTTTTTAACTTGACCATTCTTTGTGCTTTTTTGGAAACTTTTTGGTAGTGAAATTTTCTTAAAATTAATGACGTTTCATTTGACCAACGTGATTCGCAACGCACATATTTTTGTACTATAAGAATGCTTATATATAGCTGTGCATCCATCAGTTATAGGGACTGATTTAGCTTAACTATTTACTAATTAGTATCTCTGAGAATGAGTAGTGACATGAAGAATGAGTTAAAGAAAGGTTCATGGAGTGCTGAAGAAGATCAAAAGTTGATTTCGTACATTGAAAAATATGGCATCTGGAACTGGTCTCAGATGCCTAGATTTGCTGGTAAATGTTACGTTTGTTCTATGTGTCATTGATCGATCTTCAGTTTCTTATAGTATTCATTTGCGTATAGGTTTGTCTCGAAATGGAAAGAGTTGCCGACTCAGATGGATGAATTATTTGAAGCCTAACGTAAAAAGAGGAAATTTTTCAAAGGAAGAAGAAGAAATTATACTCCACTCCCATGCACTTCTTGGCAATAGGTATGCATGCAAGTAAATTAGCTTGCATGATAATTTCAAAGAATTATTGGCGTGAAGTTAAGTATAAAATTTTGCTCCTTTTCTTATATTTTCATAGGTGGTCTGCAATTGCATCAAAACTTCCTGGAAGGACGGATAATGACGTAAAGAATTATTGGCATACCCATCTCAAGAAACGGGCGATTATACATAACCGGGTGCCTCAACAAACGGCCAAAAATGAAACGAATCCATCACCAGAATGTAAAGCAGATAATGCTGAGGAAACAGGCCAGTTTGATAACCATACGGCTTATGCTTCCGAATCCTGGTTTACATTTGATGATTACAGCCCTTCATCTAGCTGCACAACAACCATCAAGGATCACGACGGTCAGTATACAGGTGAGTATCATGAGGCGGGTTCACCAGGAACCATTGATGATCTTCAGTTATTCTGGGATCAACTTTGCCCGGTTCAAAACTTGGAGATTCCAAACAATCACCTGAATGCTTTTTCAGACCCCGTTTCTCAAGAATCATACAACATTTTTAATGATGATTACAACACTAATATCCTGCCCCATTCTTAGAGAAATTGTTGGATCTTTAGGGGATTTAGCAATACCACCTTGATTACAAGGTTATTTTGTTAATTTCTTGCGGAAATAGGTAAGCCGTAGAGGGATGCAACTTTGGCTCGTAAAGTTGTTCCCCATGCTGCTTCCATGGACTTCTCACCCTCTCACCTCCGACTAACTTACTTCTACAAGTGATTAACAAAAACACCTAGAGAAAAACAAAAGATGTTATTGCTAAACCACCTAAAGATACTCAAAAGGGTGGTATGTTTTGGCCTTCTTGGTTATCTTAAATTTTCCATCTTGACCAATGTCAATGGCATGGTAAGTCAACTGAATAAAGGCAAGTGAATGAGCTTTAACTTGCGTAGGTTAGGAAATAACAGTAGTTCGCATGTGGAATGTGTAATTGTAATAAACATGTATACATGGGATTCAAAACAAATGTAAATTTTTAGCATCAATTATTCATAATTCTTGTATGTGAAAGAAAATGTGCAAACATAATGACAATAAGTATATATGTGACATGTTGGCAACATTTTTGACAGGAATAAAAAGACATAAATGACGACTGATCAAATTATGACTAGAATGAATTGGAATAATGCGTAAAGTCATGACTTATAATTTAAAGGAATGGAAATGCTATGAAAAACCAATGTAGTTTTTGTTTTCCTTTAAAAATCACTTAACAAATGTTTTTTTTTTTTTTTTTTACGTTAAAATTCATGTGCATGTCAATTTAAACATAATCATGAAAAAAAAATTCACAAGTTGAAAGATATTTAATTAGTCATCAACCTGCAAAGCTAGTTCAATTAATTTATTTAATTTAGTAATGTCAGTGTTTTTAAAAAAATTAATTATGTAATTCAAATTAAACAATATTAGTTCTAATTTTTGAATCACATGGTTAAAGTCGAGATCCTGTGATACGAAGAATTTTTATGCAAGATCGATAAATAAAGTTGTAGAATTATAAGATCAATATAAGAATTTTAACAACTATGAGTCACATTATTTGCACCAAACTTTTAATTCAATAGAAAGAAACTTAATATTTTAAAAGTAACTTGCGTCTTATTATTTGTAATTTTAAGATCATCTCTTTCATTTATATGATATTAGTGGTTAGTTGTTTAAGTGTTTTAATTTTTCTTTACTTTTTCACGATTATCTATATAGAGTAAAAGTGATTCTTGATGCCATAAACATTAGTTTTTTGTTTTGGGTTATAGATAAATTATTTGGGATGCTAACCATTATGATTTGTTGGTCGGTAGTTGATGTTCTACTTGTAGAAACACTTATGGGTTGGTCACAGTTTCAAATAGGTTTTGGGCTTTTATTTTTTACTTAGTATTACATGTGTCTTTGTTTTGTTATTATGTATACGTCATTATTATAATTCCTTTATTTATTTTAAAGGAAGATATATACCTGTATGAATATTTTATATTATAGGTTATAAATATTATTAATAATAGTTATAATAGCATCTTATGTCTATGGCTCGGGTTTTATAGATCCGAATAAATGTCTTCTTAAATACTTTAATATTTTATATATTAATCAACCGAACCCACATTAGTACACCACTGCAAAGCGACGGGTATATAAACAAACCCTACCTACTCGACGCGTTATCCAACCTGCCCGGCACAAAGCGTCGGGTGAACACTAGTTATATTTAAAGTTAAAATGTGAACTTTACTATGCACAAAAAATTGTTAAACGGGCTTTATGGGAAGAAAACAAAAGATATGACGGTTTTTTACTATATTTTTGTAACATTCAATTTTAAAGAGTAAGCTATGAAACAATAATTCAAGGCATTTGTTTGTTTAAAAAGTTATGAACTTAATGGGTGATGGGCTTGGTTAAGGGACTAAGAAGGGCCATTAGCATAAATAATAAAGCCCGGGGGTATACTTTAACGCGCAGGACGTTAAAGCCGAGTTAGAAAGGGTTAACGAATGGCACACTACTCCCTTCATGTGTTAAGGGGTGTTAAATGTAAGGTGTGTTAAAATACTAGCAGGCATCTAAATCCTATACACACACACACACACAAAAAATTAAGAATCAATTTTACATTAAATAAGATAGGTAAATGGGGTTAAACAATTTTCTTAGGGTGAGGTGGAGTGAAATGGAATAATGTAGGTTATTTGGTGCCTATGTAGAATTAAGGAGCATGAATATATACCCCATGGCCTAATGCCCATGCTCTGTAAAACCTTCATCGCCATAATTACAACTTAAAACACACACTTAAGCTCTCATCTCTTTCTCTCCTTACAAAACCTAGACATCGCTTTTAGCTTGGATTGAAGAAAGGATTTAAAATATGCTTAGATCCAAAGAAGGAAACATGAAGGGTTCGAGATGTAAATCCAAAATAAATAGCCGGATCTTGATTTGGCTCGTTAAGGTACGTTTTCGTTATAAAGGTTTATTAAGCGAGATTGTTTTCAAACGAAAGTTTGTATTAAAGTAGATGTGGCCATGACAAGCGTTAGTGTAATAGGCTTTGTGTTAAAGAACCTAGGAAAGTAGATATCATAAATCGAGCATAGTTCGATTCACAAAAAGAACTAGTAAATGTAATCGACTCAACCTGAAACTCATGGGTTCGATGGATCGTGTAGGCTAGTTGGATGAAGTCACGAACTTGGTTAAAAATGGTATAACTTAATCAAACCCCGTGAATGGACCCATATGGATGATGGGCCCATTCACAATAAAAAGTCCATATGCTGATGACCATATCCATCCTCAATAAGAATTTCATATGCTAATGATCAGGCCTATCCGCAATTAGAGGTAGATGCGGATGACCAAATCCATTTGCAGTGTAGAGTTCGCGTTAGGATAACCAAGTACATCTGAAATTGAAGGATCACATGTGATTAGGGTCATTCAATGACCCCAGTCATGTGAGTAGGACCCCATGCTAATGAAGTCCATGCGAATAGACCCTTTTGCAGATAGGGTCCATTTGTGGATAGACACATCTACGGATGGGGTCTTATGTGACTAGGAGTTCGGTTAGTTTAGTTGTTAGCAGTTTATGCTTAATAGGCATTTGAGTTATGTGCTCAAGCAAGGTTTTAGTCAAAGATAAATAACGTAAAAAACGATTCAGGTGAGTTCAAGAACCCTTTCTCTAAGTGCATGCACCATGTTATGACCCTTTTGTGCGGGTACCACTTTGCCATCTTTTGCACTGGCATCAATTAGGCCTCTTTGTATATGCACTTGTTTTGGCAGTGCCTTTGTAGCGTGTGTTGGTAATTGCAATTAAATATATTCAGTTCAATATGGTAGTTTGTTAGATTGCTAATTATACATATTTCAGTTATGTTTATGTTTATGCTTCGACACGTCAGTTGTTATTATATTTAACTATAATAGCTATTACTTAGTTAAGCTTGAACTCACTCAGCGTATTGCTGACTTTTATATGCACATCAAATTAATTAGCAGGTTGTAGATTAAAGAATAAACATTGATGTGCGTGGTGGCTTATCCAAGCTATTGAGGCATCCATAGTTAGTATTTGTTATGGTTTGACTTTAAATTAGTTTTATCTATGTCAGTTTTATGTAAGTCTTCCGTAGTGTTATGTTATTTTGAAGTTTAAGACCTTATTATGCATGTGCAAATTAACATATGAGATATATCGGGTTATGTGTGTTTCAATTTTCCCTCAAAGAATTCCATCTTGCCATTCATGTTTAAACATTTCTTCTGTCATTTTGCATGTCCTACAGTATTTTTCTATGTTTAGTTGAGGATATTGGTTGCTTTCGGAAAAAAAAAGTTGAGGATGTTGGATCTCATTCAAATTCAAGATTAAGGGCGTTAACATACATGTAAAACTGAAGCTTTTTGTAGTTATTTTGCAGTTATTTAGTAGATAATATAATTCCAGATAGTATATGGACTGTGTGGTAAGCAAATGAAGTTGAAGAGACAATGTAATAAAGATATATAAAAGATAGGAAAAGGTGTTTTTGTTTAATATAGGTTAATTTTACTCACGCACGTATGTAAAGGTATAGAGATATATAAAAGATATGAAATTCATGCTTTTGAATGCATACAAATATTAACCAAACAGTTGCAGTTCAAAGATATGAAAATAAATTTATATGATAGTTCAAATTTGTAGTTAAGTAGTCAAATTTGCCCGCGCAATGTGGTTGTAATTCAGTTTTAGTTGATACGGGTTCGGTTCGTTACGATACCAATGCGATACTGTCAATCAGTGTAACAAAACAAGAAAAAATCTATAATATATATGAACGAAAACCCTAAAATCCTACATGTCGCGATATGATCGCTCCCCCCTTTTATGGAAGTCACCAGTTTGCTTGATTTTTAAATAGATGTCTCTCATTGATTTAACCAATGATGAATTTATCTCATTGTCTCTAAAAGAAAAAATCTTGATGGTTTTTATGATTTAGTAAAAGATTTGCTTATAATTAATTGATGCGTATGAGTGCTTAGGATTGTTTGATGAGTTTTATTCCATTGTTTTCCTTGATTATTGTTTGTCATCTGATAGGATTGCTATTAGGTCAATTACTTTGTGTTCTTGATTATTTTATGATTTGATTTCGCGATAAGATCATAGGAATAATATTGTTAAGTAAACCTAAGTGCGCTGCTAACCTAAAATCTGTAAAGTGCTAGGTTATTGATAAGTCTTTACTATTTAATCTTGATAGATTTAGTTCTTCGTAAGGAGTCCGTCTAGGGTTGATTATTTATTATTATTTATCAAATCAATTAATCATAGTAAATTGCCTTTGATTTCCGCGCTGTAAGGTAGGTTTCGTATAAAGGAACTAAATTATAAACAATTGGGTGACCGTAAGTGAACTTGATTTTTAATACTGGTATGCGTTAAAACTTGTTAGAAATCCATAGGTTTTCTCTTGAGAAGGGTCAGGGGTACTATTCGGGTTTTCTTTTAAGTGTCTATTTTACGATCCCAGTCCATAACTAAATATTTTCCCGAGTCAAGTCATTACTGAAATTTAAGGGAGTCTAGCCTAGGTAGTTTTCTCATCATCATCATCTTATTTTCACAACAAACTTTGTTTTTGTTTAAATTACTTGTCTTCTTAATTAGTTTTAAGTTATAGTATTAAATTAGTATTTTAAATAAAATCCCCCCAAACAAATATAAATTAATAAGTCGTGTTTATAGTCGAGTCTAATTAGCTAATAAACGTAATTTAAAGAGTCTCGTGGGTTCGATATCCGGACTTACTTAGCTTTAATAGAGTCGATCGGTTCACTTGCCGGTTAGTAGTTTAATCGAGTTTTAGAGAGTCTAGAGTATTACTTAGTGTTTATTTTTAGTTAATTTAGTTAATAATTATTAAACTACTTTTAGCACATCAAGTTTTTGGTGCCGTTGCCGGGGACTCTTGGCAATTGCGTTATTAGCTTCTATTGGACTTATTTGCTACATACGTGCTATTTGTTTCGTTTTGTTTGAGTCGTAGCAGTCTAAATTAAGTCTAGTTTATTTTTAATTGTTTGTTTATTTATTGTTACTTTTAGAGTCACTGTATTAGAAACTACTTACTCGGTCTTGTGCGTTTTTGTAGGTATATGCTACATCTGCGTTCGCAAGGACCACCGTTGGATTTCTTTGGATCTACTCAGTTGAAGTCCGAGGCAAGTTCAAGTTCATTATCGTCTAAAAAGTAACCAATCACCATAGATACTTCACCAAAATCATCACCCACAAATTCACCTGCCAATTCACCACCATCAGGTTCTAGACCCGTTCCGATGGCCGAGAATAACCGCACCGTGTACCAGCAAGCTTTTGAAGGGTTCCATGGAGATCACTCACCCATTGTCACCCCCGACATTAACAACCCTAACTCGTGGCAGATCCCATCCTATGTCATGAACAACATCACCAATCACCACCAGTTCCATGGCCGTGAAGTTGAAGATGCACCTGCACACATCAACCGTCTGACCCGTGTGTTCAAAACGTTCAACCTGCAAGGTGCTACCCGGGATGCGATCATCCTTCACCTGTTCCCGTTTACACTTTCAGATCGTGCCGCCACTTGGCTCGATTCGCAACCTGCTGGAACATTCACCACATGGGAGGCTCTTCGCGATGCATTTATCAAGAAGTATTTTCCACCTACTAAGGCCTCTCGCCTCCGATCAGATCCACTCCTTCCACATGAAACCGGATGAGGCGTATTACCAAGCTTGGGAGCGTTTTCAGAATTTGCTTTCCCATTGTTCACAACATGGGCTCACACCTTGGGCCCTCGTTGAGAAGTTTTACAATGGGCTTACTTATGAGGCTCAAGTGATGTTTGACACAGCCGCTGGGGGCAATCTGATGGATAGAAAGAACGTGATCGAGTGTAACGAGATGTTTGAAAGTTTCGCGCAATTTGAGTACGCGAAGAAGCCACAAGGTGGGAATTCCAATCCCGTCACCAGTACACCCTCATTTGCTCGAGGTGTGCACCAGGTTAATCTAGATACTGGTATGGCTTCTGCTTTGGAGAATCTCATCCGAGAGATAAAAGAGTTAAAGACTAAGGTGGATAAGTGTGACATGTGTAGAGGTGGTCATGGTACGCTGGATTGTCCGTTGATGAATAATCAGGATGTTGATTTTGTGGCTGGTCAGAACAGGTTCCCTAATGCTTACAACAACAACAATCAGAACTGGAACAGGTACAAGAATTAGAATCAGAATCAATGGCAAGGTAACTCGAACTGGCGTCCGGCCGGTGGGCCACCAGGTTTTCAAGCCCGCTATAACTGAAATCAAAGTCAGTATAACAGTGGAAGTTCTAATGAGAAAAGTTCGGGTAATGGGAAAGATTCGAGTGGTGGTATGGGAAGATTAGAAGAAATGATGCAGCAAATCCTCAATAGAGATCAAGTCACTCAAAAAACCCTTGCCGACCATGATTTGCTTTTGAAGAATCAACAATCAGCTATGCTCGACATGCAGCGAACCATTGGTGATATTGCTCGACAATTAAATGAAAAACCTCCGGGACAGTTTTCAGGATTTACTCAGCAGTATCCGGCCGCTCAAATAAAGGCGATTACTACTCGTAGCGGTAGGGTTTTGGGTCCCGAGGTGCGAAGGAATGAAGTTGAAGTGGAAGATGAAGAGGTGATGGATGAAGAAATCGATATGGAAGTACCGGGTAAAGTGCTAAACATCGCACCAGATGCACCGCTAGTAGAGAAGAAGCCGGTTGAAGTTCGGCCATCACCTTTGATTGACCATGCTCGTATCCCATATCCCGCTCGCGCGAAACACCAGAAATATACGCTGAAGTATGGGCACTTTCTTGATATGTTTCGACAGTTGAAGATCAATCTCCCATTCATTGAAGCCCTCCAACACATGCCGAAGTACGCGAAGTTCTTAAAGGACCTGTTGAAGAGGAAAGATAGGTTGGGGGAGGTGTCATCGATTCCACTCATGGGAGATTATTCGGCGGTAGTGTTGAACTGCGTACCCGAGAAGTTGTCGGATTCGGGTGTGTTTACGATTCCAGTTTTGTTTGGTAGTGATGCGATGAGCCATGCATTGGCGGATTTGGGCGCAAGTATTAATTTGATGCCGTATTCTTTATACGAAAAGTTGGAGTTAGGCGAGCTTACACCGACTCGCATGTCCTTGTTGTTGGCCGATCGTTCGATTAAATATCCGCGAGGTATTATCGAAAATTTGCTAGTGAAGGTTGACAAGTTTGTGTTCCCGGTAGATTTTGTGTTGCTTGACATGGAGGCCGACGAGAAGGTTCCCATTATTCTTGGTCGTCCGTTCTTACGTACTGCAAAGGTGCTTATCGATGTGTATGATGGGAAGATCATGCTTCGGGTTGGTGATGAGAATGTTACTTATGATATCGCAAGGTCGATGAAGCACCCGAGTGATCAAGATGATTTTAGTGGTCTATGCCATTCAGTTTATTTTATTAACTCTTTCATTTCAGGTATGGATAAATGCTTTGATTACATTTGTGGTACGGATCTTGTGGGTGGTAACAGTTTAGTCGATTGTGATGATTTGGTTGAGGTTGAGTTGTGTGAGGACGATTCGATTTGTGATGAGTTGGCTGAAATTTCGGGGTTGCCCAAGATGATTGAGGTAAATGAGATTAGTTGTGAGAGTGAGGAAGGTTCTGAGGAAAAACCCGCCCCGTTGGAGTTGAAAGTACTCCCGTCACACTTGGAGTATGCTTATCTTGATGAGGGCTCGAACTTGCCCGTTATTGTTTCCTCCAAATTGACGGAAGAACAAAGGACTAAGTTGATAGACGTATTGAAGTTGCATAAAGGGGCGATTGCATGGAGACTTTCAGATATTCAAGGTATTAGCCCCGCTTATTGCACTCACCAGATTTTAATGGAGGATGAGTACAAACCGGTGGTGCAGCCGCAAAGACGTCTTAATCCGAATATGCAAGAAGTTGTGAAGAAAGAGGTGTTAAAGTTGATGGATGCTGGGATGATCTACCCGATTTCCGACTCTCCATGGGTAAGCCCGACCCAAGTTGTTTCGAAGAAAGGAGGTATGACCGTGGTGATGAATGAGAAGAATGAGCTTATCCCTTCTCGTACGGTTACCGGTTGGAGAGTATATATTGACTATCGGCGGTTGAATGATGCCACCCGGAAGGACCACTTCCCGTTGCCGTTTATTGATCAGATGTTGGAGCGTCTGACAGGACAGCAATTTTATTGTTTTCTTTACCGTTTTTCGTGTTATTTTCAAATTCCCATTGCACCGGAAGACCAAGAGAAGACAACTTTTACATGTCCATGTGGCACGTTTGCATACCGTCGCATGCCGTTTGGCCTATGTAACGCTCCGGCTACTTTTTAGCGTTGTATGGTGGCCATATTTCAGGATATGATAGAGACGTCCATGGAGGTGTTTATGGACGATTTTTCGGTTTACGGTAATTCTTTCGATCAGTGTTTGGCTAATCTTGAGAAGATGTTGAAAAGATGTATTGAGACAAAGTTAATGCTAAATTGAGAAAAGTGTCATTTTATGGTGACCGAAGGGATCGTGTTGGGTCATAATATCTCGAGAGATGGTATTGAGGTGGACCGGGAGAATATTGATACTATAAGTAGACTTCCTCCACTGACGAATGTGAAGGCGATTAGGAGTTTCTTGGATCATGCGGGGTTTTATCGGCGATTTATCAAAGATTTTTCTAAAATTACCCGCCCGATGACCCGACTCCTCGAGAAAGATGTGTCGTTTGTGTTTGATTATGAGTGTTTAAAGGCGTTCACGTATTTGAAAGAGAAGCTCGTAAGTGCTCCTATTCTTTGTTCTCGCGATTGGAATTTGCCGTTCGAGCTCACGTGCGATGCTAGTGTTGGAGTGGTTTTGGGGCAAAGACGAGATAAACATTTTCACCCCATCTATTATGCTAGTAAGACATTGAACGGTACCCAAGAGAACTACACCACAACCGAGAAGGAGCTCTTAGCCGTTGTTTTCGCATTTGACAAGTTCCGCTCCTACCTCATGCTTTCAAAGACCACCGTTTTTACCGATCATGCATCCTTGCGATTTCTTTTTCAGAAGAAAACGCGAAGCCTCGTCTCATATGGTGGATTCTTCTACTTTCCGAGTTTGACATCGAGATCAAAGATAAGAGGGGTGCAGAAAAAGTAGCGGCCGATCATTTATCCCGTCTAGAGGACCCGAGGAGAGAAGAGTTGCGTGAGGAGGAGATTGGTGATACATTCCCACACGAGTCAATCGATTTTTTTGCGGCCGAGAAGCATGGTATGCCATGGTTCTCTGATTTTGCTAATTATTTGGCTAATGGTTCTATTTTGGAGGGTATGACTACGCAACAAAAGAAGAAGTTCTTCCGGGATGTGAATAGGTATGTGTAAGATGACCCGTTCTTGTTCAAGATTGGTGGTGATCGGATTCTGAGGAGATGTGTGACAAAGGAAGAAGGTTGGGATATTCTTAAGCATGTTCACGAAGGGTTGACTGGAGGTCATCATGGTGCGCATGCTATCGCATAGAAGGTGCTTGATAGTGGGTTTTATTGGCCGACAATTGTTAAAGATGCTGAAGAGTTTGTGAAGCTTTGTGATGCGTGCCAAAGAACAGGTAATATTTCATCCAAGAATGAGATGCCTCAAAACCCCATTCAAATTCTTGAAATCTTTGATGTTTGGGGCATCGACTTCATGGGACTATTTCCCACGTGGAATGGTAATAAGTATATTTTGGTGGCGATTGATTATGTGTTGAAGTGGGTGGAAGCCCAAGCGTTTGCCACGAAAGATGCATGAGTTGTTGTGAGGTTTCTTAAGAAGTTGTTTACTCGTTTCGGTACTCCAAGAGCTATTGTTAGTGATCGGGGCACCCATTTTTGTAATACCGTCATGGAGAAGGCGTTGGCTCGTTATGGGGTTACTCATCGTACCTCTACTTCTTATCACTCTCAAACTAATGGTCAAGTCGAGAATGCAAATCGAGGGGTGAAGAGGATTTTGGAGAAGACGGTTGGGGCTAGTTGAAAGGATTGGTCGGAGAAGTTAGATGATGCGTTGTGGGCATTCCGAACCGCATACAAGACTCCGTTGGGTACGACACCGTTTATGCTTGTTTATGGTAAGTCTTGTCATCTTCCAGTGGAGTTGGAGCATCGTACTTATTGGGCGTTGAAGACGGTGAATGTCGATCTTACCGAGGCCGCAAGGAAAAGATACTTTCAAATTCATGAATTGGAAGAGCTTCGGGATGCAGCATATTCTCGATCGTTGAACATCAAAGAAAAGACGAAGGCTTTACACGATCGACGTTTAAAAGGCGGAAAAGAGTTCAAGAAAGGCGATAAGGTACTATTATTTAACTCTCATTTAAAGTTGTTTGCAGGTAAGTTGAAGTCAAAGTGGTCGGGACCGTATTTGGTGAAAGAAGTTTTCCCGTATGAAGTGGTGGAGATGGAGAATCCGGATAATGAAATGTCTTGGAAGGTGAACGGTAATCGCTTGAAGCAATATCTTGGAGGACCGAAAGACTCCTCTCGATCTGTCGCACTGAATTGTCACATGAGGTTCTTGAGTGAAAACTCAAGTGTAGAGTTTGTACATTCTTTCTTATTTTTACTTCTATTTTATTCTTATTTTTCCTTGAGTCACTAACGTAGTTTTTTGTAGTTTTTATTTGTTTTTTTTTTAAGTTTTGAAAGTTTTGAAGGAAGAGAGTGTGAGATTGAAGATCCCCTTGAAGTATAATGAAAAATTCAAGTATGGGGATGGAGCAGCAGGAGCCGTATACTTTTATAATTATTTATTTGCTGTTTCTATTCATGTTTATTGGTTGGGTTGGTTGGTTTGGTTACATACTTTGAATGATTAATATCTATCAAGTTGATAAGATGAATTTTTAGATATTTTTTTGTATTGTTTCCACTTCCGTTCGTGTACGGGAATAAAGGAGATACTGGTTGTTGAGCATGTTCGGAGATGGATGGCATTTTTGGAAGAAGACTTTAAGCATCATACTTCACTCACATATTACCAGCTAAGTCTTTTCTTTTTTACTTTGTTTTTATATATTTTTTTGTTTTTAATTTTTTTTTAGCTTTGTTTTATTCTTATTTATTTTTGTATTTTTAGGTTTTGTAATTAAATTTTTTGAGTCGTGATTCTGTCTCTGCATTGAGGACAATACTAAATTTTAAGTGTGAGGATAGGAACACATGTTTTTAACTTGTTTTATTTATACTTGTCTACATAAAAAAAATGAAAAAAAGTTTTGAAAAAAAATGTCCCTTGATTTTGTTCTTTTTGCGTATAAATGGGAGATGAGGATACTTATCGGGAATCGATTTTTCAAACTACTAATAATAAGATATAATTAAAGAGCACGCACTGAACTTGGGATGTGTCGGTAGGCTCAGCCTTGAGAATGAAAGGACAGTTTGATAGTTGGTTTTAAACGATAAAATATGATTTTTAGTGGGAAACATGTTATGTCTGTATAAAATACGAGATGAAAGGTCTGCCATACTCAAGCCTCATTTTTAGTTTGATTGTAGAAAATTATGAATTTTAAAGAAATATGAATACGCTATCATACGATGCTTGGGTAGGTTTAAACGTTAAAGTATACCGTGTAGCATGTGATATAAACTTAAAAATGTGCACTTCTAGTTTTAGTGTTTAACACTTCATAGGCGTATGTTTTATGGCCTTAAATCCTGTATTGATGGGATGCCTCGGGTTCGGAAACCACGGGTCTTTTTACGGTTGTTCATCTGGGTATCTTCAGATATTTAAATAATAAAAGCTTTTAAGCATAAACCCGCAGTTTACTGCCATTACACTCACTTACATCAATTACAGTGAAGTAAAATCTTGATGATCCAGTGATCATCCCGCTGTTAGTCATATGTGGTCCTCTTACTCGCGTCCCATATCAATAAGAACAGGATCAACTAGAGACACAATGTATGTAAACTGACAGATGGAAACTTGTAAAATCACCTGTGGTAATAGGTCCGAGGTATTGCTTGATAACGGGGGTATGTCATGTAGTGAGGAACACTTGCTAGTTAGTTGAATAATTGAACCTTAATCGTATCTAATGGCTGCTTGGTATACTCTGATGTTTAAATTTAGGTGGATAAACAATATCCTTGATCGTCTTAGCTATTTATGAAATGTGTGCAACAAAGTTTTAATCTACTATTATGAGGTTTAAGTCAAGTTGGGGTGGTTTGATCCGGTAAAATCTAAAATAAAGCGGGTCTTGACTGTGGGTTCCACTAGATTATATACAAATAATAATAATAATAGTTGGATCTTACTTGTCCCGGTAAAGAGAAAGGCATGGGTTTAAGTGGACAACAATATCGGTGATCGCAGTTTTTTGCGTGGTTCTAAAATTTTTTAAGATAATCTATATGTTTGTTAGACTTTATTTCTCCGATTCTGATCCCGTTGCAATAAGACTTTTTCAGGGACGAAAAAAGGTTAAATGTGGGGATATTTGATATAACGTTTATTATTCGTTAATCCCGTGTACATTTATTTAATATTTTATTAGTTTAACTTCGGTTTTTGTTAAGATTTGTATATTACTAACTTGGTTTTATATTTTAGGTTTCAGGATTTAATTTTGGTGAAAGTAGGGCGAAAAACGAACCGAACCGGAGAACCGACGCATCAGGAAACGAACCGGACCGAACCAGGAGTGAACCGAACCAGCATAGTGGACCAGACCCCCCTAGGACCGGTGCGCCGCGCGACGAGGGAGGGGGAGCTCGCCGCGCGGCGCGGCGAGGCGGTGCCCAGATTTCCAGAATGTTCTTTCGTAGGCCGACTTAACCTATTTTTGGATCCCTTGTTGCCTATAAAAAGACCACTAAACTCACCATTAATCATACCTCAATCCCACATCCGAATTTCGTGAATCCCGAGGCGACCGAGAAGAGTTTTCAGCAGTTTTGGAGTTGAAGAATCAGCTGGTGTTGCGCGTGATAGTCGAAGACGAAGAACACGGGTTCTATCTTTTATTTCTTTCGTTTTCGTTTATTTTACACCATGAATTCTTCTTTGTTTGTGTCGTTTAATTTTAAGATGCTAGGCTAAACATTATAGACTACCTAGGCTTGTGATGAATTTATCTTGATGTTTTGATTTGATTATTTATTATTGTTTATCAATCAATTAATCATAGTAAATTGCCTTTGATTTCCGCGCTGTAAGGTAGGATTTCGTATAAAGGAACTGAATTATAAACAATTGGGTGACCGTAAGTGAACTTGATTTTTAATACTGGTATGCGTTAAAACTTGTTAGAAATCCATAGGTTTTCTCTTGAGAAGGGTCAGGGGTACTATTCGGGTCTTCTTTTAAGTGTCTATTTTACGATCCCAGTCCATAACTAAATATTTTCCTGAGTCAAGTCGTTACTGGAATTTAAGGGAGTCTAGCCTAGGTAGTTTTCTCATCATCATCATCATCATCTTATTTTCACAACAAACTTTGTTTTCGTTTAAATTACTTGTCTTCTTAATTAGTTTTTAGTTATAGTATTAAATTAGTATTTTAAATCATCATCTTATTTCCACAACAAACTTTGTTTTCGTTTAAATTACTTGTCTTCTTAATTAGTTTTTAGTTATAGTATTAAATTAGTATTTTACGATCCCAGTCCATAACTAAATATTTTCCTGAGTCAAGTCGTTACTGGAATTTAAGGGAGTCTAGCCTAGGTAGTTTTCTCATCATCATCATCTTATTTTCAAAACAAACTTTGTTTTCGTTTAAATTACTTGTCTTCTTAATTAGTTTTTAGTTATAGTATTAAATTAGTATTTTAAATAAAATCCCCCCAAACAAATATAAATTAATAAGTCGTGTTTATAGTCGAGTCTAATTAGCTAATAAACGTAATTTAGAGAGTCTCGTGGGTTCGATATCCGGACTTACTTAGCTTTAATAGAGTCGATCGGTTCACTTGCCGGTTAGTAGTTTAGTCAAGTTTTAGAGAGTCTAGAGTATTACTTAGTGTTTATTTTTAGTTAATGTAGTTAATAATTATTAAACTACTTTTAGCACATCAAGGTTTCTCAAGCATTTAAACCTAATTCAAGGTTAAAGATCTCACCAAACCAAGATAACTCTTAAACTGGTTATAAAATCTAATTATATTAAAAATTAAACTCATCAAATAGTTAATATGAAAATCCTATAAAATAGGGATATACTAAAAATTAATATCCTATTTTATTTAAAAAAAGATATTATTTATAATTAAGAAACAGTTTTATAATAAAGAAAATACGCGGGTAATGAGTATCACCAAACCCAGATAACTTTTAAACCGGATTATAACATATCATTTATTTGTGAAACCATTTCATCATCAAAGCTCAAATATATTAAATATTAACTTTCTTACAATAAATAAAATTAAAATCCAAATATACATAATAAATATTAAAAATGAATAATGTAAAATAACCCCCGTAATACGGGTGATAAAATCTAGTTAAAAAATATAGTTTGTAGTTTTAATATGCCCAAAAGAATATCTACACGTTTTTACATCGATCGATCAAAACAATTGGTGATATCATGTATTGATCTAAACTTTCAACCTTGTCCATTTAGAACGTTTAATTCTTGGTTAACGAATGAAGAATTGGAAGTGGTGGTTAAGACCAACTGTAGTGGATGGAGCCTCTATGGGGATGTTGTACACCGTGTAATGCTCTCTTATCATATTGGCTTTATACAAAAAATGTGTGTAGTGGATAAGCACCTCCCGATCATTACCTCGTTACTATTTTTTTTTCATATTTTAATAAAAAATAGGTGTATTGGTTTTTATTAATCTTATCAATTATCTTTTAGTCAATGTCGGTCTCAACTAACGAATTGGCTGATAACAATCCAACATTTTATCATATTTCTTTCCAACGGTCTGTGACTAACAAAATTTTTAACGCAGTTAGTTACAGGTCACCGGAAAAAATATTTAGCCGGAAAACTCACATTTTTTTGGGAAAACTCAACATTTTCTCCCCAAACATTTTTGTAATCTTGGATCGAACATTTAGGAATCTTTACTAGGAGAAGCCCCAATTATTTTGGTCGTCGGATTTCTAGAATCATCGTTGGAATCAGTTGATGGTGCTCAAGTGGTGGTGATTGGTTGGTGGTGATGGCAGGGTTTAGGTGGAGTTTTCTGATAAAAATGTGATTTTTCCAGCCAAAAGTGTTTTTCCAGCTACCTGAAAGTAATGACATTAGGATTTTGTTGGTCGCGAACCGTTAGGAACAAATGCGTTAAAATGGGGTGGTCTTTACTTTACTCGGCTGCTTCATCGTCATTTTTGCCTACTACGTTTCGATCCTTGTTTGGAATGATCCGAACGGACCAAGCATGTTGGACCAAATCCGCCATAAGCGAATTATGTATCTCATTAGAATGCATCTCAGACGCATTCGCAGTCTCTCCTTCATAGTCGCTTGAGTTAATTGTTGAACGTCCCCCAGTATATGATGCTGATATATTTCTTTCCCATCGTCTTCAATAATCATATTATGCAATATGATACGCGTATACATAGCATCTCTCATTTTTTTCTAATGTGCCTTAATGACAGGGAGTTCTCACTAAATGGCAACATTGTTGAAAAACCTCAAAACACCTCTTGATGTCCTTTCGTGAAGACTCTTGTATTTTCTTAAAATATTCTCTCTTTTCATCGATCTGGTCTCTAAACGTTTTTACGATAATCGAATATTCCGGATATATTTTGTTACCTAGATAGTATCAGTGGGGGAAGTCGTTAGCCCAAATCAATGCGATTGGTATCATAGCGGATATGTAATCCTCTACCATGGGCGACGCCTCTAAAACGCTTATGTTGTTGTTGGACCAAGGGCTGCCAAAGTAGGCCGACTAAATCCAAAGGTCGTATGAAGCAATCCCGCTTACATGAGTATTGACCGTGCCATGTGGTTGGGCAAACAGACCACTTCCAGTGCATAAAATCTATACTCCCGATCATGCCAGGTAACCATGTTCCCTTTCATGTACCGAGTAAATATGTTGTAGGTCGTTCCAAGTGGGTCTTCTCAGATAACGTGCGCCATATAAATTTATTATTCCTATATAAAATAATTAATGGTAAAAAACTAAAATAAACACAACCAAAATAATTATTTTGAAAAGTCAATATATACCTTAGCAAAAATGCTCCAATGTGTCTCATGTCGTTTTTTTCCGTCATTTTTTAGTACTCGTCATTGATATCGGCCGTGCTTCCATAGGAGAGCACACGCAACACTGAAATAACCTTTTGGATATGGGTGAATCCTAATAACCCTCGTGCGTCCTATTTTTGCATAAAGTATTCAAACTAACGTTCCAAATATTTTGCAATGCGCAAAACTAAATGTTTATACATTGACAAGTGATGTCTGAAAATAATCAGGTTCCTGTATCTCGGCGGTTCATTAAAGTAATCTTTCATCAAACGATCGTTCGCGCTCTCACGGTCTCGTTCAATATTATCTCTTCTCAAGACCGGGCGAGGAGAAGAATGGATTGCATATACTTTTCCATGAGCGTAATTGCACTTGTCACCACCTCCTTCGCCTCGTCCTCGGCCAAGTGCTTGTTACTCATCAAATATCGGTTGAATATCTTAGAGGAAGAGGGAGAATCCATTATTTGTTGTTGTTTTGTGTATAGATATTTTTTTATGATTTGTAGAAAGAATTTATAAAATTGTGTGAGAGGTTATGGTTTATATATTAAAAATATTGATTTTTTTGAAATTGTGATGTTTGACAATGGTGAGTTTGACTTTTCCAGACCTCACCAGCGCTATGTGACGGGGTACCGGGGGGAGGGGGCAACACTTTGGAGGTGCTTTTGAGCACAGTCCAAAAAGGCAATAGAAAAGAGTCACATATGGGGGAATCCATATTTTATCTTGGCACATTATTTAAAAAATTGTGAAGTTGCAATTAAATGTTGGAGCAACAGAATCAAGGTAAAATTTAAACTTGGATAACCGTAACTTGGAAGATAAATATTTATTAGCTTGTAAGCCAAGTTAACAGAATTGTAAAAATTCAAACTTATGATCACAAACAAAGGGCATGAATTAATTGGGAGGCAAAAGGAGATGAACAAGATTAATGGACTTATGTTTCGATGGGAATTAAGTGACGGAAGAGGCATCGAAACAGAAGATCAAGGACCATTTTGAACAAAAGTTGTCTGGAACAGAACGAGAAAAACCTATATTTTACAACGAAGGCTTCTCAGCACTTTCTTTAATGGAGGCGGAATGGTTAATCACACCGTTCATTAAAGAGAAAAAAATTAAAATACCCACGTGCGAATGCTACAAAGAGAAGGTACCGGGACTAAGGAGTTTTCATTCGGTTTTATAAAAGGATTTTGGATCTATGTGAGAACGATTTTATAGAGATATGACACTTTTTATAACCATCGCAAAATTAGTAGCACTGTTTCCGAAAGTTGCAGATCCACAAGTAGTTATCAATTTTGACTAGAGGTGGCAAATGGGTTGGGTTGGGTCGAACGAGTCATGGGTCAAAATGGGTTTGGGTCAGAATGGGTTAGGGTCAGAATGGATCAACTAAAAAGGTTGTTTTGGTTTGGGTCATAATACGTCAGGGTTGGAACGAGTCAGAAAGGTTTTTTTTTTTTTTAACGAGAATAGCGGCGGAAACATTTTAGTATTTTTAGATTTTTTGTTTTTTATTTATATTTTGAGTTATGATTTTTTTATTATTTTTTTTGAATTTTTTTCTAAGGGGTTTCCTATTAAGAACAAAAACCCCTCAAAAAAATATTCAAAAATAAAAAAGAAAATCATAAAATTATAAATCAAAAACAAAAAAAAGTAAAAAAAACTAAAATGTTTTCTTCGTTGTCCTCGTTCCATTAAAAATAAAAAAAACTAAGAAATCGAATCGAAACCGAAAAGTTGACGGAAATGAAACAAAAAGCCAAAACCGAACCAAATCAATCGAAATCAAAAAATCGATAAAAACGAAACAAATAAACTGAAACCGAACAAAAACGGACACGAACGAAACAAAAAAACCAAAAACGAGTCCGGAATCGACCAAAAAGAAACCAAAACCCAACCCGTCCTGTGTGAAAACTCGTGTTGGCTTGAAACCTGAACCGAATCCGTTCCAATCTCAAACTCATTTCGTGCCGAAACCTATCTCGTGCGGAAACCCGTTCCGATCCAAAACCTACCTCATTTCCTTAGTACACTAACCCACATCGACCCATTTCTTTGAATATGGTGACCCAATTTGACCCGAAAATTACAAGATGAAATTTCAAATGACACATTTTGACCAATTTAGTTAAAATTCTTGACCCAAATCAACTCATTTAATTTTTAAAACAACCCATATTGACCCATTTGAAATGGTTTGGGTCAAGATTGCCACCCCTAATTTTGACCTATTAACTTAATTGGTTATGTTCTGAAAGTGATTTATAAGATTCTGGCTATTCGTATGAAACGGCTATTGGCTTAAGGAACCCGTAAATGAAGTCCAATTCAAATGGTTTCATGGCTTAAGAAATCCGATAAGCAAGTGAGCATTTTTATGATAGATATTGAAATTGCTTTTGATTCCATTAACTGGAGATGTATGGATTCAATTATGCCTAAAAGTGATGATTTCTGGAAATTGACCGGTTTAGTTAAGTCAACATGGCTGATCGAGTTGTGACCCGTGAGAGCTACACCTTGGGTAATGAACGTAAAACTGTAAAAACGTTATTACGAGCCAATATCTAGTCACAATACCGATACGTAACATCGTGTTCATACATTAACGAAATACTTTATTGATCATGAATCATGAATACATTAGGTGAATACATTATGGAGAGAATCCGGCAACATAACATTACAATGGATAAATATGGCACAAAAATCTATGCAAGTGTACTACGGAAGGCCTATTTATAAGCATGCCTCATTCGTTAGAACTATAGTAACGAATGAGCTCTCATTTGTTAACTGGACTAACGAATGAGATCTTTCCGTAGCCCATTCGCTAAACATGCTTAGCGTATGGATATACATTAACAAATGAGCCTCCATTCATTACACTGTAGCAATGAATGGGCTCTTACATTAACAGATGAGTTTAATCTTTAAAGAATGAGGCCTCATTCGCTAAACATCCTTAGCGAATGAGCCTTTATACATTAATTGTAAAGACTAAGCTACCCCTATCCTATTCGAACAGCTGCGGACACCAAATCTGTGCACTAACAAAAACCCGCTTAAGTTAGTTAACCAGGACTGACAAATTAACGAGATGGAAATAGATGGGCTGGGCTTCGGAGTTAGAGAGGGGCTTGGTGGCGCGTTGAGTTTAACTAATTATATTAGTTAAACCTAATCATATTTTAAATAACAAGAATGGTTTTTAACAATTAAAAAAACCCTAGCCACCACAAGTTCTCTCCCTCTCTTTCTTCACCCACCCACCCGCTTGCCCATTGAAGCCCACCGCCGGCCTCATAACCGCCGCCGCTGCCTCGCAACCCTTGCACCGCCGCCGCTGATGCACCATCCAGCACCACCTAGCGAAGCTCATTATCCCTCGTGTCTCAACTGGTTAATTATTAACCGGGGTAAAATTAAAATTGTCATTTAGATTTATATTTAATTTTGGGTGGTTTCGTATCATACTCGTATTGATTGTAACCGCATCCTGTATGGTTCCATAAGTGATGATTACTCGTTCGTTTATTCCGCTACGTTCATAATAATTATAATGAGATTAATAATTATGAAACTATAATTAAAACAGGGTTTAAATGTAAACCATTGACTGATCACCACTGGAACCCAACAATGGTACCAGAGCCTTGGTTACAACATACAGGTTGAATCCGGTACTTTGACCAGTTCTGTGTAAGGCCCCGAACCCCGGGAACCCCACAGTTGGTAATCATTCAAACACAAATTCACAAAAATTTAAAACCCAACGATTCTTTGTATTTAAAACAAGTTCAGAGTAAATAACAGCGGAAAAGTTTAAGTATTAAAAATCCCAAAACACGGGTACAGGTGTCCAAAATCAATTGTAAATAAAATATTCGTTTTATTTGAAATCTTCATCTCATTAAAATCGTTTCAGAGTAGTAAACAGCGGAATAGATAACATCAAAATTCCCAAAACCCGGGAAAGTGACCAAAATCAAAATTTAAATACTTATGGTAATAATTTAAAAGAAACAGTTTACGTTATTAATTCTTCGACTAGATGTGCCTTCAACCGTCCGAGTAGTCTCTAGCACGTCCAAGCGGAAATCTCAAATCCTCAACCTGAAAGTCAATCTAACATACACACAAAGTCAGCTTGAGCTGAGTGAGTTCAAGTTTTCATAAACAATAATTCATACTTTATTTCAAAGCTATAGTTATAAACAATAGAGAAGGTATAAATAAAATAATTATATATAATTCACCAAGTAATACAATCATCGTCGAACACACGTACACGGGCCTCTCCACCACGAGTCAAGACTCGAGTAATATATTTGACCCGGACGCAGTAAGACCTAAGCATGTGACATGAGCCTCTCCACCACGAGTCAAACCTGAGTAATATATTTGACTCGGTCACAGCTTATACATCCGAGCACGAGATACGGGCCTCCTCACCCCGGGTCTTCCCCAAGTAATATATTTAACCCGATCCCGGCTCATACATCCAAGCACATGATACGGGCCTCCTCACCCCGGGTCTTCCCCAAGTAATATATTTGACCCGATCATGGCTCAACATCAACGGGCCTCTTCACCACGGGATTTTAAAACCCATGTAATATATTTGACCCGCCAAAATGATGATCACGTCACACGGGCCTCTCCACCACGGGTACAACCCGAGTAATATATTTGACCCGGCCGTGAATCACCATGCACACACACATCAATAAGCCTACATACATCATTTTTAGTCACGAGGAACTAAATATCATTACACAATCGTAGGCTATAAGGTAACACATCCTTATACGTACATACATACCTCCATATATACATACATATATATTCCTACATATATATTCCTACATATATATATATATATATATATATATATATCATCCCATACGGGAACTAAGTAGATAGGTCTACTCATATTCAATTACTACCAAGTTTACTAACGTCCTCGAGTCTAGACCATCAATAGTGTATGTAACCTTAAGGACACAAGACCATGAACGAGTCTAAAATATCCTAAGGCATATAAAATAATTCAAATACAGCTTTCAAAATGCACCATCACGAGTGAGACCATGTAAAACTATTCAAATCATTGTAACGAGTAAAATCGTTTAAAATTGTATTTCGTTGTGTATGCTAGCCCAAAACGTAAAAGAGTAAAAAGGGCATCATGAACTCACCTGAATCAACCGAACACCTGCAATGAGCTAGGAAATCCCTAAGTGCACAATCACAAGCAAGGGTCTGTAAATTATACACAACGCGTTACTAAACTAGAATGTAACAACACTCTAGCCTAATGGGCCGTTTAGGCCCAACACTCCGGCCCAAGGCCCAATAACTTGGCCCAAGGCCCAACACTTGGCCCGAGGCCCAACACTTGGCCCGAGGCCCAACACTTGGCCCGAGGCCCCTAAAACCTTTCAACTAACCAAAACCACCAGTTAAGCCTAAAACGAACTTGTTGATTAATAACGAGTAAAACGTGCAGATTTTAGCATGTGAAGATGCATTTAATTACATAGGATAACCTTTGAATTAAATTATTAAATTTTTACCAGACTTTAATAAATGTCTTAGATTTATAAAAATATTTTTATTATATTTTTATATTGGACACAGAAAACATAAAAATTCTTCCAACACAGAAAGGTATGTGCAGCTATTTCAGCGCGCAACAAAATGGTTTTATTTTTATAAAATTCATTACCAAACCAAATTAAACGATTCCAATTGTGTTTAGTTCCTAACTCAATAACACTAACTTCCAGAAGTGGAACCAACCAATTTGGACTTGTTGAAAAAAGGTTATGACGTCGGGAAGACAGACCAGAATCCGTCATCCCGTATCAACTTTGACACTCGATTTTATAAATTCATAAAAACTATTCAAATCTCGTCCAAAAATTACGTATTATACCTTTCTGGAAACTAGACTCAAAGTAGAACATCATGGAATCAAGAATCGATCAAAAAAAGTGGATTAACATTGCGTTACAGACCCTACAATAAACGTATACGAATCTGTCAGCAAGCTGTTATCATCAAAACTCAATCTTAACGACTAATAAGCGCGCCATAAGGATGAATTAAGGTGAAAAAGAGTTGTATACGTATAATACCAACCTGGAATTGAAGTTTGGACGGCCGGACGGTGGCTGATTGCATGCAAAACGAGGTGGAAAGGGGGGTGGGGGTGCCGGTCGGCTGCTTGGTTTAGGTTTAGGGTTTATTATTATTTTTATATAAAATATAATAACAATAAAACACTTTGGCCCCTCCACTTTATTAAGAGTTGAACTTGCACGAAAAGTTAAGCAAGATACGTTTACGGGGTGGAAAGGAGCTCTCGGAAGAATGCCGGGTCAAGCCCGAAGGTGTACGCAACTACTACAAGACTAAATCTTTTGTCGGCATTCACGGACGTTACATTCTGCATCACTAACTTCAAGGTTGTTGAAGTTTTTCATATAGCTAAAATTTTAGGGCAACATAGGTTGGTCAAAATTTTGTTTATTTTTATTTGACCAAAAGGATTGCCTGATTTTTATTTTTGTTGAATATGTAAATCTGGCTCGACCTTGTTTGTTTGGATGATTGTTTTTTTTTTTTTTTTGGTTTAGGCCATATGGATGGTTCAAAATTGTATTACTTTCAGTTTTTTAATTTTATGGTTTTTTGCCATTTTTATGGTTCAAAATTGTAATAGGTAGGGTTTTTGTTTTTCATTATGTATTGGTTGAATATTGTAATGAAGAAGACCCGAAGGAAAACCCGAGGGCGAGGACATGGAGTTCTTGAAGTCAGTGGGAGATACTAAAGATGACGGGATGCACCAAGAGCGCATCACTGTAGTTGTTTTGCGTTGTGACCCGTTGACCTGATTGATCTTGCTATAGGCTCTAGTAAGATCAATCATTAATATTGGCCATTTAAGATTTATATATTCTTATTTGCTATTGTGGTTGCTTGCTTTTCATAATTAGTTATATCACCACCAACCTAATACCAAATATTTTAAAATAAACTTATTAACCAATTATGTTTTGCAAACCAAATTTGAATTTTCAAAACTAATAACTTAATAGTTTAACAATTAACTTAAAATTGGTTGATTATATCGCAAAAAACTTAGTTTTTATATGTTATATATAACTAAGTGTCCTGAGAGATGAAAGGGTTTAACAAGTTGTCCTAATTAATACAGTAAAATTGGACTTTTACTCTATTCGGTATATTTTATAATTAATCCTAATTTTATGTAACACCCGTTAATTTACGGTTTAAAGATTTTAAGCATGTAGAGTATGTATATTTCTCCGGAGTTATCTGGCATCTTTCGTTGACCCGACCATCTTCCCGGTATGTTAAGTTATCTAATATTTCCTTTCAAGTTGCCAAATCTTTCAAATTTGAGGGGCTTGGATGAAACATTTTTACATTATAACAATAAACAAACAAAAAAACCTAACCCTAGCCACTTTTGTCCGATCGGCAGCTTCAAGGCCCCCCCCCTGCGATTTTCCTTTTCCCGGCCAATTCGTGAGCGTAAAAGATCAATTAAAGGTTAGTCTAACGTCCATGCAAGTCTTTTTCACCATTAAACCTATTATTGAACACGTTAGGATTGAATTTTGATGATAACAGTTTGCTGACAGATTCGTATACGTTTATTGTAGGGTCTGTAACGCGATGATAATCCATTGGTTTTAATCGATTCTTAATCCATGATGTTCTACTTTGAGTCTAGTTTCCAGAAAGGTATAATATGTAATTTTTGGACAAGATTTGAATGGTTTTTATGAATTTATAAAATCGAGTGTCAAAGCTGATGCGGGATGACGGACTTTGGTCTGTCTTCCCGACATCATAACTCTTTTTAAACAAGTCCAAATTAGTTGATTCCACTTCTGGAACTTAATATTTTGAGTTAAGAATCAAACCCAATTGGAATCGTTTAATTTGGTTTGGTAATGAATTTTATAAAAATAAAACCATTTTGTTGCGCACTAAAATAGTTGCACGTATCTTGTTGTGTTGGAGGAATTTTATAATTTTTGTGTCCACTAGAAAAATATAATAAATTTTTTTTATAATTTTTGTGTCTACTGGTAAAAATTGAATAATTTATTTCAAAGGTTATCCTATGTAATTAAATGCATATTCACATGCTAAAGGTGCACGTTTTACTTGTTATTGATCGATAGGTTCTTTTTAGGCTTAACCGGTGGATGTTCAATTGTGTTCTTGTCGAGGCTGTTTGAAGTGAGTTTTTGCACCACAATCTTCCTAGGTATGTCCCGTATATCATACCTAAAAATCATGTTCATTGGTGTTCATTAGATTGGTCAACTAGTTGTAATTTGATTGTTAGTGTTCAGTTGACTAGAATTGTAGTTTGTTGCGTTTAACGTGAGGGTGGAAGTGATTAACGAACATTTAGCTCGGGGTAACTTGGTTTGATGTACGGACTGTTGAAAAATCATTTTTATAAGTTATGGGGCTGAATTAGTTGTCGGTTACTCCAACGGGTCGTTACAACGTGCAATTGCGTTTATTGAGTAGTTGGTGCGTTGTACTTGCGAGTTACCGACCCATTTGACTCGTGTAGCGTCGTGTGGACTTGTTGGCTGTGATTTTATCATAATGGGTCCACACGGGGCTGAGTTGGATGTTAACGGCCTAAACGACTCTTAAACGCGCGTATTGGTATCACCTAGTGCTTCCGGGGTAATTTGGGAATTCTTTATTCCCGGGAGTATCTAAGGGTCGTATTGGTGAATGTGAGGCCTCGGGGGCTGTTGTTATTTAGTTTGATGAGGTCGAGGCTATAGGTGACCCGAATCCCATTAGAACATCTCATAGGATAAACGAGTCATCTTGATGTCATTAGTATTGCTTGAATGTAAACCGGCAGGTGTTTGAGTCTTGGGATTACTTAGGGATTCTCTAGCTCGTGGTGAATCCGTGTCTCGTGTGAGGTGAGTTAATGATGCCCCCGTTTTACTCTTTTAAGATTTTGGGCTAGCATGCACACCTAAGTGATTTTACTTGATGAAACGTTTAAACTACTTTATATAGGCTTGCTAGTATATGGTAGGCCTTAGGATGCTATATTATGTATATATATATATATATTATTGTATGGCCTATATTTGGCGATGTTGTAGTCGTATCGACTACGGATGTTACGTATGCCTACTTTGTGTTTGCATACGTTGATGAGATGTTACGTGTTTGGGTTGTACGTTTGCTCGACCCTGATGTTCTTACTTGGATGTTATATATTTATATATATATAGGGATACACTTAAAGATGTTTATATGTAGGTTTGTATATATATATATATACACACACACACACATAAGGATGATTATTTATCGAAGATGATGGCCTAACTGATGTATCCCTTTTATAGTTTAAAACCTTTGGGAATGACTATTATGATTATAATTGATTTTATTTATTAAAACTTGAACTCACTCAGCTCAAGCTGACTTTGTGTGCATATTAGTGTGAGTTTCAGGTTAGGAGGTGGATGCATTACCGCTTGGACGTGCACGAAGCTACTTGGACGGTGGAGAGCATGCTTAGTCGGATGTTCCAATATTAATAAACATTTTATTTTTAACATTTATTTAAATACATTTAAATTTCTTTTGGGCATAATTCCCGGGTTTTGGGAACTTATTTTATTATTTATGTTTTTCGCTGAATTATACTCTGAAGTGGTTGTTTTAATGGAATAAACTATTTTCAAGTTTAAATATTTTTACAAGTGTTTTGAATGAATACCAACTGTCGGGTTCCAGGGGTTCGGGGCCTTACAAGTTGGTATCAGAGCCATGGTTCGAGGGATCTGAGCATCCCCGAATGCTTGGACTCGAACTGTAAGAAAAGAGACCAGTATACCCACCGCGAGTAGCTGCATGCCAAGAGGTAACTTGGACTCGAACTAATATGATTGGACTGTAAGAAAAGAGACCAGTATGCTTGGACTCGAACTAATAACACTTGATCAACGTTATTGGCAGTTTACCCTTACCTTCCATGTTCTAAATACCACTTGTCTCTGACTATGTTAGGGTTCCGTATTTGTAGGGATAGGATTTGGCTAACTCTCGAGTCGTTAGCGTTAAAGTTCATCTTATTCCCTAAATTCTCCTGTTCGTTTCCCATCCTCTCGAACGCTTTGTGCATAATTGTTTAGCTGAGGCGTAGCATGCTGTCACTCTGGGTTCCTTGGTACTTGACCGCTTAAATTCCTCGCTCCTTCAAGAATGTATGTGCAACTGTTTAGCTAAGTAGGAGCGTAATGTTATCCCAGATACCATTTTACTTGATGGATTACAAGCTTCGGTCTTATTTGATTCGGGTGCCAGTAGAAGTTTTGTATCTACCGCTTTCTGTTCCTCGTTGAATAAATCACCCGAGCGCGTAGTGGATGTGTTTGAGGTTGAGGTCGCCGTAGGAAAGTCTGTTTCCGTGTCTAGGGCTATTCAGGTTTGTTCCATTGAGTTGTCTGGGTATAGATTTCCGGTGCGGTTATACTTGATGACGCTTGGCGGTTTTGATGTGGTGCTTGGGATGGATTGGCTCGCAAGTGTTGATGCTCAGATCGTTTGTGGTAAGAAACTTGTACGTCTAAGGGCCTCGGATGGGACCCAAATTACGGTCTTCGGTGATCGGAATGGTGCGATGCCACATATCATATCTATGCTTAAGGCGGGAAAACTGATGCAGCGGGGGTGCGGGGCGTATCTGGCGTATGCTATAAATGTGAAAACCGCGGTGGCTACTGTCGGTGATGTTCCCATTGTTCGGGATTTCCTAGATGTATTTCCAGATGATTTGTCAGATGTGCACCAGATCACGAGGTCGAGTTCCAGATAGACCTTGTACCGGGCGCATAACCCGTTGCTCGAGCCCCTTACCATCAAGCACCAAATGAAATGAAAGAACTTATGGCTCAATTGGAAGACTTGCTCAACAAGGGTTTCATTCGACTGAGCATCTCACCTTGGGGTGCCTCGGTCCTGTTCGTTAGGAAGAAGGACGGTAGCGTGCGGATGTGCATTGACTACCGTGAATTGAATAAACTCACTATTAAAAATCGGTACCCTCTCCCAAGGATCGACGACTTATTTGATCAACTCCAAGGAGCTAGTTGGTTCTTGAAGATCGACCTTAGGTCCGGGTATCATCAGTTGAAGATTCGGGAGTAAGATATTCCTAAGACTGCCTTCCGCACTCGTTTTGGGCACTACGAATTTCTCGTGATGTCTTTCGGTTTGACCAACGCACCGGCTGCGTTCATGGATCTTATGAACCGGGTGTGTAGGCCGATGCTCGATCGTTCGGTTATTGTGTTCATCGACGACATTCTTGTGCATTCCAAAAGCAAATCTGATCACGCCGGTCATCTCTCGGAAGTTTTGGAAGCTCTGCGAAAGAACAAGTTCTATGCAAAGTTTTCTAAGTGTTGTTTTTGGTTGTGCGAGGTTCAGTTCTTGGGTCATGTTATCAACCCGAGTGGTATTTTGGTTGACCCTGCAAAGGTGGAAGCCGTAAACGAATGGGAATCTCCTAAGTCTCCATCCGAAATCGTAGCTTTCTAGGCTTGGCGGGGTATTACCGCCGCTTCATTCCCGACTTTTCGAAAATTGCTTCGTCATTGACCAAGTTGACCAAGAAGAGTGTTAAGTTTGTTTGGGGTACTGAGCAGGAGGAGGCTTTTCTCGAATTAAAGAACAGGTTGACGCATGCCTCGATTTTAGCTTTACCCGATGGGACTAATGATCTGGTTTTTATTCTGATGCCTCTTACCAGGGGCTTGGGTGTGTTCTGATGCAGCGGGGCCGAGTTTTGGCTTATGCCTCGTGGCAGTTCAAGCCTCACGAGGCGAATTATCCTACTCACGATTTGGAGCTGGCGGCGGTTGTGTTTGCACTTAAGTTGTGGCGACATTATCTGTACGGTGTCCCTTGTGTTATCTATACAGATCATAAGAGCTTAAAGGATTTCTTCGAACAAAAGGAACTGAATATGCGTCAGCGTTGATGGTTGGAGTTGATTAAGGATTATGATCTGGAGATTATGTACCATCCCAGTAAGGCTAACGTGGTAGCCGACGCGTTGAGCCGGAAGGAGAGACCGAAACCGGTTCGTGTGAAATCTTATCAGCTTATTCTTAAACCCGATCTTTTGAAACAAATAGCCAACGTCCAGAATGAAGCTTTGCAGGTGGAATGGATTATGTCAGAACGTATTTGAGGGGTCAGGAAAAGTTGTTGGAAAACGTCAGTGATGGGGTGAAGTATAAGGATGGGCGTTTATGGGTACCGAGGTACGGGGGATTCAGAGGTAAAATTTTGGATGAAGCACACAAGTCGCGCTATTCCATTCACCCGGGCGCGACCAAGATGTACCAAGACCTGAAAAAGAATTATTGGTGGCCTGCGATAAAGTTTGAGGTGGCTCAGTATGTGAGTAAGTGTTTGGCGTGTCCCATTGGAGGAAATGTTTAGCTGACGAAGAGGCCCATGTGCCTCTTGATGATATTGAGCCCGATAGCAAGTTGAACTACGTTGAAGAACCGGTCGCTATAATCGACCGTCAGGTAAGGCGTTTGAGGAATAAAGTGGTTAGGCAGGTGAAGGTGTAGTGGAGGCACCGTAGGGGTTCCGAGGCTACTTGGGAGTCCGAAGATGAGATGATAAAACTCCACCCGCAGTTGTTCCTGTCGCGTCAGGATTCGGGGACGAATCCCATTGTAAGAGGGTGGACTTGTAACACCCGTTAATTTCCGGTTTAAAGATTTTAAGCATGTAGAGTATGTATATTTCTTGGGAGTTATCTGGCATCTTTCGTTGACCCGACCATCTTCCCAGTACGTTAATTTATCTAATATTTCCTTTCAAGTTGCCAAATCTTTCAAATTTGAGGGGCTTGGATGAAACATTTTTACATTATACCAATAAACAAACAAAAAAACCTAACCCTAGCCACTCTTGTCCAATCGGCAGCTTCAAGGCCCCCCCCTGCAATTTTCCTTTTTCCGGCCAAGTCGTGAGCGTAAACCATCAATTAAAGGTTAGTATAATGTCCATGCAAGTCATTTTCACCATTAAACCCGTTATCGAACACGCTAGGGTTGAGTTTTGATGATAACAGTTTGATGACAGATTCGTATATGTTTATTGTAGGGCCTGTAACACGATGATAATCCATAGTTTTTGATCAATTCTTGATTCCATTATGTTCTAATTTGAGTCTAGTTTCTAGAAAGGTATAATATGTAATTTTTGGACGAGATTTGAATGGTTTTTATGAATTTATAAAATTGAGTGTCAAAGCTGATGCGGGATGACGGACTCTGGTCTGTCTTCCCGACATCATAACTATTTTTCAACAAGTACAAATTAGTTTGTTCCACTTCTGGAACTTAATATTTTGAGTTAAGAATCAAACCCAATTGGAATCGTTTAATTTGGTTTGGTAATGAATTTTATAAAAATAAAACCACTTTTTTGCGCACTGAAATAGCAGCACGTATCTTGCTGTGTTGGAGGAATTTTTATAATTTTTTTGTCCACTATAAAAATATAATAAAAATATTTTTATAAACCTAAGACATTTATTAAAGTCTGATAAAAATTTAATAATTTATTTCAAAGGTTATCCTATGTAATTAAATGCATATTCGCATGCTAAATCTGCACGTTTTACTTGTTATTGATCGATAGGTTCGTTTTAGGCTTAACCGGTGGAAGTTCAATTGTGTTCGTGTCGAGGCTGTTTGAAGTGATTTTTTGCATCACAATCTTCCTAGGTATGTCCAGTATATCATATCTAAAATTCATGTTCATTGGTGTTCGTTAGATTGATCAACTAGTTGTAGCTTGATTGCTAGTGTTCGGTTGACTAGAATTGTAGTTTGTTGCGTTTAACGCGAGGGTGGAAGTGATTAACGACCAGTTCAGCTCGGGGGAACTTGGTTTGATGTACGGACTGTTTAAAAATCATTTTTATAAGTTATGGGGCTGAATTGGTTGTCGGTTACTCCAACGGGTCGGTACAACGCGTAATTGCGTTTATTGAGTAGTTGGTGCGTTGTACTTGATTTCTAGCATATCCCTTCAAGGTGAAAGGGTTTCGTTGACACATCCGGCCCTTTCCAAGTGACTGTACTAGGGCGAGTTATACTCTGAAGTGGGAACTTATTTTATTATTTATGTTTTCCGCTGAGTTATACTCTGAAGTGGTTGTTTTAATGGAATAAACTATTTTCAAGTTTAAATATTTTTACAAGTGTTTTGAATGAATACCAACTGTCGGGTTCCCGGGGTTCGGGGCCTTACATTTTACAATCAATAGTCTATGCCATCCTACTATAAGTCACACTTGAGGCATATTGCGAAACTTTGAGTGTTTTGAGCTACAGCACCGCACTTGATTTCTAGCATATCCCTTCAAGGTGAAAGGGTTTCGTTGACACATCCGGCCCTTTCCAAGTGACTGTACTAGGGCGACTATTACTTTACTCTCATGTCATGTGCTACAGCTGTCTGGAGGCTAAGGTACCTATATGAGGCTAAACGTATCTATTTAGGCAAGTTTTGTCTTAATATGCCTCATAACCAAGAGTTGTGCTTTATTCACACTTGACAATCGTTATCAGTCTGCCTAACCATTTATAAATGTTGTGTGGCACAGCTGCCATTAGTAACTGGAAGCCAAATTCTCAAGTTCCTATTTTATTAATGTTATTGAATCATTGATAAAAGGATTATAACACCAAAAATACTAATTAAATTACTTTTGCTTATTTAATAGACGTCAATAGAAAATAATTCCTCATACACCCTCAAGCCCATTCTTGAGAAAGAAAAGCTGAATGGCACCAACTTTCTTGAATAGCAGCGCAACCTGAGACTTGTTCTCATAATAGTAAAGAAGCACTATGTTCTCAATGGACCAGTTCCAACCGAGCCTGAAAACAATACTCCTTCTACCAGAAAAGTTCTTAATAAGCATAAATACGACTCTACTGAAGTCACCTGCATTATGTTAGACACCATGTCCTCCAAGATTGCTAAAGGCTTGGAAGATCTTAGTGAATATGAGATGCTTGAGCAACTCAAGGGTATGTTCCAGAAACAAACCTGTCAAGAACGTTTCGACACCATGAAGCAACTAATTAGCTACAGAAAGGAACATGGATCCTCTGTTAGTGTGCATGTCATCAAAATGAAAGGGTACATCTTGAAAGAAACTTGATTATCCCCTGTCGTATGAAATGGTAGCGGATTTCATCTTGAAATCTCTCCCCAACTCTTACGACCAGTTCGTAATGAATTTTTATATGAATACCTGGGTGAAGACAGTGTCGGAGCTTCATGGTATGCTCAAACCGGCTGAGATGAATATTCCAGCTAAAACTAATCAAGTTCTAATGGTTTGATATGCTTGACTCAAGAGGCTTAATCCCAAGAACCGGGGTTATAATGGTAAAGGCAAGAAGAAGGTTATTGTTGCTGCCAAGCATGCCACCAACACTAACAAGGGTGTTGCAAAGGTACCACCGCTGCCTCCTGAGGGGCGCCATTGCTACAAGTGTAACAAAATGGGACACTGGAAACACAACTATCCCTATTATCATACCGAGCTGAAGAAACAGATGAGAAATGGCGAAAGCTCCTTTAAAGGTATTTCCATTTATGTTATTGAACTTTTCACTGTTTCTAGCAACACATGGGTATTTGATACTGGATGTTGTTACCGCATCGTTAATGTCTTGCAGGTGCCTAAAAACTGGAAGAAGCTGAAACAACGCATCATGGAAGTCATCGCTGGTGATGGGAAGAGAGTCCTAGTTCTTGTAACTGGCACATATCGTTTTGCTTGTCCATCTGGCCTTGTAGTTACTTTGAATAACTATTTGTTTGCACCTGGTTTGACCAGAAACATTATTTTAGTTTCTTTACTTTTTAAACAAGGATTTAAGTACGCTTTTAATGGTATTGCTAATTCTGCATACTTGAATGATGCCTTTTATTTTGTGGCTAAACCTCGAAATGGTATTTATGAGATTGATGTTCAAATAAACAATAATGTATATAATCTTTCTAAATGTATTAGATATGGAATCAATGATACATTTCTATGGAATTGCCGACTTGGTCACATAAGCAAGGCACGAGTTAAGAGACTCAAATCCGAAGGGATTCTTGAATCCACAAGACCAGACTCTTTTGATGATTGCAAGTCCTGCTTAGCTGGAAAACTCGCCAAAGACTCCTTCACTCATAAATGTGAATGAGCAAAGGATCTATTAGTTCTCATACATAGTGATGTATGTGGCTCTTTTAGAACCATGCCTAGAAATCATGAAAGGTACTTCGTTTCGTTTATTGACAATTACAGTCATTATGCTTATGTGTATCTTATGAAACACAAGCATGAAGCTTTTGAAAAGTTTAAAGAGTTTCAAAACAAAGTGGAAAACCAACTTGGGAAAACTATTAAGATGCTTCGATCAGATCGAGGTGGAGAGTATCTCAGCATAAAATTCATGAAACATCTAAAAGAACGTGGAATTGTTTCACAACTCACTCTGCCCGGCACACCCCAACATAATGATGTGAGCGAAAGGAGAAATCGAACCTTGCTAAACATGGTCCGATTGATGATGTGTAGAACTAACTTGTCTCACTCCTTTTGGAGCTTTGTCCTTATGACCGTCGCCCACATTGTCAATCTGGCTCCAACTAAAAAGGTAAAAAAACCCTATATGAGATATGGCATGGGCGTAACCCAATTTGTCTATCCTTATAGTATGGGGATGTGATGCGTATGTCACCAGTGATTCTAATGACAAGCTCGATCCTAGCAGGGCAAAAGTAGTTTTCATCGGATACTATAACCAAAGCGAATATTATTTCTACCATCCTGATACAAATTTGATTTCTATCAAAAGGAAGGTTCACTTCCTCGATAAGGAAATTCTCAATCGAGGAACTGGAAATAATTGTGACAATCGTCAATTTCAGGTTAACTCCGTTAACTCAACCCCGTCAATTCAAACTTAAGATCATTGAATCTATAACGCACACTTCATTACATTTAAACTAGGGTTTAAATGACACTTAACACTTACTACATGTGTAGTCTTTCGGGAATTGCACCGAAACGCAAACGAGTTGACGCAAACGATCGGTGAATAAACGAAAAACGTCAAAACAGTAATTATGTGATAACTATGTGTTAGACTTATGTGTTGTGTGATAACATCGTTATAAACACTAACTCAAGATGTAAACAAGTTAGTTTAAGCTATATAAGTAATACTTAGAAGTGGAGGGGCCAAAGTGTAACATATTATTATTTATAATATGTTAAACCCTAACTCTTTCTCTCCTCACACAATCCCGATCGGACTCCTCTCCCTTGGCTCCCTTGGCTGCCACCACTCATACACACATATACAACCAAGATTTCAAGCATTTGATTGAAGATTAAGGTGCTAGGAAGGTATAAACGACTATCCTATGCATCCTTTATACTTGATTTTGATGTTTAATGGGTTAATTGAAAACCCTAGATGGCCGATTCTATGAGTGTATGAAATTAATATGATTGTTGTTGATTTGATGATGATTTGATAACTAGATTGGATATTGTTACATGTTAATTGTTGTGTCTTTGAATTGAGTTCAAACAAAAACCCTAATCATGTATGTAATGTGTAATTGATGTGCATGGATAGTGTTTATGGAGTCTAGAGTGTTATATGAATGCATGATGGTCCATAGATAATTAATATGTTGAGTTTGGATGCAAACAGTTTCTGGACAGATTGTGTTATTGATGTTTAACTGACTGTAACGAAGTGTAAATTTGAAAATTGGTTGAGATTATTGATACTACAGTAAACTAGGTTGAGTCTAGTTTCTAAGGAATATAAATTTGCAATTTTTGAACGTGTAGAAGTTAACTTTTATGATTTTACAAAAACGTTGTGCAAAGCTGAGCTGTTAGACCTGCTGTTAGGTTGTTTTGTAAATGTTATATCTCATGAACTACGAGACCAATTGGGTTGGTTCCACTTCTGGAAGTTGACTTATTGAGTTAGGAACCTAACCCAAGTGGTCTTGCATTTATTGAATTTTTTGTTTAACGGGAATTGCAAATAACATTCTGTTGCGCATGAATTTGACTGTTATGAGTTTGCTGTAATGATTTGATGATTGTGAGAAACCTATGTGGAATCAAAATATAATAAAATATATTCTGGAAACCTAAGACATATATGCTTTTGTGATGATTTTTGGTAAATTAATTGCGATGCTATGATCGGTGAGATAGTACAATCTTTCAAGTAGAATTTCTGTCTCGGTGAAACTAGCTGCTGAGTTTTGTGAAAATGCATGAAACATGATACTTGCTATATAATTGTTATGTTTTGACCAAATTGCCCTTGCGGGGAATAATTGCTAATTGATTTTCATGATTTGACCAAATTGCCCTCGTGGGGAATAATGGCTAGTTAATTGTTATGTGTTGACCAAATTGCCCTTACGGGGAGTAATTGCTAGTGATGTACTTTATGAATACGTGACACGTAAATAATTGCTTACACATGTAACGTGTCACAAATACACTTGTTAAAGTCACACACAATCCACAAACGAAACACGAAACATGTTATGTGCATAGGTATTATGTGCCGGGTCTAGAGACTCGATAATATTCCGACACTTAGAAAAATCTCTTTGTTGTTTTAGAACGCTAGAGAGAGTTTTTCTGTGACGCGCATCTTGGTGATTTAATTTGGGAATTTCTTCGCAAACAGTGAGTTTCACTTTCCCCTTTTAAACTTTTTAAACGCTTTTCACTTGGGGGAGATAACATACTCCGAAAACGCATTTAAGATTTTGTTAATATAGATTATATATCACTTGTAAAGACTAAGTGGCAAACGCGTTAACTAAAGTCATTCATTCACATCGAACCGTTTAATATTGGATAATAGCGAGTTATTATTGAGTAGTACTACTGGGTTTGACAAACCCCACCCAACGCCAAACTCGACTGGAGGTCGAGTGGGTGTAATCTTGGCTAAACACATACCATGGTCTGGATGACCTGGTATGTGTTTAATTTAAACTAATTTAAACTAAGGTAAACTAAGCAAAACTAGCACTAAGCTTGTTGAGTCCCCGGCAACGGCACCATTTTGACGTAGGCTGTCGCGGTCTACTCAAACAATCAATTTTAAGACTTAAATACCTATAATAAGTCCGGGTAAGTAAGGTCGTCTCCACAGGGACTCAAGGAAAGTGCTAATTTTAATACTACTAATTTAATTATTAACTAAGTCGGACAGACGATGTCAAGCGGTTTTTAGAAAAAGATTAATCAAAACTAAATGATTACTTAAAACGATTTGTAAATAATATTAATGAATAGTGTTCATTCTAGGTTCCGGTTATGTATTCCATACGTTAATCGCAGATTCTTTCGTCTTTGGTCTATAATAATTGCTAATCCTATGGTTTGATGTATGATGACAAACGATAACTTAAACCGAATTGTTGACACAAATGAACCCGGACACCAAAATTACCAATTCTATATCTAGGATAATTAACTCAATGATAAGGTTTGATGATTATAGTTCAAGGACACAAGAGCCTAACCCTAAATGTTGATGAACAACCAAACAAACGTTACACAAATCAATAATCGCAAACACAACCTTTAATCAACCAAATAACTAATTAAGCAAGACAAATTCATATAAAATCAATCAAGCTATATTCATTAAGCACAAGAATCTGTTCTCAACAGTATTTCACACAAAACCTTATCCTAGAACGAACACGGGAACTTAGCCGAGCATCGACGTAATCGTTAAAACACTTATCTTGATAAACATATGATCAATGATGGAACCGGAACTTCGGGATGGAGGAAAGTCGCCCTAGAACACCTCTTCTGCCTCTGGAAGTCGTAATAATCCGAATAGGGTCGAAAAATCGTTTATACCCTAATTTTTTCCGACTTTAAGCATCTTCGCGATAGCTTGCTTCTTCGCGTATCGCGAAGGACAAAATAGTCAGGCCCTGATTCCTGCAACTTCGCATATCGCGAAGTTGTCCCTCCTTCATCTTGGCGTAACGCGAAGATGCAATTTTTAGCAGAAAAATCATTTAATTCACTTTAATGCCTCGTGATGCGTGCACTTCCAATCTCTCACTTCTAAGCCTTCATTCCAAGATCGTAAATATCCTCGATAAGCTCCATAACTTCCAAGTTGCTGAAAACACATAACAATGCTTAAAGTACCAATGTTCGTTCATTTATTTAACTAAAATAAACTAATTAATATATAAAATTAACTAACTTTTACCCAACCATCAGCATCCCTAACAAATCATAAGTAACATGTGATGCTTCCTAGAAGTGGATGTGGTGATAACCAAACAAAATTCGCACACTAATGTGACAAGACAAAAATTATAGGTAACCTAAATTACTCAAGCAAGTTGAAGAAAATAAGCACCAAACACTTCAGCCATACACCAAACTAAGGTCTAGTGACAAATCAACATAAAGGCCACCTACATTAGCATATAACTAAAAGGTTTCTTGAAATATTTTGATAACAAAGCATTCTTTCTTGAGATCCCCACCCTGCATGCCTACGTAAAAGGTTCTTCTATTGTGTCACATACATGCAATATCAAAGTATGCATCAAAATTAAATGTATCATGATTTAATTATCACTATTAAAGCAAACTATTTAAAGTTTACCTCTTGTTCTTATGATTTTAACTTAGACCCAATAATAACAGAACGTACTCAGGTCTCTATAAAACAAGCTAAAATAATTTTAGAAGAAATTATTCTCTAAAATTTCAGATATGTCAAATACATAATCTTTTAAACATAACAAAGATCTAAAATATAACAAATTCAGTGACTCAAAATTCAAAAATTCACACACTTATGGTTAAGATTTCGAACCATAAGATATATGGTTAAACATCTAGATCTAATGAATACATCAACTTATCAACTAATCGCTGACCTGAAATCAACATATACGTTCAAAAACCATCACATACGATTCAAATTGCATATTAATTCAAATATGTAAATGGATTATTGAGACTTACGAGAAGATATGGACCTGACCAAAGCGGCATTTCACTGCCCTGATGTATCTTAAATCGAGGTCTGTAATCAAGCCATAGATTAAACTTCAAAGCATTCAATTACGAAAAACTGTTCAACCACATAAACAAACATAAAGATTCGACTAGGAGAATGATTAACCAAATCCAAATCCAAAGTGAAGATTTAAATTAATAAACTCCAACTAAAAACACAACCCTACGCCCGGAGATGGTCACGAGAGTTTTAGCCTAGCGAATGCATCTTGAAGATCTTGATTATTGATTGAGAGGATGAAAGCATGGATGCTTATGGTGATTAAACGGTGTTATCGTGGTGAAAGATGGCCCCAAAATCGCCCAAGGATGATAGGGTATGAAGGATAATCGACATAGGGTTTAACCATGCTTAATTATAGAAGAAAAACCCAAAACACAGACTTGTACACTGGTCACGTCATAAGCTACGGTGGATCCACCATAGCTTATGCTGGACCCTGCGCTTACGACAACTTCTTTCTGCCTAACGGTGTTGTTTACGACACTTTTTCCGAACCCTCCATGTAAGCTATGGCAGATCCAACGTAACTTACGGTGGAGATAAGATCAAGATTCTTCCATTTTAAGATTTTTCTCGCTGAGAAACCCAAATTTCATTTATTATGGGTCCCATAACTCATTTTCTAGCTCCAGATATGCCCGTTTTACTTTTAAATACGCGCGAATCAGACTTCTGAACTCCACTGGACCTCAAAGCATGCATGAAGCATGCTCCAATTAGTATCTTTAATTCTCCAAGCACCTGGAATCATAAACCAATCAAAGTAATCGTGTTTAATAGATATAAACAACTAAAATACACGATATTAAACATTAAGAACACGTGATTTCACCCACAAATCACATCCCCACACTTATCGTTTTTCCATCCCGAAAAAGATTTATGATGGAATGGTAATCAAAATTCGTCTTCACAAAACACTCAGGTTATTTTAATTAATTACATATTAACATAAAAACTGCGAGCACCGGTATTTTTGTCCAATTAAACTCATGCCCTAGTACTTACCGAGACAAATAATGTGTGATAAATATATTAGTTCAGATTATTGAGTGGAACCCACACTAAAAAGTCCTGAAGCTGCCTTTCCACGCTTCATTATGCTTTTACCGAACCAGATCATCCCAACTTGACTTAAACCTTAAAATTAGTCGATCAAAACATTGCAAAACATGGTGTAAACTTTTAAGCACATATGTAATAGCTAAGACAATAAAGGGTATTGTTGTCCACCTAAACTCAAGAATCAAACTCTACTAGAATGACCATTAGATACAGTTAAGGTATAACTAAGTAAGTATATAACAAGGATCCCTACTACATGATATACCCCCATTATCAAGCAACACATCGAAGCGCATCATCCCAGGTGAATATGAACGATTTCATCTTTAGGGTTTACACATGATGTGTCTCAGGTAGGATCCGACGATCCGCTAAAGAGGACAAAGTGTGGCTAACAGCGGGAGTGATCAATTCATTTCCTTAAGTGTATGGTGAAGTACCTAATGATCATTTATGACTTTTTATCACTATTTAGAATAAGTGATTTGCATTGGCTGTGTAGGTTTTTTTATTATATTGGCAGTAATAACTGCGGGTTTACCTTTTTAGTTCAATTCAATATTTGTAAAACCACTTAGGTAATACAAATACCAGATGCAAACCACATAAAGACCCAACATTTCAGAACCTCGAAGCATCCTATCAATACAACATTAAGACCATAAAACTATACACCGTGAAGCGTTAACCACTAAAACTAGAAGTATATTCATTTTAGTTTATTTCACAAGCCATCTAGCATACTCTAAAGTTAAGTCTACCCAAGCATCGTATCAATAGTCTATTCATATTTTAGAAAATTTAACTTTTGGTAATCAAACTAACAAAAGGCTTGAGTATAGCTCGACCTTTCATCCCAGTCCTTACACAGACTTAGCTAAGCAAACAAAACCCAAAGATGTTTCCCACTAAAATCAAGAATTATAAAGTTCGATTAAGTCAACAACTAAACCATCCTTTCATTCTTAAAAGCCGAGCCTACTGACACATCCCTAGTTTAGTATGTTTCTGTCATTTATTATCACACACACACACACACACGCACACATATATATATATATAAATATATATTATTTTTTAAAACAATTCCTGATTTTCTATCATTTTCCATTATTTTGCAACAAAAATTTTAAATTCGGGCATTTTTAACGTTTTTCACTTTTCTCAATAAGTCTTCCCCGAATACTTTCCCGCATCCCCACACTTAAACTTTACATTGGCCCCAATGCATATTTTCATTTAACAATATAGTGCGTTAACAAGGGCTGAAACTATTTTAACAACCAAAGTATAGGAAAGAGCCACATGCACTTGATTCAAATCCCTCTTGTCAAGTGAGTCCCAATGATAAATACTGTTGCAACCTTGACCTGCACTCCTTGAACTCTGATGTGACGATATATGCTCCAACTAAACTTGACTAAGCCACCATGAGCTTCGTCACACTTAGGGTTTACTATGACTGCCAAACACAAACAAAAAGTAGCATGCAAAAAGAAAAACAAAAATAAAGAAAAACAAAACAAAATAAAATAAAAATGTTGGGTTGCCTCCCGGTCAATGCTAAGTTTTTGTTAAGGTCTTCAGTCGGACCGTTATCTTATTTTTGCAGTTACTGTGGTCTAATGGAGTGATTTTTCCTCCATCTCACTCCGTGTGCTTCTCCAAAAAAGTGGTATCTTCTCTAGTGCATTCCACCTTGGCCTAAAACATGCCAACCTTCTTTGTTTGTTTTCAAACCCTAGGGGTTTCTTTACTTTCTCTTTCTTTAGTGGTTTCTTATTTCTTGTTCCATATTTTTCTTTATTGACCACCGTTTCCATCACAGTCTTGATATCATCTATTGAACTAGCCAACTCCACAATCTGAATCTCTATTGCATTCAACTCCTCTTTTTCCTTTTCTCTGTTCGCCCTGTCAAACACAGAATCCTTCTCTTTGGTGTCATCCTCACTTATGCGAGGAAGTCACCCGTTAGCAGCACATAACCTAGAATATTTATTTTCAAAAGAATAATCATATGAATTTGAAAATTTATTTAGAACTAACTTACGATTACATAAGCTCACGCAAACTGTACCATCTTGGCAGTTAATCTGAGCATTTGTTGTCGCCAAAAACGGTCTCGCTAATATCACCTGGGCTTTTTCTTTCTTCTCAGCTGGTGCATAATCGAGCAACAAGAAATCTTCAGGGTAGTAAAAATCACCAACCTTATCTGCAACACCAACCAACTTCCCCCGTGGTCTTCTTCTAGGGATATCAGCTAACACTAAGGTGGTGTCAACCTCTTGTAAAGGCCCGAAGTCAAACCAGTCATACACTCCTCGTTAAAACACTAACACTTGCACTATAATCAACCAGTGCCTTGGTAGTCTTGAATTCCTCAATCTGAATGGAAATAAGTGGATCTCATGTTTCAAATTCATCAACCATGTCATTCACCACATTATCTTCAATGGTGATAGCACTAATGTGTACATTTTCCCCATTTGCTGAACTACCACTCTGTTGGCTTGGGTTCTTCAAAAGTATCACTCGGTAGCTTTGACAAAATTCTTTTCAAACATGCCACCTCTTCAGCTAGCTGACTCACTTGTTTATCCCTTAAGGAATTAGCTTTCTCCTAGAGCTCTAACCTTTGATTAATACTTTTATTCTGAGCTTCCTGATCTACCTTAATTTGTTTTAGGAAATCCATGACATCCTTGATTGACTCCTCTTTATTACCCCCAAAATTTTATTGATCATATCCATACTACCTCTGATTTCACTGATAAGCCGCCCTCTATGAACTGCCCGGGAACTTTGGGTTCAATTGAGAACTTGCATTCCCGTAGCTGAAATTAGGATGATTTATGAGGCGCGAATGGTAAATATTTTAATTCATATTATTATTATTATTATTATTATTATTATTATTATTATTATTATTATTATTATTATTATTATTATTATTATTATTATTATTATTATTATTATTATTATTATTGTTATTATTATTATTATTATTATTATCCATGAACATAATTTACCTCATCCTCATTCCTTTTATCATAGACAACCCCGCATGGAGTTATTTCATGCCCCAATTCTCTACATTATTCACACACCGGGTATGTTTTACTTTTTTGATTCCTTCCTTTTACATCGGTTACCATTAACTTCTCTATTATATTTTCCATCCGAGTCATTCTGTCTTCAGATACACCGGTCTCCACAAATTTTACAACTAACACTTTATCATCCTATTTGACTAAGCCAGTCGTTTGGAGTTTATGTCATATCTTTCCAAGTGTCTCTAATCCTTATTTTCATCATTAGGAACAAAAGATCCGTTTGTAGTGGACAGAATATCTAGAACATCATCACTCGATAAAACATCTTGGAAGGCCTTAATCAATTCCCATCGGACATTCCATGATATGGACAGCTCCTTAACAACAACTTTAACCTATGGAATGACTCATAGAAGGTCTCACCCGTACGCTGTTGAAAGTTCCGAATGCTTTTCGGGATTCTGATGTTCTTTGTGGCGTAGACACTCGTTTAAGAATTTTTGTTAAATATCATACCATGTATAGATGATGGCTGATGGTTGTGACAAAAACCACTGCTTGGCTGAATCTTTTAACTAAACTGAAAGACCACTAGTTTAACCTCATCAGTTGTGAACCCCAGACTTGAAATCGTAGCACAGATTGAGTTGAAGTCACTTAAATGGAGATATGGTTCTTCACTCAATTTCCCATGAAACATCAGTAACCAGGTTAAACTAGATTGTCTCACTGTAAAGGTTCTCCCATTTCTCAACAGGATAATGATCGGAAGGGGGTTCACTGCCACTTGTGAAATGAAGTGACTTTGAACCCCGCGGACTGGTGGTGGAATATATGATGGCGAAACCACGTCATCATAATTATAATACTATGCTGGTGGTGGTTTGGGTGCTTTTTGTTGCTAGTTATACGGTTACTGGTGTGAGTTTTGGTTTTATTGATGCTGATGGTTTTGATTTTTCTGTGGTGCTTGGTTATACTGTTGATACCGTTATTGATTTTGTGGGTAATAATCTCCTTGTTCATCTTCATACTCTTCATTTTCTTTTTCCCCATTAAAATCATCCCATTCATTCCCAATGTTCCATTCTTTAACACGTGCATTCTGATTACCAAATTTCCATCTTCTCTTAACTCTAATGGCCCTTGATGGTCCTATAGGGCTGATCTGACTGAGCAGTTATCACCCCCCATGACCTGTCTAGTTGTTCCTGTTATGCCCTTGGTGAAATATTTGGCCTTGGTAATTGTGAGGCTAGAAGTTCTGGTAGGCCAAAGGATCATTATTGAGATTAACGGGATGTCTCTTACTATATTCACCACTCCGGTTAGCTCTATTTTGGTTTCGATTTTGGTTTCAACAAGGTGGTGGTTGTGGGTCAATATGTGGGATTGGGTATTCTTGATTGGCGGGTTGGTCTAGGTTTACGGTTTGGTCTACGGGTGGGTCCTGGTCATTATGTTGACTCATGTTTTTGGCCTTGAGTTTTGAAGATTCGGCTTCAGACTTTTTATTCAAACCCGTTCTGTAGCTACTCGGTTTCTCTTTGATGTCTTTCAATCTCTGGATCAAACTCAAGCTGCTCTTTACCTCTAGAATAACTTGTATGCTTAAACCTGTAAGATTATCTGCACACACACGAAAACACAAAATCCACATAAAATCAAACAAAATAAAAATAAATAAATAAAAACTAAATTAATCTAAATTAAACTAGCACTTCGCGTGCTGATTCCCCAGTAACGTGGCCATTTTGATCGATGTCGAAAGGTGTAACGCCCGTTAATTCCGGTTCCAATAGTAAAAATTGTAAAGTATATATTATTCTCCGGATTTAACTGACGTTTCTCGGGAGCCTTTACGTCATCCCGGTATGTTAAAATATTATAACTTTCCACCCAAGTTGCTACACACTTCATACTGGAGGGACTAGAGTGTAATTTATTTTATATTATAATATTAAAAAAGAAAAACCCTAACCGTAACTCTATGCGCAGCCGATCGGCCTCAAGACCCCCCCTGCTCGTTTTTCTTCTGCCCACCCAAGTTTCAGCCGTGAAAACTTCAATTTAAGGTCGGTTTTATGATTTCCCGTGTCTTTTACACCTTAATTGATCATATTAACGCGCTTATTGGTCGTTAAGGTTGAGTTTTGAAGATAACAGTTTGCTGATAGATTCGTATACGTTTATTGTAGGGTCCGTAACGTGATGATAATCCATTGTTTTTCATCGATTCTTGATTCCATGATGTTCAACTTTGAGTCTAGTTTCCAGAAAGGTAGAATACGTAATTTTTGGACAAGATTTGTATGGTTTTTATGAATTTATAAAATCGAGTGTCAAAGCTGATGCGGGATGACGGACTCTGGCCTATCTTCCCGACGTCATAAGCTTTTTTCGACAGGTCCAAATTTGTTGGTTCCACTTCTGGAAGTTAGTAATTTGAGTTAGGAACCAATCCCAATTGGAATCATTTAATTTGGTTTGGTAATGAATTTTATAAAATTAAAACCATTTTGTTGCTCACTGAAATAGCTGCACGTACCTTGCTGTGTTGGAGGAATTTTTATAATTTTTGTGTCCAATAGAAAAATATAATAAAAATATTTTTATAAAACTAAGACATTTATTAAATTTTGGTAAAAATTTAATAATTTATTTCAAAGGTTATCCTATGTAATTAAATGCATCTCCGCATGCTAAAATCTACACGTTTTACTCATTATTAATCGATAAGTTCGTTTTAGGCTTAACCGGTGGATTTGGTTAGTTGAAAGGTTTTAGGGGCTGAGGTAAAGTAATTGGGTATGGGTTGGGCCTTAGGCCAAGTTGTTGGGCCTTGGGCCAAGTGTTGGGCCTTGGGCCAAGTTGTTGGGCCTTGGGCCAAAGTGTTGGGCTTGAACGGCCCATTAGGCAATAGTGCTTTTATGGTCTAGTTTAGTAACGCGTTGTGTATAATTTACAGGCCCTTGCTTGTGATTGTGCACTTAGGGATTTCCTAGCTCGTTACAGGTGTTTGATTGATTTCAGGTGAGTTCATGATGCCCCCTTTTTAACACTTTTTAAATTTTGGGCTAGCATGCACACCTAAGTGTTTTCTTGCATGATGAAATATTTTAAACAATTTTATATAGGCTTGCTAGTATATGGTAGGCCTTGGGATGTTAAATATATATATATATACACACATTATTGCTTGGCCTATATTTGGCGATGTTGTAGTCGTTTCGACTACTGATGTTGCGTATGCCTACTTTGTGTTTGCATGTGTTGATGTTACGTGTTTGGGTTGTACGTTTGCTCGACCCTGATGTTATACGTGGATGTTATATATATATGTATATATATTGTTATATATATAGGGATGTACTTGAAAGGATGTTTACATATATATTTTGTATATGTATGTATGAGAATGTTTAGTTTACGGTAATGATGATTTAATGGATGCACTCTTTTATTTTTAAACTTTTGTTATGACTATCATAATTGTTACTTCTGATATTATTTACTTAAAACTTGAACTCACTCAGCTCAAGCTGACTTTGTGTGCATGTTAGTGTGAGTTTCAGGTTAGGAAGAGGATGCCTTATCGTTTGGACGTGCACGAAGCTACTTGGACGGTAAAGGGCATACGTGGATGGAAGAATGTAATTTGAACAATTTTATTTTAAATGGTTTTATGAATTATATTTAAAATTGGTTTTGGGCAAAATTCCCGGGTTTTAGGGAACTTACTTCACTATTTATGTTTTCCGCTGAATTTACACACTGAGATGTAGGTTTTAATGGAAGAAACCATTTTCAAGTTTTAATTATTTTATTAAGTATTTTGTATGAATACCAACTGTGTGGCTCCCGGGGTTCGGGGCCTTACAAGTTGGTATCAGAGCCATGGTTCGATGGATCCGAGCATCCCCGAATGCTTGGACTCGAACTATAAGAAAAGAGACCAGTATGCCCAACGCGAGTATCTGCACGCCAAGAGGTAACTTTAAATGATTTAGTCATTACTTTAAATTTAAGATTTCCAGTATGTGATTAATTGTTAAGTGTTAGATAGAATGCTAATGTGGTTAGGGGCAGGGGGTGCTTAGAACGGGCCGGTGAAGTAAACGACTAATAACACTTGATCAACGTTATTAGCAGTCTACCCTTACCTTCCATGTTTTAAATACCACTTGAGCCTAACTATGTTAGGGTTCCGTCTTTGTAGGGATAGGATTTGTCTAACTCTCGAGTCGTTAGCGTTAAAGTTTATCTTATTCCCTAAATTCTCCTGTTCGTTTCCCATCCTCTCGAACGCTTTGCGCGTAATGGTTTAGCTGAGGCGTAGCATACTGTCACTCTGGGTTCCTTGGTACTTGACCGCTTAAATTCATCGCTCCTTCAAGAATGTATGAGCAACTGTTTAGCTAAGTAGGAGCGTGATGTTATCCTAGATACCTTTCTACTTGATGAATTACTGGCGTCAGTCTTATTTGATTCGGGCGCCAGTAGAAGTTTTGTGTCTACCGCTTTCTGTTCCTCGTTGAATAAATCACCCAAGCGCGTAGTCGATGTGTTTGAGGTTGAGGTCGCCGTAGGAAAATCTGTTTCCGTGTCTAGGACTACCGTCGGTGATGTTCCTATCGTTCGGGATTTCCCAGATGTAATTCCAGATGATTTGTCAGATGTGCCACCGGACCGCGAGGTCGAGTTCCAGATAGATCTTGTGCCGGGCGCAAAACCCGTTACTCGAGCCCTTATTGTCTAGCATCGAATGAGATTAAAGAACTTATGGCCCAGTTGGAAGACTTGCTCGACAAGGGCTTCATTCGACCGAGCATCTCACCTTGGGTGCCCCGGTCCTGTTCGTTAAGAAGAAGGACGGTAGCATGCGAATGTGCATTGACTACCGTGAATTGAATAAGCTCACTGTTAAGAATCGGTACCCTCTCCCGAGGATCGACGACTTATTTGATCAGCTCCAAGGAGCTAGTTGGTTCTCGAAGATCGACCTTAGGTCCGGGTATCATCTGTTGAAGATTTGGGAGGAAGATATTCCCAAGACTGCCTTCCGCACTCGTTATGGGCACTACGAATTCCTCGTGATGTCTTTCGGTTTGACCAACGCACCGGCTACGTTCATGGATCTTATGAACCGGGTGTGTAGTCCGATGCTCGATCGCTCTGTTATTGTATTCATCGACGACATCCTTGTGTATTCCAAAAGTGAATTTGATCACGCCGGTCATCTCTCGGAAGTTTTGGAAGCTCTACGAAAGAACAAATTGTATGCAAAATTTTCTAAGTGTTCCTTTTGGTTGCATAAGGTTCAGTTCTTGGGTCACGTTATTAACCTGAGTGGTATTTTGGTTGATCCTGCAAAGGTGGAAGCCGTGAATGAATGGGAGTCTCCTAAGTCTCCATCTGAAATCCGTAGCTTTCGGGGTTTGGCGGGGTATTACCGCCGCTTTATTCCTGTTTTTTCGAAAATTGCTTCTTCACTGACCAGGTTGACTAAGAAGAGTGTTAAGTTCGTTTGGGGTACTGAGCAGGAGGAGGCTTTTCTCGAGTTGAAGAACAGGTTGATGCATGCCCCGATTTTAGCTCTATCTGATGGCACCGATGATCTGGTGGTTTATTCTGATGCCTCTTATCAGGGGATTGGGTGTGTTTTGATGCAGCGAGGTCTAGTCATCACTTATGCCTCACGGCAGTTGAGGCGTCATGAGGCGAATTATCCTACCCACGATTTGGAGCTGGCGGCGGTGGTGTTTGCGCTCAAGTTGTTGAGACATTATTTGTACGGTGTTCCTTGCGTTATCTATACCGATCATAAAAGCTTAAAATATTTCTTCGAGCAAAAGGAACTGAATATGCGACAGCGCCGATGGTTGGAGTTGATTAAGGACTACGATCTGGAGATTATGTACCCTCCGGGTAAGGCTAACGTGTTAGCCGACGCTTTAAGTCGGAAGGAGAGACCAAAACCTATTCGTGTGAAATCCTATCAGCTTATTCTTAAACCCGATATTTTGAAACAAATAGCCAACGTTCAGAATGAGGCTTTGCAGGTGGAATGGATTATGTAAAAGCGTGTTTGGGGTCAGGAGAAATTGTTGGAAGATGTCGGTGACGCGGTGAAGTATAAGGATGGTCGTTTATGGGTACCGAAGTATGGGGGATTCAGAGATAAGATTTTGGATGAGGCACACAAGTCGATCTATTCTATTCACCTGGGCGCGACCAAGAAGTACCAAAACTTGAAGAAGAATTATTGGTGGCCTACGATGAAGTTTGAGGTGGCTTAGTATCTGAGTAAGTGTTTGACGTGTCTACAAGTTAAGGCCGAGCATCAAAAGCCGTTCGGGAAGCTTCAACCTTTAGAAATACCTGAGTGGAAGTGGGAGCATCTTACTATAGATTTCGTGACTAAACTGCCTCGTACTCCTAGGGGTAACTATGACACCATTTAGGTAATCGTGGATAGACTGACCAAGAGCGCTCACTTCTTTCTAATTCGAGAGACTTTTAATTCTGAGCAGCTGGCCGATGCGTTTATTCGTGAGATCGTCTCTAGGGACGGGGTTCCGGTATCTATTGTTTTGGATAGGGATACGTGTTTCACCTCCAGGTTTTGGAAAAGGTTTCACGAGGAGATGGGCACCAAACTCCTCATCAGTACTGCTTATCACCCGCAGACGGATGGTCAGTCTGAGAGGACCATTCAGACTCTCGAGGATATGTTGCGGTTTTATGTTATCGACTTGGTGGTAGTTGGGATCGTCACTTACCGTTGGTAGAGTTCTCGTATAATAACAGTTATCATGCCATGATTGGGATGCCACCGTTTGAGATGTTGTATGGTAGGAGGTGTAGGACTCCAGTCTGTTGGGGTTCCATTGGACAGAAACAGTTGGGTAGTTTGGAGGTGGTTGAGGCTATGACGGAGAAACTGGATAAGATTAAGGCTTATATGAAGGCCGCTCAGGATCGTCAAAAGTCTTATGCGGACAAAAGGCGAAGGCCTATCGTGTTTGAGGCTGGGGACCGGGTTATGTTGAAGGTTTCTCCTTGGAAGGGCATTATTCGTTTTCGTAAGAGGGGGAAGCTTAGTCCGAGGTTTATTGGTCCGTTTCGTATATTGTCCCGTGTTGGTGAGGTAGCATATAGGCTGGAATTGCCTGATGAGCTCACGGGGATTCATCCGACTTTTCACGTGTCCCATCTGAGGAAATGCTTAGCGGATGAAGAGGTCCATGTGCCTCCCGATGATATTGAACTCGATAGTAAGCTGAACTACGTCGAGCAACCGATTGCTATTCTTGACTGTCAGGAGAGGCGTCTGAGGAATAAGGCGGTTAGGCAGGTGAAGGTGCAGTGGAGACACCGTAGGGGTTCCAAGGCTACTTGGGAGTCCGAGGAAGAGATGATGAAACTCTATCCGCAGTTGTTCCTGTTGCGTCGGGATTCGGAGACGAATCCCGTTGTAAAGGGGGTGGACTTGTAACGCCCATTGATTCCAGTTCCAAGAGTAAAACTTGTAAAATATGTATTATTCTCGGGATTTAACCGATGTTTCTCGGGAGCCTTTACGTCATCCCGGTACGTTAAAATTTTGTAACTTTCCACCCAAGTTGCTACACACTTCATACTGGAGGGACTAGAGTGTAATTTATTTTATATCATAATATTAAAAAAGAAAAACCCTAACCCTAACTCTATGCGCAGCCGATCGGCCTCAAGACCCCCTGCTCGTTTTTCTTCTGCCCAGCCAAGTTTCAGCCGTGAAAACTTCAATTTAAGGTCGGTTTTATGACTCCCCATGTCTTTTACACCTTAATTGATCATATTAACGCGCGTATTGGTCGTTAAGGTTGAGTTTTGATGATAACAGTTTTCTGACAGATTCGTATACGTTTATTGTAGGGTCCGTAACGCGATGATAATCCATTGTTATTGATCGTTTCTTGAATCCATGATGTTCTACTTTGAGTCTAGTTTCCAGAAAGGTATAATACGTAATTTTTGGACGAGATTTGTATGGTTTTTATGAATTTATAAAATCGAGTGTCAAAGCTGATGCGGGATGACGGATTCTGGTCTGTCTTCCCGACGTCATAAGTTCGTTTTAGGCTTAACCGGTGGATTTGGTTAGTTGAAAGGTTTTATGGGCTGAGGTAAAGTAATTGGGTATAGGTTGGGCCTTGGGCCAAGTTGTTGGGCCTTGGGCCAAAGTGTTGGGCTTGAACTGCCCATTAGGCAAGAGTGCTCTTACGGTCTAGTTTAGTAACGCGTTGTGTATAATTTACAGGCCCTTGCTTGTGGTTGTGCACTTAGGGATTTCCTAGTTCGTTGCAGGTGTTCGATTGATTTTAGGTGAGTTCATGATGCCCCCTTTTTAACTCTTTTTAAATTTTGGGCTAGCATGCACACCTAAGTGTTTTCTTACATGATGAAATGTTTTAAACGATTTTATATAGGCTTGCTAGTATATGGTAGGCCTTGGGATGTTAAATATATATACATATACACATTATTGCTTGGCCTATATTTGGCGATGTTGTAGTCGTTTCGACTACTGATGTTGTGTATGCCTACTTTGTGTTTGCATGCGTTGATGTTACGTGTTTGGGTTGTACGTTTGCTCGACCCTGATGTTATACGTGGATGTTATATATATATATATATATATATATATATATATATATATATATATATATATATATATATATATATATATATATATATATATATATATTCTTATATATATATATTCTTATATATATATATATTCTTATATATATAGGGATGTACTTGAAAGGATGTTTAGATATACATTTTGTATATGTATGTATGAGAATGTTTAGTTTTCGGTAATGATGATTTAATGGATGCACTCTTTTATTTTTAAACTTTTGGTATGACTATCATAATTGTTACTACTAATATTATTTACTTAAATCTTAAACTCACTCAGCTCAAGCTGACTTTGTGTGCATGTTAGTGTGAGTTTCAGGTTAGGAAGAGGATGCCTTATCGCTTGGATGTGCACGAAGCTACTTGGACGGTGAAGGGCATACGTGGATGGAAGAATGTAATTTGAACAATTTTATTTTAAATGGTTTTATGAATTATATTTAAAATTGGTTTTGGGCAAAATTCCCGGGTTTTAGGGAACTTACTTCACTATTTATGTTTTCCGCTGAATTTACACTATGAGATGTTTGTTTTAATGGAAAAAACCATTTTCAAGTTTTAATTATTTTATTAAGTATTTTGTATGAATACCAACTGTGGGGCTCGCGGGGTTCGGGGCCTTACAAAAGGTCAATCAAAGACATTTAGAAAATACCTTTACTAGAAATGGCATGTATGGTGTCGAATCCACAAGGAATTAGTGGGAAGTGTTAGACTCTTTATTTATTAATAATTAAATTAAGTGGACAGACGATGTCAAGAAGTTTCAAATATTTGTTAAGTAAAAACACTATTACTTTTAGTAGTAAAAAATTATGAGAAAATAGCCAATCTCCAGACTAGACCATTTCATTAAACCTATTTGTCAAACTCGTCTGTTTATACCTATAATAAAAAGATTAAATATTTGATCTCATTAACCGTCAGAACATAACCTAAACAATTGGTTTGGATGTATAATAACCTAATGCATTACCAGTTTTAGGGCTTTATAAATGCAATCGGCTAAATGGTTAAAGATAAACAGATCAATGACGTAAGAACCTAATCCTAGTTAACTGATATAAACTCAAAGCATTCAATTACCAAAAAACTGTTCAACCACATAAACAAACATTATGATTCGACTAACCAAATGATTAACCAAATCCCAATCCAAAGTGAAGGCTTAAATCAATAAACTCCAACTACAAATACAACCCTAAGCCTAGATATGGTCAAGAGAGCATTAGCATAGCATATGCATCATAAAGATCTTGATTATTGGTTATAAATGGTGAATAAAAGGAGTTATGGTGGTGAAAGATGGCCCCAAAATTGCCCAAGGATGATACGGTAAGAAGAATATTCGACCTAGAGTTTAACTGGGCTTAATATGGAAGAAAACCCCAAAAAAATAGACTTGTAAGCCGGTCCAGCCGTAAGCTACGGTGGAGCCATGGTAGCTTATGGTGGACCCTACCCTTACGGTAAATTCTTTCTACCTTACAGTGCTGTTCACGCCACCTTTTCCTAACCCTCCACCATAAACTACAGTGTCTGCACCATAGCTTACGGTGTGGAGATGACATCAGTATCCTTCCATTTTCAGATTCCTCTTGTCAAGAAAACCAAAATTCTCTCGTAACTCATTTTCTATCCCTAGATATGTCCATTTTACTTTTAAACGTGCACAAATCACTTTCGAACTCCTCCAGACTTCAAAGCATGCATGTAACAGCCCCCAAATACTATCTTTAATGCTACAAGCACCTGCAATCATAGCCCAATCAAAGTAATCATGTTTAATAGATACAAACAACTAAAATACACGATATTAAACATTAAGATCACATGATTTCACCCACACATCATCTATCCACATGTTCAATTAATTTCATTAAATTAAACGGGTCACTGTTAACTCTCGGTTTCAGATCGACTACAATTTGAGCCTTTGGAGCTTGTGGGACTAGCCCATTTGAAAAAAATAACTTACTCAAGGCCCAATCATCCCCTAGCAAATCCTGTTGAAGCCCATTTGCGTTTGGAGGCCCACCTTTATGCGGTAGAGGTGGGGCGTCGAATGTGGATCCTCCTTTGAACTACACACTTGATCTTCCACATCAACATTGATATGTATCCCATCACAGTTTGGTGGTGGGGTAACCAACTCATTTGTATTATTTAAAAATTTTTGGGGTACCTCCAAACCATTGACCTTAACAACCCTTGCCACATTCTCTTGAAATGTCCCATCTTCATGAATTGACTTATACCCTTTTTTGTCAAACATATCAGCTGTCGTAGTTACCAGTTTTTCGAACTTTCCAAATGTCGAGAACTGTAACTTTGCCAAACTTTCATTGACCACAAGTTTACCGGCGATGTCGACTCTGGTGATAACAACTTCAAAGATGCAAACAAGAGGAGACTATTACCCCATCGAGGGTTGGAACCCACGATTTTATCTCCTCCACAACCTATACCGGATGAATCTTCTAATTCAACTTAATCAAAATATCTTCTTCAATTCTATTCCCGATCTTAGTGATAATTAAACAATCACCTGCCGAATTATCCGAACTTTACCAAGAAAATTTTGAATGACAAATAAATGAACTGAACAATTCACCGACATTATCGTAAACCAAACTGTCCTGAAGCATTAATGGTAAACCAACCACTTTTACGCTGTGTTCCAAAATTAACTTATGGAGTGAAAGAAAAAGAAAGTGAAGGAATCATGTAACATCCAACTTTTTGTTAAATAATAAATGACGGAAAGTTTTGTTATTAACTGTGTGTCGTTAAGTTAGTCGTGTGTTAAGTGTTTGGATAATATTTGGATTTGGAATTTGTGAGTGGGTTGTGGGGCCCATGGCCCCCTATATAAGCCTAACCTCTCCACCCTTTCACCATTTTGTTACCTTTCACCACACACACACTCAAGAACACACACACTTTCTCTCTACATTCCGGGTCCAAATCCGTGTAAAAAGAGGAAGAATCTCGTGTGTAGACATCATCAAATAACAAGAATCACGTCCAGATCTACGTATTGTCCGGATCTGAACTCGAACCCGAAGCAAAAGTTAGCCGTGCACAACTAAGGATGGGCGTTACCATTAACGGCGAGAGAAACCGACTCCAGGTGAGTTCTAGCCCCCATTTCCTGGTTATGTTTTCGGGGATGTGTGCATACTCCTATGTGGCAGTTTAAATGCTTATCTTAGGTGATAGGTATATGATACATGTATGATCGTACATTGAATGTTATTACTATATGATGGTTATGTGAATGAATGTGTATGTAAATATTATATATATAAGAAAAGTAAAGTATGCGCTTATGATAGGGACCAGACCCTCATAATATCTTAGATGATAGGGACCAGACCCTCCTAATATCTGAGATGATAGGGACCAGACCCTTATTATCTGAGATGTTAGGGACCAGACCCTTATAATATCTGAGATGTTTAAGATAGAATAGCTTATGGTATACCATAGGGTTTTATGAAAGAAAGTATGTAAGTACGTATGCATGTATAAAAAGTATGTGTGAAAGAAGTAATAGCAAAGTAAGGAATGAATACGTATCTTCGGACGCGTATGAGTAAGGATAGGAATGTATTGTATGTTAAATTGATTAACTAGAACTCACTCAGCGTAGCTGACTTTCAGTATGCATGCAGGCAGATAGGTTAAGGCAGCTGGCTTGAGGAGGGATAAAGAGACTGGCATCTATGAAGAAGTGTCATGACTATTTAATGTTATGTTATGAAAAGACAATTTGTATGTTAAGACAAAAATGAATGTTTGTAATGTGATGTTTAAAGTTTTAAATTATTCCACAAAAGTTTAAATTAACTTTGATTTTAGAACTGTGTTTATGAGTAAATTCAACACCAAAGTAGGGTTACCGGGAACGGGTCCTTACAAGTTGGTATCAGAGCATAAGTTCGAGAGAAATAAGCATCCTACATGCTTAGACTCGAACATAGAATGGGACTTAAGGAAGAAAAGAAAGAAGATGCCAGTCCAAGAATGCCATGTGTCTCCCAAGCAAACTTAGAAAGCGATAACCTTGTGTAAGTTGAACCTGTGTATAGTAAAGAATGAGTAAGAAAGCTAACTTAATAACTAGATATAGAATTGCTTGTTATATGTGGCGATGTGAAATGTACGATTGTCTAATTGTTATAAGTGGAACCTAGCACAAGTGGACTCACAAAGGGAAGTGTAAAGGATATGGTGAGTAACGTGATCAGCTAATCACAACTGGCCACTATTATTACCTGTTAGCCTTACTATCCTCGTACTAAATATTTCCTGTAGTGACGACATTTGTGTTTTCCTATAGAATACGAATGGCTGGCACTAAGAAGACTGTTGGACAAGGGAGTTGCACGAGTCGACGTGGTAGACCACATGTTACCCAAGTAGCCCCCGAGCAACCGATTATCGAGTCTGATGAAGACAGAAGCGTGACTGTGCGAGACGAAGGGAATCGGCTTGACCCGGCGATTCAAGCTGCTATTACTCAAGCAGTAGTTGTTGTACTGCAGCATCTCCAACAGGAAAAGCCAATTGGGAGTCGTGCGGGAACTGTTGAGGAGATTGGAGAGGGTAGTAAAAAGGACGAAGAGGCTGAGAAAGAGGGATCAAGTGAAGGTGGGTCTGTGAAGGCCAATGATGATAGGAAAGGCCGAGGTGGGTGCAGCTACAGGTTGTTTAAGGGTTGTGACCCGCCAAAGTTTTCTGGTACAGGGGATGCAATTGCTACTCTCCAATGGATAACCGCAATGGATAAGGTTATCCGAATTAGCGAGTGTAGCCCCGACCAAGCAGTGGGTTTTGCTACCCAGTCGTTTGGGGATGAAGCTATGTTTTGGTGGGAGACAGTAGAGCAAAGGAAGACTGCTGCTGAGATAAAGGCCATGAAGTGGGAAGATTTAAAGGAAATGGTCATGAAAAAGTTCTGTGCTGATGCTAAAGTTGAAAGGGCGGAGATGAAGTTCCTGAATTTGAGGGCGGGGACGACGACACTCCGCGAGTACACTACTGAGTTTAACCGTATGTCAAGGCTGGTGCATGATATGGTGAACATTGAGGCTAAGAGAATCAAGTGCTACTTGAGGGGACTACCACAAACTGTCCGCACCTTTGTTCGGGCTAGTAAACCTGCTACTTTTAATTCTGCTGTCGAACTTGCAGAAATGGTTTACGATGACCTGGTTGTGGATGACGTGGTGGTGGAAGAGCAGAAGGAGAAGAAGTGGGTTGCTCATGCCAAACGACCTGGTACTCAAATGTGGAACCCCAAAGATAAGAAGCAAAATGTGCGGGAGAAAAAGCCATGCAGGACTTGTGGAAAAATGCACGGTGGTAAGTGCAAGTGGGGTAAAGGTAGTGATGTGTGCTACAAGTGTGGGAAGACCCACGGAGGGGAATGCAGGCAAGGGTCGAATGCCTGTTACAAATGTGGAAAGATGGGGCATTACGCTAACGAATGCAACGCGAAACCCACCTGTTACAAATGTGGAAAGACGGGTCATATGGCAAGGGAGTGCACAGAAGGTGAAGCTGGGGTAAGCGGTAAGAAGGATGCTGAGCAGGCTAGGCCAAGGACCAGAGCCTTCATGTTGACACAAGAACAAGCCAAACAAATCCCAGATGTCGTGACAGGTACATTTCTAGTAAACGGTATTTCAGCTTCCGTATTGTTTGACTCAGGTGCGACCAGGAGTTTCGTAGCTACCCAGTTTTGTAAGACAGCTAAGATGAAATGTTGTCGTGTGCCTGAAACTTTTATGGTAGAAACCGCTAACGAGACCTCAGTTAAAATTATGAGATTGGTTAAGAATTGTAAGATAGAATTGGAAGGACACGATTCCTTGCTACCCTGTATGTTTTAACCTTAGGAGGATTCGATGTAGTATTGGGGATGGATTGGTTGTCTGAATTTGAAGCTCAGATAGTGTGCAGGAGTAGATTGGTAAGACTGAAGTCTTCGGATGGTGGTTCAGTAACGGTTTATGGTGATAGAGAAAGTACAGGGCTTAACGTCATTTCGATGATAAAAGCCGAAGGTTTATTAAGGCGAGGGTGCAGTGCCTACCTGGCGTACGTTGTCAAAGCAACGGCCGAGACGAGGGAAATGAAAGACGTTCCTGTAGTGTGTGACTACCCGGAAGTATTTCCCGAGGACCTTCCGGGGTTACCACCAGAGCGAGAAGTGGAATTCCATATAGAATTGATACTAGGAGCACAGCCCGTCGCGAAAACACCTTATCGTTTGGCGCCGTCTGAGATGAAGGAATTGATGTCCCAACTGCAAGAACTCCTCGACAAGGGTTTCATAAGGCCGAGTGTTTCCCCGTGGGGCGCGCCGGTGTTCTTCGTTAAGAAGAAGGATGGGAGTATGAGAATGTGCATCGACTATAGGGAGTTGAATAAGCTTACCATGAAGAATAGATATCCGTTGCCCCGGATTGATGATTTGTTTGATCAGTTGCAAGGTGCTAGTTGGTTCTCGCGAATAGACCTCAAATCGGGTTACCATCAACTGAAGGTGAAAGAGGCGGACATCCCTAAAACATCATTTCGGACACGGTACGGACACTACGAGTTCCTTGTGATGTCGTTTGGTCTAACCAACACTCCCACGGCATTTAAGGACATGATGAACAGGGTATGTCGGCCGATGTTAGACAAGACGGTTATCGTTTTCATTGACGATATATTAATTTATTCAAAGACCGAGTCTGACCATGCTGAGCACCTGAGGGAAGTATTGGAAGTTTTGAAAAAGGAGAAATTGTATGCGAAGTTCTCAAAGTGCGCATTTTGGTTATGAGAGGTGCAGTTTCTAGGTCATATAATCAATGCAGAGGGGATTACTGTGGACCCAGCTAAGATCGAAGCGATAAAGAATTGGAAGACTCCGCGAAACCCGACTGAGATACGAAGTTTCCTAGGGTTAGCTGGCTATTATAGGAGATTCATTCCGAGCTTCTCTAAGATAGCCGCACCGTTAACAGGTATGACCCGAATGACTATGGTGTTCGATTGGGGTAGGTGGCAAAAAGAGGCGTTTGAAGAACTAAAGAAGGGGCTCACGCAAGCTCCAATCCTTGTTCTGCCCGATGGAGAAGAAGATTTGGTAGTTTGCACCGATGCTTCATATCAGGGGTTAGGTTGCGTGTTGATGCAACGAGGGAAGGCCATAGCTTACGCGTCTAGGAAATTGAAAGTTCACGAATGTACGTACCCGACGCATGACCTAGAGCTAGCCGCTGTAGTACATGCTCATAAGATCTGGAGACACTACTTGTATACTATATACACGGACCACAAGAGTTTGAAATACTTCTTTGAGTAGAAAGAGCTGAACATGAGGCAGAGAAGGTGGTTAGAACTGATAAAGGATTATGATTGTGATATCAAGTATTACCCGGGAAAGGCTAATGTGGTTGCTAACGCCTTGAGCCAGAAGAACGCAGAAGTTATCGCGATAGTAAAGTCTTATAAGCTGATAATCAACTCAGATTTCTTTGAAGAGATCAGCAAGGTTCAGTCAGAAGTGTTGATAGATGAAGGGTTGATGAAGAAAGAGAGCATTTTTGGCCAGCAAAACGAGTTGATAGATAATACTCATGGTGTAAAGACCATGTTTGACCGAATGTGGATCCCACGACATGGGAAACTTAGAGGTCGAATTCTAGACGAGGCCCATAAGTCTCGGTACTCGATTCATCCAGGATCTACCAAGATGTATCAAGACTTGAAGAAGGACTACTGGTGGCCGGGTATGAAGAATGAAGTAGTAGATTATGTAGGTAAGTGTTTAACTTGCCTACAGGTTAAGGCCGAACACCAGAAACCATATGGAAAGATGCAGCCGTTGGAGATACCAGAATGGAAGTGGGAACACATCACCATGGATTTCATAACTAAGCTACCGCGTACAGCTAGAAGTCATGATACCATATGGGTGATTGTGGATCGTTTGACTAAGAGTGCTCACTGTTTGCCTATACGAGAGGCTATCTCGTCAGAAACGTTGGCAAACTTGTTCGTCAAAGAAGTGGTTACAAAGCATGGGGTGCCGTTATCGATTGTGTCAGACAGGGATACCCGCTTTACTTCAAGATTCTGGAAGAAGTTCCACGAAGCCATGGGAACAAGACTAAACATCAGCACGACATATCACCCTCAAACAGATGGGCAGTCTGAAAGGACTATCCAAACCCTTGAGGATATGCTACGTGCTTGTGTGTTAGACTTTGGAGGAAGTTGGGATGATCATCTGCACTTGGCAGAATTCTCTTACAACAACAATAATTATTCAAGTATCGGCATGCCTCCTTTCGAAATGCTGTATGGAAGACGTTGTAGAACTCCTGTATGTTGGGGAGAGATTGGTCAAAAGGAGATTGGAAGTTTGGAAGTGGTGCAAGAAACCTCTTCGAAGTTTGATCAGATTAAGGCCATGATGAAAGCTGCTCAAGACCGCCAGAAGTCATATGCGGATAAGCGGAGACGGCCCATTGAGTTTGATGTTGGAGACCACGTGATACTTAAAGTCTCACCTTGGAAGGGGATTATTCGTTTTAGAAAAAGGGGAAAGTTGAGTCCAAGGTACATAGGACCATTCAAGATTGTGGCCCATGTGGATGAAGTGGCTTACAAGCTTGATCTACCCGATGAGCTGGAAGGAATCCACTCTACCTTTCATGTTTCTCACTTGAGAAAATGTCTAGCTGACGACACATCCCATGTGCCACTGCTAGACATCGAGGTGGACGAGCAATTGAATTATGTCGAGCAGCCCATTGAGATAGTTGACCGCAAGGAGAAGCAGCTCCGTCGTAAGGTTATTCCCCTAGTAAAAGTGATATGGAAGCACCGTAAGGGATCGGATGCCACTTGGGAAGTTGAAGAAGAGATGCGCAAGTTTTACCCACATTTGTTTAGTAGTAATGGTTAGGTTTCGGGGACGATACCTCTTTTAAGGAGGGTAGACTTGTAACATCCAACTTTTTGTTAAATGATAAATGACAGAAAGTTTTGTTATTAACTGTGTATCGTTAAGATAGTCGTGTGTTAAGTGTTTGGATAATATTTGGATTTGGAATTTGTGAGTGGGTTGTGGGGCCCATGGCCCCCTATATAAGCCTAACCTCTCCACCCTTTAACCATTTTGTTACCTTTCACCACACACACACTCAAGAACACACACACTTTCTCTCTACATTCCGGATCCAAATCCGTGTAAAAAGAGGAAGAATCTCGTGTGTAGACATCATCAAATAACAAGAATCACGTCCAGATCTACGTATTGTCCGGATCTGAACTCGAAACCGAAGCAAAAGTTAGTCGTGCACAACTAAGGAAGGGCGTTACCATTAACGGCGAGAGAAACCGACTCTAGGTGAGTTCTAGCCCCTATTTCCTGGTTACGTTTTCGGGGCTGTGTGCATACTCCTATGTGGCAGTTAAAATGCTTATCTTAAGTGATAGGTATATGATACATGTATGATCGTACATTGAATGTTATTACTATATGATGGTTATGTGAATGAATGTGTATGTAAATATTATATACATAAGACAAGTAAAGTATGCGCTTATGATAGGGACCAGACCCTCATAATATCTGAGATGATAGGGACCAGACCCTCCTAATATCTGAGATGATAGGGACCAGACCCTTATAATATCTGAGATGTTTAAGATAGAATAGCTTATGGTATACCATAGGGTTTTATGAAAGAAAGTATGTAAGTACGTATGCATGTATATAAAGTATGTGTGAAAGAAGTAATAGCAAAGTAAGGTATGAATACGTATCTTCGGACGCGTATGAGTAAGGATAGGAAAGTATTGTATGTTAAATTGATTAACTAGAACTCACTCAGCGTAGTTGACTTTTAGTATGCACGCAGGCAGATAGGTTGAGGCAGCTGGCTTGAGGAGGAACACATGGCACGAGCTAAAGAGACTGGCATCTATGAAGAAGTATCATGACTATTTTATGTTATGTTATGAAAAGACAATTTGTATGTTAAGACAAAAATGAATGTTTGTAATGTGATGTTTGAAGTTTTAAATTATTCCGTGAAAGTTTAAATAACTCTTATTTTAGAACTGTGTTTATGAGTAAATCCAAAACCAAAGTAGTGTTACCGGGAACGGGTCCTTACAAATCAAGAAGAAAATGGTGTTCCATAGTTTTTTTTTTTTTTTTGAGTGAAAGAAATGGAAATGGAAATGAAAAGAAAGGAGGAGTTATTTGATGGAAATTATTTTCTTTCCAAATTGGACGAAGTATGAGGGAAAAGAAAAGAAAAGGATTATAATTACCATATTATCCCTTCTCATATATATTAGGTGTTTGTTTTCTTATGTTATCAAACAAAACCTAAAGCGCCGTTCATCATCAAGCATACCCACCAGCCACAACCGTTCATCATCGGAGTACACCGCGTCTTGATGCATGTTCTTCTCTTACCAGGTATTTTAAGTTAATCTCATCTTGTATTGATTTTACATCTTATTCAATTAGGTTTGTAGTGGCCGATTAAGTATTAATATGGTTTTTGAATTGAGTAAATTAGGTATGCTTGTTAACGACAGTACAGTATGCACCCTATCTATAGAAATTAGAATAATTGCTAAATAGCACCCAACAAGTTGACGAAAAGGAAGGATATGTTCCTTGTTGAAGTTTTGTTATTACATTTATCATTTGCATTTATTCAATTTTTATAACAAAGTATCTTTTAATTAATGTTATTATGTGAAAGTCATCATGAGCAAACAAGAAGTCATTGAAAACACTGGTAAGAAGGAACACTTCAAAGATGATGGATGAAGCATTCATTCAAGCAACTATAAAGCTAACTATAATATGATAATAGCATAGATATGATGGATGAAGCATTCACCTCACAAGCATACAATAATATGATTGAGGAGCTAACTATAAAGCTTCAAATGGATATTACCAAAAATCATCTGAAGCATCGTTTAATAACTTTGAAAGAGTGTTTTTCTCAATGGTAGGATATGTTTCAAGGAACTTCCTTAAGTGGTTTCTCATGGAATTTTGATACTCAACTAATTGAGGCGGAGGACGAAGTGTTGGAAAAATTAATAGCCGTAAGCATTTTAAGCTTTTAAGCATTTTTTATTTGTTTCTAGGGTGTCCAACAGAAACTGGTTTGGAACCGGAACCGGTTTGCATGATACAAACACTCATAATGTACTGCACATGATCATGTGCAGCAACTTAGGCTCTTTTAGTGACGTAACTTGCCAACATAATCATTCATGAAATTAAAAATTAAACACTATTGATTTATTAAATATATCTGCCTGCATACTGTATGTATGCATATAAATTAAAATCCAAATATGTATTATAGTCACATATGACTCTAATAAGAATTGAATATATCTAATATGGAATATTTTTAAAAAATATAATATAAATAAATCTTACGGTCCGGTTCGATTTCATACGGTCAGGTTTTAGCATAAATCGTAAAGCAAACCGTTTTGAAATTCTTTGAGCAGACCGACCGATAGTTAATTGAAAGAACCGACCGTGAAACAAAACCGATGACCGGTTTGGGCGGTTTCACGGTTTTGAACTGAATTGTGAACACCCCTAATCTTTAGACTAAAAAGTCAGCTATAATACTATTTTCTTTATTGTGTTAAACAGTTAAAGGCTGATGCTGTTAAGTTGAAGACAAAAAGGGTGTCAAACTACAATGAAATGCTAGAACTATTTGCAAGAGATAGGGCATTCGGTGCACATGCTGAATCTGCTAAGGAAAGAAATGCTCGACTGCAGAAGAGTGACAACAATAAAGTAGAAACAATTTTTGAACTGGATGGCTTACTAGCATCCGAAGAAGTGACTTTGGAGAACCAACACAACTTTGATGATGACATTCAAGTGTTAGATACTTTGGTTTCTTCACCTGAGCGATCTTTAAATGTAAAATAATTTTAAAGTAAAAAAAGAAAACTTGAACAAGAAGATAAAGCGTTTAAATCGAAACTTGTGAATTGCCTTTACAATGTGGTTAATGCTATTTCAGAAGGCAATAAAATATGGCAGAACGAACAAGATAATTGATTGAGCTTATTATCGCGAGTTTACAGATGAGGAAATTTGAAAGGTATTGGAGCCAATGGGCTTGGAACCCCATGAAATACCGGACGCCTTAATTTATTTGGCTAGCAATCAAGCAAAAGCAAGGACCTTGTTTTAGTTGTCCTATATAGATGCGTGTAGGTATACTAAAAGGCATGATGAGGGACGGTAAGTAAGTGAGTTCAAGAAATGGTGAATTGTTAGTAGTTTTAGGTTATGGATTCGATGTTGTTTTTAGTAGTCATCTTTAGATGCCACATGTTTTTTTTGTAATTCTGCAAAGATGGCATTGTTATTAGTTGTTGGTTATGTATTTTGATACTATTATTAGTTGTCATCTTTAGATGCAATGCGTTTTTTTGTTATTTAGGCATAGATGACATTGTTAGTAGTTGTTGGTTATGCATGGATGCTAAAAACAATTATCATTTGGTTATGATAAAATAATTACTTTTATGCATTTGTTGATTCTTGGCTTTATTGTTTTGTTTGGGCTAGTGTAGGGCATAAAATGGAGAGAATGCAGACTGCATTTATTCATTACAATATGTTTTTTGTTCAGTTATTAATCAAAATTTTCATTTAGTTATTATATATATTACAAATAGCAACTTTCTGTTGCATCACAGGTTCAAGTTGTACAAGGCTTTATAGGCTGACTCTGTGAATCTTAGAGGGTGTTTGGGATTGAGTTTGAAAATTTTGGCTTATTGGCTTCTTCAAGAAGCTAATAAGCAAAAAAGGTGTTTGGCAAATGTAAAAACCCTTTTTGTTTTGGCTTTTTAATTGGCTTGAAAAAGCAATTTTCCAAAAGCCCTAATTTGGAGCTTTTCAAAAATGCTTTTGGCTTTTTGATTAGATTTTTACTAATCTACCCACCCTTTACCTTTTTTGGTCATTTTATGTAAATAAGCTAAGCCAAACATTTTTTAAAAAGTGCTTATGGCTTTTCCAATCACATAAGCTAATCCAAACACTTTTTTAAAAACTCATTTTCAAAAAGCCAGAAGCTAATAAACACTTTTAACAAAAAGCACTTTTACACTGTGTTCCCGAGTTTCATTTAAAGGAGGAAAGGAAAGGAAAATGAGAGATGGAAAAAGTTTGTTGTGTTCCCGAGTTTCATTTAAGGAAGGAAAGGGAAGGAAAATATAAAAAGGGTGTTCCCGAGTTTCATTAAATGAAAGAAAAGGAGGGGAGGGGAAAGAAAGTAAGGGGTAAAATAAGAAAAATTGTGTCTTTCCAAATTGGAAAGATTAGGAAGGAAAGAAAATAAAAATGAAAGAGCTGATGCCAAAAGAAAAGATAAGAAGAGAATTTGAAATTTTCTTACCATTTCTTCCCACCTTTGCTACCCTCATTCCATCGCAGGCTAAATCGATCTATAAATGTTATCGCGCCCAAGAACCCTGAATCAACTTCTCCCTCTCAAACGCATCATTGGCTGGTGATTTCTTATGGAGATTAGGGTAACGGCTTGACAGTTAGGGTTATTCTTAAATTTGAAATGGTTTGTTTTCATGCGTTTCCCCGTTTACGCAGGTCACTCAATAGCCCTAGATCAATCTTTATATGTTCTTCGTCACCGTATTTAGCTCTATTGTTTCATTCACTTATCAGAATGGTAATGTAAGCCAATTTCAATGGTAACTTAGGTTTGCTACTATAAGAAATGAAATTGATAAGGTGTCAAGTGTGATGGGATTTGATTAGTAGCTACTGCTGCACTTTTGCTTGGATGTGTTGCAAAACTAGCCAACTCTGTTACACTTGCCCTAGACTAATTGTTCAGGAACACATTACTTTTGTGAGGGCATTACCGGTGATCATGTTTGTTAAAAAGTAATTTGTTAGTTTAGCATTGCTGGAGTTCCAGCTGATTAAAATATGAACACTAAAAAGATCATACAAGATGATTGGACTTCAAAATGGGAACAAGAATTAGAGTTCCTGTGTATGTTCAGGTCAAAAGTTAGTATGGTAATTTCCACATTTAGATTTTTATTTATTTACTTCTATTAACACTTAATATAAAGTTTCTTTGCAGTATCAACGACTTCTATGGTTACCAGAAAGCTTTTGTCACCTTCACAGACCCGCAATGCTAAAGTTTGTAGGCTTGTAGCTCTATTACCTAACAATGGTTGGGTTGGGCATCAGATAAAATGGGCTTCGATTATGCCTCTGTATAACCTTAGGTAAGTCGCACCATTTTTTTCTTTTTTTTTTTGTTAATATTTTTTTTAAGGTAATAAGTAGAAGTAGAATTACTTCATTTTAGACAAGTGAATAATGCAAAAGATTTTGAACAGCCATGTATTTAGTATTGCTGCTTTTTTTTTTGGATGATTTTTTTAATAAATAAACTATTTGGTTGCTAATGTTTCTTTATGTTGCTTCTCATCCTAATAGTGTTTAAAGAGATAGAAAAGCTACATGCTCTCCTAACCAAGGATACAAACTTCCCAGCATGATGAATCCGAAAAAAACAGGGTTATAGCTGTTCAACTACCTCAGGAAAATCTTCGGACCCGGCTGCCAAACTACTTCAGAAATTGTCCTAAACAACATGGCGTAATTAAACTTTACATAGATATAGAAAAAAGTACATAGGTGAAGTGAGGTGGTTGGGTAATTTGGTGTTTGCAAATTGCAATACTGTGTTACTTTAGGTTTAGAAGATTCAATATTTGGGTAATATTGTGTTTATGTGTACACAAATTTGAGTCATGTGGCGTTTCAAATGAAAGTCTGCTACGTTAAAACTGGTTGTAATGTGGTAACGTTTTAATGATTTACAATACTGAATAAATGGGACATCTTCCAAACATGTAAAGCTTGTATGTCAACATTGGTCTACAGGTTGCTCACCTATATCCGGCTTACAAACAATGTTGCACGGATCCCCGCCGCAACGCGCGAGGGTAACTTACTAGTAAATATACAATTTGCAACTTATGTGTGCATAAACATGTGTACACTATGCATCAAGTGTGTTTTAATATATTTTTTTTTAACTTTTAACCCTATATTTTCTATGATTTACTTTTAACACTTATACTTTTTATCCTTTACAAGTTTGTCACAAACCATTTTTCATTTTTATTTTCAATACTTTTCCGGTTTTAACTTTGGTCCTCAATACTTATCATCTTCTAAAAACTCTGGTCTAAATTGTGAGTTAACATACTGCAATGAGTGTGTGAGGTTCAACGTTTCAATCGTAAGTTGACATAGTTATTATTGTGTTTTGCGTTTCAGTCTAATTTTTCTTGTTAGCATGCCACAACAGGCATGCGTAGTTGAACGTTTTTACATCTACTTTTCATTGGTTTACCAGTCCGTCGCGAAGCGAGGGGCCAACACATATATCAACACACAAGTTCGATAAAATGTTAAACATTACCTTTTTCATGGTTTTACGCCCCCCACCGCAACGCGGGGGGGCTTAATACTAGTTACATCTAAAACATACTGCTTATATGAATTATGGTTTTTACATAGGAAGAGATTATATATTGCATTGCTTATATGAATTAAGGTTTTTACACTGGAAGACATTATATATTGCATTTTCTTGGTTTACATCCGTTCAGATTTTCAAGTTCATGGGCTTAAATTCCCCGACGCATATCCTATCTAACTTATCATTCTTAATATTCTTAATATGTTACTAGATCATAGATTGGAGATCGAGCAGGAGTTAAGTTTGTTTTTTTACTAGATCATAGAAACGAGCAATGGAGAATAGAGAGTAATGCATTTTTTTATTTTAATCTTACCTAAGGGTATAATGATAAAAGTTTAGCATTCTTTTCTTTTCCTTCCAACTACGGAGCACATAAAAGGTTTTCTTTACTTTCCTTTTCATTAAACTAGGGAACACAAAATAATATCAATTCTTTTCTCTCTTAATTCCTTTCTTTTTTTTCCCGCTTTAATTGAAACTCGGGAACAGAGCGTTAGACTGGCAATGCGATCCAAAGGGATCTCTTGACCATTCAAAATGGAAACCGATGACAAGAATCGTTCCCAAATAGAGGCTTTATCTTTCAAGAGTTCAACCGCTTGATCCTAATTTTCAATACTAACAAACCTTCAATCCCCCAAGGTAGGACAATTCTGCATCCATAAAACCAGCTTCATTAAGAGTCACCCTGATCACACACAATGAGTCAACGTTTTTTGCTACCCCGAGAACTAATCTCTCAACCATCTGACCCGGATAGCATAACCCTAGCCTTTCCAAAGAAGTTTCTTTCTTTGGATCTGCCACCGGGTTCAACCCACTATTTTCCACCACCGCTTTGTAAGACACACCCACCTACTTAAAAGAATGAATACCTACTCCGTTAACGCTCCCCATATCCAACGTACCTTGATTGACCGGAGGTATCCTCTTAACTTCCACAACAGCACCTCACTTATATCTTATAACGCGTCAGAGACGTCGACAACGGCCTCGAAAACTTCATCCTTTTCAACTCCTTTGCAAATTTCTCCACCTTTAACACCCCTTTGAATATAATGAAACCGAATCTATTACCCCTAGATCCTTTTTCGCCACATATTCATCTAACATAGATCCCCAAAACCAAATACCATTCCAAAAAACTGCTACGTAAGCCCCCTCAGGAATGCTCGAAACATAAAAGGAAGACTCTCTGATACGGCCTTGACTTCCTCCACTACCGGAATTGCGCCGCCCTCTAACATCTAATCTCTCAACTGTGATGGCATTGACCGGAGGTATCCTCTCAGGTCCTGTTCGTTTCAAGGATTTGGAAGGAATTCTAAGGAATGAGATTTTAAATCCCATGAATTAATATGTTCGTTTCATTAAATGAAAGAATGGAAATGGAAACTAAATCCCATCAAATCCCACATTTCATGGGATTTTAAAATCCCACCTATTTTATAAGGATTGTTATGGAAAATGAAGGATTGTGTTATTAACCCTAATCAGTACTGTGGGTGGCAAATGGGTTGGGTTGGGTCGAAACAGTCATGGGTCGGAACGGGTTAGGGTCAAAAGGTTCGAGTCAGAACGGGTCCGGGTAGGAATGGGTCAAGGTCGAAACAGGTCAAAACGGGTTTCGGGTCGGTTTGTTTTTTAAGAACGAGGGCAAAGGCGAAAACGTTTTAGTTTTTTTACATTTTTCGTTTTTGATTTATATTTTGAGTTATGATTTTTTTATTAATTATTTTGAATTATTTTTTGTAGGGGTTTTTATTGTTAACCCCTCGAAAAAAATTAATAGAAAAATCATAACTCAAAATATAAATAAAAAACGAAAAATGTAAAAAAACTAAAACGTTTCCGCCTTTGCCCTCGTTCTTCAAAAAAAAAAAAACCGAGAGTGAAGAAGATTCCAATTCCAATACATATTAACCAACCAAACACATAATAAGGATTCTCAAACATTCCATTCCATTCCATTCCAATTCCAATTCCAATTCCTTTAAAAATAGTCGTGAAACGAACGCGCCCTTAGTCTTTAATATTGTTCTTGTTATTCTTTTGTGCTTGATCCAGTCTACAGACCTACTATCTTAGAGTCTAACCCATTCTACGGGTCTCTGTGAGAGGATTTCAAAGAAAAAGGAGAAGAGTTACATATCTAATTTTAAGGCTATGATGGCAAAAAAAACCAGAAGGACCAAATAAAACCTCCACTTAAGGTCCTAATACCATCCACGAGGTATTGGCTGGCTGTCACATTTGCAATACATGTGAACATTTTTTGTATGAATGTGCTAAAAATCAGTCCCAAAACAAATTTACCGTTGATATAACTCAAACTAAGGAGTACTTAGTTTCCAGGACTACTGTTACAACATGGGATCGAATATGGGTTGTAAATTGTAAACACATAGTTCCATAATCATGTGATAAAGAGTTTCGACTAAAAGGGCTGTGTTTACAAACTTTGGATGTGGTTTGCGAATAGACACTGATTGTTATGTGTAGAGCTAAATATATTAGGCTTATATATCAGATAGTATTTCAATGTAATTTGTTGTTTCATTTAACTTTCATTTAATCATTGTATGGGAACAAGGCCCTTTTGGCTGTAACAAGTCCAATAGGCAAGACCAATTTTGTAACACCCCGACCAATGGTGGAATGTCGGCGTGAAACGATTACTCAAAACACATGTGACACTAATAAATGTGACAATAATACAATTATTATTAATTTCAACATAAGTACACAAATTGTTACATTAGACATAATGGTTTTCAAAGAACCTCAGATACCTGAAAATTAAGAGCTCTCAATATAATGTATCATGTCTAAATATGGAAGGAATCGAAATAAAAAATCGATGTCGTTATACTTTTGTATACTATGTAGTGCTTAAAATATGCAATGATGAGGATCAAGATTCAAGATCTGCCTATGAATGAAAACATATAAAGGGGATTAGCCAAAGTGAAAAGATGCAAATAAGCCAGAGTCGTATTCTCTAATATAACAGAAAGTTTTTTGTACCAGTAGTCCATACAAAAGGGTCTTTTATGTGAATTATGAATTAAGTTATATAAGGCAAAATTGTGGGTACAAGAATTTTTCAATGATCCATGATCGATTATGAGGAGACACATTCTCCAATGGTGGAAGCAACGACTTTCCGATACCTAAATAGTCTAGTAATACAAAGAGAGAATTGATTAGCGTCTAATAAATTTTGTGATTCAGTTGCTACTGAATGTTTACAAGAAAGTCTCTTAAAGATTTGGATTATCAAATGATCATGTAAGGTAAGTTCTTAAGAACACAATGACTATTGTGTATAGAGTCATATTTGAATACGTTACAATTATTGAATATGTTGAACATAAACGGAAGTCCTGAAGAGCTTCCTAAGCTAGTTGAATACTTTAAAGGTTAACTGATACATCTTAATGATGTAATTCTTGTGCTTTAATAAGCATACATATAGAAGATAATGTCCTTGATGAGCATAATATCTCAATAAATAAAGATATGGTACAATATGGATTTTTGATATGCTATACAAAAACTGATCTATTGAATGAGCAAGTTTGTGGAGCAAAAATCCCGAAAAAGTGATTGCACATGCATAACTTGTCAAGATGAAAAGAAATCCACGATGGATTGAAAAATACATGGAGTTATGCTTATTACGTATGGACTAATATAGTCGGATTGAACGTAGTCCAATCAAGAAATATTTTGATAAGAAGGAAGATAAGTTAGATGTAATTAACTATACTTTTATCAAATTTTTACTCTTAAAAGTTCATATAATCATAGTTTTACAGTGATGATGTAAATATCATCGAGAGAAACTACAGAACTTATAGGAGAATTTTTAAAATACCTTGACATGATGTGATTATTACTCGACCTGCAGTTCGAGTATATATGTAATTATATGTTTATCAATGCATCAAAGTACATCTAAAAGATGTTGAAACATTTTACCAAAGACAAGATTCATTCTTTGAACACGTTAAAGGATGTCTAACAATACACTCTATATAATGTTCTACATGAATATGAAATATTATTAGTTTGGAAATACCACAATTAAATGCATAAGTGCATTATATTGTATCGTTAGCTATATATGATTATTATTTTCTTCATTTATATCATCGGCATGTGTCTAGTTATGAGACGTCAGAATGAGTTAAAACATATAGTTCAGGTATGAAACATATGCGTTTATATTTTACCAACCCATCAAAACAAGTTTTGTTTGTCTTGTCATGCAGAGAAACACAACAAGACATCAATACAATAGTGTATAGTTACGAAATGACACAATAGAAGTTTTAACGTGAAGATCATGCAACATTGTTCAACCTAACAATACGCATGTCAAGGACGAAGACAAAATTGATTGAGTACAAAAGTTTTGAAGCTTTCACAGAAGATCGATATTTACCATTCTAACGGATATATAAATCAGGAGGAGACAATACGTGTTGTACTCTTTTTCCCTTGGCTATGGTTTTGTCTCACTGGGTTACCTAACAAGGTTTTTAACGAGGCGGCATCTCTAAGCGTATGAAGTTGATAACCAGGGGGGTATTATGAATTATTATTGTGGTTATCAATACCTAATATAGATTAGGCTTTTTCGCCTAGTTATTTTTTCTTATATATACATCTTATTGTAATTCATTATCATACATATAAAATTGGATGTGACTCAATGGTAGAGCACTCACTTTACTAGTGAGAGGTAGGGGTTCAAACCTTATTATCACTAATTTATATGGGAGATAAGAGGGATGACCCTGGCTTGCCAGGGTGTTTGAGTCATGATCTCACCCGGTTTTACCTGCTCCTTGCTGTTGTACCGTTTGGTGGGCGTAAGGGTCGGGTTTTATCTGGGGAATCCCTCAATAGGTGGACCGCTAGGGGCTCCGTCCGGACTCGTGGCCGGCTCGGGCTACCTTTAGCCAGTGGAGGCCGCATACGAAGCACCCGGTATTACTTAGTTAGTCGTTCAAAAAAAAATTATATTACATATATAATTAATGAAATCTCCATCATTCTCTCCGGATCTCTTTCTCTTGATCTTTTTGTTAATTGGCTAGTTTCAAAACAAAATTCAATTCTCCTACTATTTAATGGTTAATGTGGTTTTTTTTATTTATGTTCAGACCTTGCTTTTGACATAGTCAACATAGATGACTTGAATTTATTATCCAACTCCTAAAATGCCCTGGTTTCTCCACCACAAAGAGTACGTTTTGGGTTATGGGTTCTGTTTGATTTCATAATTTGTATTCAAAATTCTTCTGACCTGGTCAATATAGAAGAAATATTTGTATACTATTTATTATCTAACTCCTTAAATATCTTGCATCTCATCTCTCTCTTCCATCAAAGGAAAACATGCTCAAACTGTTGTTACGGTTGTTATCTTTTATTTTCATACACTTAATCCTTACCACCACCACTTCAACTCAACCTGACTTCCTCTCTTACTTCTGCGAAAACGCGGCTAACTATACCGTAAACAGTAGGTACCAAAGAAATCTTGACACCACCCTCTCCGCCCTCCCCACCACCAACAACGGCTACGGTTTCTACAACCTCTCCACCGGCCAAGGCAATGATACGGTCAACTCGGTCGCCCTTTGTCGAGGCGACGTCAACCCTGACGTGTGTCGGAGTTGTCTTAATGACTCCATTGTTAAGTTGCCTCAAGTCTGCCCTAACCAAAAAGAAGCCATAGGATACTATGACTACTGCTTGGTGAAATACTCAAACGAGATAATACTGAGAAGCACACGAATAAAGATTTATGTGGCTCTGGGTAACCCCCAGAATGCTACGAATATTGATCGGTTCAATGGTGCTTTGCGGCCACTCTTGAGGAATCTGAGAGGTAACGCGTCTGCAGGCGGTTCTCTACGGAAATTTGCCAGCGGGAGCACTAATGGTCCAGATTTGTCAACTATCTACGGGCTTGCGCAGTGTACTCCAGACTTATCTGACATGCAGTGTGATACTTGCTTGGAGGATGCTATCCGTCAGATTTCGAATATGTATTATGGTAGAATTGGAGCAAGAATGCTTCTGCCTATGTGTAATTTTAGATATGAGTCGTATCGGTTTTTTAACCAGACGGCTCCAGTCATCGCACCATCACCACCACCAATTTTGCAGCCATCTCCGCCAGTTGCTCGACCTTCACCTCCACCAGGTATGAATTGTGTATATTTTCTTTGCACCGATCGAGTTAAAGCGACAATCGTTTACTTTGACTTATTGACTAGACAACGACTGAATTAAAGGTTCTTGGTTGGCCTACGCAGTTACGTCCTAGTCTAAGTTTGATTAATAACAGGAAAGAATTAATATTCAAAATAAACAACTCTAAAAGGATGTGGGGCTACTATTTCTTACGCGTCTCAACCATCACCGTCTATAATAAACAGTGACAAGTATGGTAATTGTAAAATACTAGAAAATATTTATATTTGTAAAATAATAAAGTAATTTTGAATAAAAGACAATAATAAACTAAGAAAGCTAGTATCATCATTTTATAAACATATATATGAGTTGTAATAACTCGCGTGCTGCACCAGGTTTGTGCAATAGAAAAATAAACCTCAGGTTGCAATAGAAAAATAAACATCTGACCATCTACACATCTTAATGTTACTTAATACACACACGAAAAGAAAAATAATATCACACCTAACGTTAGTAACTAAAAAGTCATAACATAGCACTTAAAAAAAATCTCAAAATACGAATCAAATTACTCAAGCTTAGACCTTCCTTCGTCGTGGCTGCAACACAGGTTGCTATGCCAACATCGGAGTGCTATCATAGCTTAGATTGAAGATTTAAGAGACAAACCGAGGACAACATAATGTACCTCCTGTTGTCGCTTCCATAGACAGTCGAAAATGGCATCATCACAAATACACCGACACGATAACAACTAGCAGCAAAACACCACCACTAGGGGTGTTCATATTTCGATTTGCATTCAAAACATTCGAAATTCAATTCGAATTCGATAATTAAGATTCGAATTCAATTCGATTCATATTCGAGTATATAAATCGAATACAAATAGAATATGGATTTATGTTTTATTATTCGATTCGATTCAAAATTCGAATTCGAATTCAAATTATATATATATATATATATATATATATATATATATATATGGGATGGTTCAAGAGAGAAATGAGATTACTGTGTTAAATGCAAGAAATGAAAACGGACCACTAGTTTTATTTTAGGTTTTAAATGCTTAAAGATAAATGGGGAAAGTATTAATGCATTCTCTCTATTCAATTAATATAACTAATCAAATTATTATAATTAGAAAATATTAAGAATTACTTATTTTTATAACTTATTTTCTCTCTCTTCAATTTTTATCCTACACAAGTACAATTTATTCATACATTAAAATTTCTTTTATCCAAAACCAATTTCTTGCAACTCAATATATTAATATCCATCAACACGTAGTTACATTGTGATGAATAGTACAAAAAACTATTTTACACGTGTTTGCATTAAATATCAACAAAAGAGTAAACAACCTACAACATATAACCTGCATCTGTTTTAAGAATAAGAAAACATATAACCTACACACGAAAAACATATGACCAACACACAAAATTCAGCATCAATAAACTACACACTCACACGAAAACGTATAACATACACACGAAAAACATATAATCTACACTCGAAAATTTTATCCTACATAAATACAATTTATTCATACATTAAATTTTTTTTTTCTATCCAAAACCAATTTCTTTCAACTCAATATATCAATATACATCAACACGTATAAAATTTGATGAATAATACAAAAAACTATCTTACATATGTTAGCATTAAATGTCAATAAAAAATATACATCCTACACAAAAACATATAACATATGCTTGTTCTAAGAATAAGAAAACATATAACCTACACACGTATATGATATATGTATCTTTATCTAGTTTATATAATTGTCGATGTCAAATTACATATGTAAGTTATATACTTTTTTGTATATCGTATGTTTTTATTGCTTAAAACAAGTGTAGGTTATATAATTTTGTGTATGTTGTATATTTATTGTTTATATTTAATGGACACATTTGTATGATATTTTTTTATTATTATTTATCACTATAATTTTTCTAAGTATATCAATTGAAAAAAAATATTATGTTTTGATATTATTGTTAAAAATTACGTGTTGATATATGCTAATAAATTGAGTGGAAATAAATTGTTTTTTTAATAAAAAGAAATAGTATTATATGAATAAATTGTATTTTTTTTTGGATAAATGAAGAGGGGGTAAATAAATTATATATAAAACTAAATTAGTGTTTTTATGTTTTTAATTATTGTAGTTAAATTAGTTAGGTATATTAATTAGAGAGAGATTTATTATTGTTATATTAGTTGTATTAGAGAGAATGCATTTATTGTTGCATTTACATTTTTTTCATTTCTTTTTAAACATTTAAAACCTAAAATAAAACTAGTGGCACATATTCATTTCTTTCATTTCTCGTAGTAATCTCATTTCTCTCTTGAACTTAAACCTATATTATATATATATATATATATATATATAGGGAAAGGATCAACAGAGAACTCCTCCGTAGAGAGAGAACTAGAGAACTAATAAACAAATATTTTTAATTTAATTAAAAAAATATTTTTAAAATTTTTTTTCTTTCATCCTTCTTATATGTTGTTATTTTTAACTAGAAAAAAAACATAAAAATAAAAAAATTAAAAAATTATAAAAAAAAACTCGTTGTAGTGCACATATGCAATAATCGACTTTTTTTTTACTTCATATGCGCATTAGTGTGTATTTTGATATGTGCAATACTGTTGAATAGCATATATGCAATTGTTTGTATTGTATTAGTGCAATAGTGTTATACTATATACAAAAAAAATCGATATAGTGCATATGTGCATTACTGCATTAGTATTGTATTACGTATATGTGATAGTGTGTATTGCATATAATTGTTGGTGTTGTATTTGCATGTATTCATTAGTATGTATTGTATAATGCAATTGTGTTGTATTATATGCAATAAAATATTATTGTATATATGTAATACACATTAGTGCACATATGCACTACATCGACCGTTTTTTTAAGAGCAATATCATCTTATTAGAAAGAGGAAAGAAAAAAAATCACAAAATATTTTTTAAAAAAAAAGTTAAAAATAATTTTGTATTAGTTCTCTAGTTCTCTCATTTAGAGGAGTTCTCTCTAGATCCTACCCATATATATATATAATTATTTTTTAATTTGTGTCAGTTCCATAAATAATAATTTTCATTACAAATTAATTAAGCCCAGTAGGCCATATTGCTATATCTTAGCCAATAGTAATAAGGGTGTTATTGACGTCTTGTTTTAAATATTTTGAATTTTAGACTATTTGTACTTTAATTTTGAACTTATTATCATGTGGCATTGTAGCTACTATAAATGTATATGTTTGTTTTGCAATTATGATTATGTTTTCAAAGTTTTTGGCATAGATAAACTTGAATCAGATCAAATTTATTCGAATTCAAATCGAACTTATTCGAATCGAGTTTCAAATACGAATTCGAATCGAGTTTTGAATTGGGCATATAATACGAATACGAATCGAATAGTTCAACTTTTAATCGAATATGAATAGTGGAGAAAAATAATTATTCGGAGTATTCGATTCGATTTAACTTGAAAATTTGTTATTCGATTCGATGGACACCCCTAACCACCACCACCACTCTATCAAACCACCGCTTGCGGCCGCCATCATCCTCAGCAACCAACAGCAAAACACTACCAAGCCACCATAGCATCACCGCCTAACCACCACCACCCCAACTTTGGCATACGACTTCCTGCCACCACCACCATCACGTTTCCGTGACGCTTAACTACTAGTCTAAGATCTCTCCACCACCATCACGTGGTATTGTACCATCAAATCGAACTTATTCGAATTCTAATTTCAAATACGAATTTCGAATTGGGCATATAATATGAATTCGAATCGAATAGTTCAACTTTTTATTAAATACGAATGCTGAAAAAAAATAATTATTTGGATTATTCGATTCAATTTAAATTAAAAATTCATTATTCGATTCGATGAACACCCCTAACCACCGCCACTCTATCAAACTACCGCATGCAGCCGCCATCGTCCTCAACAACCAACAGCAAAACACTACCAAGCCACTTGTTGTACTCTACTCTATTTGCAAAAAGTTTGATTTAGTAGTTTCAAGTGTTCAAACTAAACATAGTTTATCACTAACATATTTTAGTTTTTGCAGGCAAAAAGAATAATACGACAAGAACTGTGATAATCGTAACAATTATTGTGATAGTCACAGTCATAATAATTGCTTCACTTTGTATCATAATGAGATTCAGGAAGAAGAAAGAACAAATGACTTCCTCTCCAGCCCCTCAAAGTATTCAGAGTAAGTTCTCAAGTTAGAATTTATAGTTGGAACTAAGAAAAACTGGTATATAAGTTATCATATAAATGACAACGTTTCTAAAGTGACTTCTTACTCGCCTTACTTTCTACTAGCTGACACGACAACTATCGATATTGGCACCGCCGAATCTTTGCAGTACGACTTTAGTACTGTGAAAGCAGCAACAAATGACTTTTCTGAAGAAAACAAGCTCGGGAGAGGTGGTTTTGGAACGGTTTACAAGGTATGAATTTGTTAGTTAACTTACAACGAGTACATTATTTGGAGGTACTTTATTCTACTCTTTTAAAAATAAATGAAGAATGATGAAACTTAACCTCTTAACTATCATAAGTGTTAAAAAGCTCAAATATATTATACCTTATTTATAAAGGTGTATAAACAACAGTGCAGAAATATCATATTTGTACGTTGTAACAACTATGAATCTTTAAATAATTAAGCAATGTTATATGCTGTCATATGATATACACATAGGGTATTCTCGGTGAAGGGGACCATATAGCAGTAAAGAGGCTAGCATTGGATTCTGGACAAGGTGACACTGAATTCAAGAATGAGGTGTTGCTGATGGCGAAACTTCAGCATCGTAATTTAGTCCGGTTGATAGGCTTCAGCATAGAAGGAAGCGAACGACTTCTCATTTATGAGTTCATGCCAAATGCAAGCCTTGATCAGTTTCTATTTGGTATGTTCTTAAGAACACATATCCTTTCAAATACGACAAGTTGCATTGAACAGGAAGGGAAAAAATCAACTAAATAGCAGTCATATACTGGGGTTGGATATTGTAATTTATTAGCAAATTTGGCCATATTATCAACCAAATGCAAGATTTGATAGGTTTACAGTCTCATAGTATTACAAAGAGCATCATAACAATCTAAAAACTCCGTAACAAAAATGACGCTCGATCAATTTAATTTTATAATGTGGATAGAAGATGACGTTTAGTTGGACTAATACATGATATATGATATGGCTTGTAGATCCAGATAAACGTGTAGATCTTGATTGGGAAAAACGTTACAGTATAATTAAAGGAATTGCAAAGGGACTATTATACCTTCACGAAGATTCTCGTCTAAAGATCATTCATCGTGATATGAAGGCAAGCAATGTTTTGTTAGATGCACAAATGACCCCCAAAATAGCAGATTTTGGTATGGCAAGATTGTTTAAAAATGAGGAAACTCAAGCTGACACAAGCCGAATTGTTGGGACCTAGTAAGTACATTTTATTTAAATCTTATTTTTTTTAACTATAACTCATGAACCATTACGATTTTTTCAAAGTTGTGACTACAAATACAACCATCCTTTAAAATTTTTTTTTTTGACAAGTGTACGTTGCAAGTTTAATCGTCTAAGGTGGCTTTCTTAAAATATATTCTTAATAGTAAAAAATAAAAATGAAAAAACAAAAATAACAGTCATTTTTAAAAGCCAGTAATTAACTCCAAACGTATTATGAGGGGCCAATTTAAGTGGTGTACAATCGTTGTTTCAAGTTTCAACGATACATCATTTTCTCATGATCGTCATGTTGTACTAATGGTTTCATTCAGTATATATGTAACCGACTAAGCGTGTTTGAGGGTATGTGTCTGTATAAAGAAAATGCTAACCTTTTCATGTGTATGATTATAGCGGTTATATGGCGCCTGAATATGCCATGCATGGCCAATTCTCAGTAAAGTCTGATGTCTTTAGCTATGGGGTGCTAGTACTAGAGATGGTTACAGGCCAAAAGAATCAATGTTTTCAAAGCAAAGAAAGCGTTGAGGATCTTCTTAGCTTTGTAAGTATTCTCGCTTTCTAAGAAGTATGGAACAACACATATACAACACAAGAATCATATTATATTTGAGGATATATAGTCAATTAATCATTTTATATTCTATCTGTAGTATACGAATCCTTGAAATAAGTTGTTAATATCTTTTAGGCATGGAAAAGCTGGCGAAATGGAACAACATCAGATATAATAGATCCCGCACTGAAGACAGGATCCGGTTCATTACGTGACATTATTAGAAGCATCCACATTGGGTTATTATGTGTCCAAGAAAATGTTAATGATAGGCCAACTATGGCTTCAGTTGTGCTTATGCTTAATAGCTTCTCTATCACACTTCCGGTACCAACAAAACCTGCATTTTTTGTACGCAGTACCATTGATCCTGAAATGCCACTCCTACAAGAGTTCAGTTCTTCGACAGAGAGTAGTGATTTAGGGAAGCCAAAAATATCCAAATCTAGATCCAGATCTTCTCAATATTCAGTAAATGAAGTTTCAATATCTGAATTTGGTCCTCGATAGGCGCCTAGAATGCCCTTGATATGCTACACATAGACCAGATGGTTTTCAGTGAACAAACACTATTTGACTTAATAATTTAAACTAGTTTCTAGGTTTGTGTATTATACGTTTTAAATAAATGTAATCTTACATATTTCGTGATAAAAAACCTTAAGTATCGCAGGGTTGAATAAACTTGTGTGCTAAAAAGAAGAAAAATTATGAAGTACTCCAATGACTAAGGAGCTAATAACCGAAGATGCAGTTTATAACAAGGAGAAAGTGAATATGGGGCTATTGCATATCTAAGTTAGATGTGAAACCCATCAGAACTACGTAGTTTTGATTTAATAACTCTAAAATTAATTTAATCATTTTTCCTGCTCATAATTACCTTCATTATTTTTGGATACTTTTCCTTTTTTTTCATGGGATCCCACATCAATATCGAATTATATTGCTTGTGTCTGTGTTCCATTTTTTGTGATAATTGTGTATTTAAACTTTTTTTTGTTGAAGTTATTCGCTAAAACTGATGGGTTCCGTTCAGGCAATTTATTTTTGTAGCTTCAATCAAAATCAAAAGTAAATGTTTACACACATTAGAACTTGTTGATATTTTCAATTTTCATGATTTCTTAGAATAGAACAAAAATGAAGTCTGGAAAATATGTAATTCATGTATGATAATTGTAACATTTCGGGTTTTCCGTATTCTTATTTGTATTCGTTTTATCGATTTGCGAACGTTATTAGGATTTTTATCATAATAATATGAAGCATTTATAAGTATTAATGATTTGCATGTTTATTTTATACCCTTTACATTTTCCATAATGTTCATTTCTTGTTTTAACAAAAAAATGTTCAATAATAAACCACATTTCAAACTACAAGGGTCTAACTTGTCAAAAACCAAAAATCTCCCTCCTTGGGTCGGGGCGCCGCGCGGCGGCATCACCATAGATTGGCCATGACACATCTGATCAGCTTGTTTGTTTGTTAAGCCTTCTTAGTTCGTTTTTAGCATGTAAATTGCTTATTTTAGGACTAAATCGAGTAAATTAAGCCCCATTAAAGGATTATAACCAAGATACTTGTCCATGCTCATTTCCCCTTGGCAAAGAACGAATTTTACTGGTTATTATATTGATTTCGTCATTAAATGCTTATTCGGTTTCTTAAACGAGTGAAATCACCATATTTGGTTCGTTTTTGTGTTTCCTATATAAACAAGACATATTTTCCTCTGCAATAATTTCCCTAAACCCTAATTATATCTTCTCCAGCCGTCACTCATCTCTGCCCATCATAAACTTCTTCGGTTTTGCCTTATTGTTTGAAGATACAAGCCTTGAAGGTTGACTTTTCTTATATATCGACCTTTGACTCTTCTTTTTGGTTGATTCTTTCACTTTCTGGGTAAGTTGTAAACTGTAAAATCGTTTATACGTATTCACTAGTCAATAACCTTCTATCAATTTCCATGGTCGAGGGTGTTGACTGGTCAATTTGATTAAAACCCGTTAAAGGCCAAAACAGTCAACAAGTTTGTCTATCCGTTTTCTCATGCTTCTGGTCAGAACCGACGTTCGATCTAGAAGACTTTTATTCTCCTAACGAAATTTTAAGGCTATTGACCAAAACCCGACTTCCGACTCGCTGCTCGGATTCAAGTCAGTACCGACTCGCTTAAATCTTTAATTTAACATAACCGGAGTTCTAGACATCCGTTTGGAATAATTCCAGCGGCATTAAGTTCATTTTTACTCATATTTTCTATTCTCAAAGTTTCAGGTTCAGTTGGTTTGTTTCGTTCGATGCGTTAGTGGACGACTTGCTTAATTATTAACTCGTTTATTATTATATTTATTCACTTGCCTTCGATTTAAGGTGAGTTTTATCATTCCCCTATTTTACTCAATTTTCACAAGTTTTTGGGGACATATGCGTATTATCCGTGTTTCGATTTATCTATATATCTCAAAATAGCAAACGTGTAATTTTGTGTGATCTATCAAATATACTTGCTACATGCTTACTTGTTTACTTTATCACATTTGAAGAAGTCCAACATATTTTCATTTATAGTATGATCATACTATTGACCCACGCCTGATTCTCTTGGCAATGGTCTTGTTACTTGCTCATGGTTGACCAACGCCCGATTCGCTTGGTTATCATCAATTGATACCTTATTTGCTCATGGTTTGATTTATTTACCGCATCTTATTACGTTTTGCTAATTTCATATAATATTATTATATCATTGCAAAACTAGTGATAATCTCACTCAACTTTATGTTGACAAACTCTATTGTATTTTCTACGCATATGTAGGTTATCGATTGACTTGAAGATTGAAGTTTTGGAAACTTAGTAAACACCTTAGGGTTTAATGAAGACAATTTATCTTTAAATTGTGTTTGGGTTATATTTGCTTTGTTTGGATTATTTGTTGATGTATTGGATATTGTGTGCATTTTAAATGAAATAATTAATTTAATAGATATTATCACATTTATATTTATGATAGTATCTTCGAGCGGTGAACAATCGGCTCACGCCCCGACATTTCCGCCTTAGGACGTTGGGGTGTGACAGACTAGTATCAGACTCGAAGGTTATAAGATAGGTCATTAGAAATTTTCCTAGACATATAATTAGGACCCTATACGTGCTTATCTGAATGCCTTATATGCTTATTAAATTGTTTACAGCTTATATAGATTAATTATTTTATTTTGTTTTATTTATTGCACACACACACAAATTTCGAGGCTATGCCTCACATTCAAAATATTTTCTAAATCTTATATTTTTAGTAGATTATCCTTTTATTTTGGGAAATTCCTTAAGAATTCCCGAGTTTTGTTTTTACTCCCTCTCTTTAGGGCATGGGAGTATGACATGTTCGGCAAGTAACCGTAAGGGGTGCGAGAAACTGTGAGTCGGCCTTGGGAAAACGGTTCCAAGAACCAAAGGTAAGACGCTATTCCTTACATGGAGGATAACCTGACCACAATACTCGAGCCTCTATGCCAAAGCAGAACAAGATGTCATACGACCGAAACCCTAAGTGGTTAAACGTAACCGGCTAAACGGTTGCATTCCTTTTATAAAACCAAATTCACGATGGTTCGTGGCTAAATTTGGGAAAAAACTTCCAAAATTGAATTTTTAATTATTTTAAATGCTTAGTTGGGTGAAAATCCATGTAAATCCATGGGCACTTCAACTATCCATTTCTCAACTCATTTTCAACTTGATTTTTGGTTGGAACGTATCGTCCGTGGTGGTTCACAAGATACTCCAACTACCTATATTTGGATTCGATATTTCGATATTTAGTTGAGTCAGTTAAATGCCATGTAACGCTCATGGGCCGACCAACTCCATTGATTTGATAATTCGTTAATTAGTTGGGTCAGTTAAATGCCATGTAACTCTCATGAGCCGACCAACTCAATTGTTTGTTACTTGTTATTTTAATTGGGTCAATAAATTGCCATAGAACGCTTATGGTAAGCCCAATTCACAATATTTATTTTGCTTTATTTAGTTGTGTCATTCAAATTGTCATGGAAAGCGCATGGGAGGCCAACTCATTTGATATGTAAATTGGGTTCTCGAGCTACCATGGAATGTCCATGGAAAGCCAACCCAATCGCATTTCATTTTTGGATTTTATTTCTAGATAAACATTGGTTGATTAATTTAAATAACTCAAAATTTTTCACATGGTTTTAAATTTTTGCGCATCTCCAAAACATGATAATTCACTAGCACAATTCTATTTAAATTCGTGTCCCTACTATCTCGCATTGACTCATTTCCACAACTTACCCATTATCTAATTAAATTTCATCTTTGGTCCTCATAGAATGTTTCCCTAAGAATTCATCATCGTGATCAACGTCGTTCATCTGCTTCTCACGATCGCCGTCTGACTACAAGAATCGCCAAGGAGTTTGCTACTGCTATGCCGTTAACCAAATAACCACCAACCTCAACAAAACCAAAATGCCCCGAACAAGAAATCTTATACTAACTCATACCCGTTATGCTGTGCTTGCAATTATCATTTTGTAATGTTATTTAAATTATCTACTCTCATTTATTTCAATTTCTCAAACTATAAACTATTGATCGCATAACTTTAACTATAAATATTTTACTACCTCTTGTTTTTCCTCAATCTCATGTTACTTTTCACAACTTATCTTCCATCTTATAAGTCTTTATTGTTAAAACTCAATTATTGTAATTTTATTACTGACTTAATTTTTCATCCTCCAAATTTAATTTCCATTATTAAATTAAATCTTCCATTAATTAATTTAATTTTTTGTCATTAACTTGACTTTTGATTAAATCTCCATGGAAATCCATGTATACCTTGATCACTCACTTTATTTATTGACATTTTTACGATTATTGTTGGACTTTCATTTTTATTAAGTTTTGTTATTTAGTTGAAATTAAACGGTGGTTCATAAATATTTCAACTCCCTACTTTGATTTTTGATACATCTTGAAAACTTTGAACGTTTTAATGATAACTTCGTTGGTTGTTAGAATAGTCATGGTGGTTCATGCATTTCTAACCTCGCCCTTCTCTTATTTTATCGAACTATTTCACATTTCATTTTCGTTTCACTATTAGATTTAATATTTGCTATTTACTTAGGTTTCCATGATAAATCATGGATACTACAATTTACATATTCCATAATATTTATAACGATTTTGTGGAAATAGGAAGATTCCTCATAATTCATGGGTTCTTCAATTACCCACCTTATATTTTATCTAATTTTAAAGATTTAATTGGAATATGACTGTCTCAGTGATTTGGGAATATCCGCTTCCCAATTTAATCTATTTACGATTGGTTTGAATACGTACATTTCCGCATTTTCATTAACATTTCAATTATTATTTACTAATTATTATAATATTTTAAAGAGTAAAGTGCCAAAATCGTCCCTGAGGTTTGGTCATATTTGCGAATTTCGTCCAAAAATATTTTTTTTCGCAAGTTGACCCTCGATTTTTCCCAACCGTTGTCAATTTCTTCCAAATTGTTAACTCGGTCTAAATTCAACGTTAACTTATGGGTGTTACTGTCCTTTTACATGTTTGTTTACATTAATTGTTATCATGTGTTTGTTTGATGACATATATTAGGGACGAGCTCGGTACCGGTACCGAAAATCCCGATCCCGAAAATCGCAAATGTTTTGTACCGGTACTGGTATCGAAATGTTTGGTTCGGTAACGGTACGGTACCGGTACCGGGACGGTACCAGTATTTGAGGTAAAATTCGGGAAATACCGGTACTGTACCGTACCGGCCCCGAAAATTCAAAACCTTGGTACCGACTGTACCAAATCGGCACCTATTTCGATGCCGGTATCGATTTTGCTCATCTATGACATATATGACATTTCACGATTCCTATGTTTGAATCCGGTATATTATCTGTTTGTTTATTCTTATTTATTTTTAGTCATATAAGAGGTTTAGCTCAGCATAATAATAACAATGTAAACAAATATGTAAAAGGACAGTAACACCCCTGAGCTAATGTTAAATGGCACTTTACTTGAAAAAAATATTTTGGATGAAATTCTCAAATATGACCAAACCTCAGGGACGATTTTGGCACTTTACTCATATAATAAAGAAATAGTGAAAAGACATGTCTATCCCTGACTTAACGATTAAATTTAATGAGGTTAGTGATTTGGATGTAGTTGGCAAGAATTGAGAAACGCGGAGGGTCCATATGCAAAAAATAAACGTTTTGGACTAAATTCGCATTATTTGCCAAACCACAAGGACAAAAATGTCACTTTACTCTATTTTAAATAGAATTAATCTCATCTCAAAATCACAACTTGAAAAGCTATAACTTTATATCAATTTCTCTTTAATCTCATAAGTTCTCAAACTAACCAAACTCGACTCATCAAAATTTTCGTTAACTATGTTTAAATTTAAACTTTCTGTCTTTAGAATTTCGTTCCTAATGGTTACGATATTTAAAGATTTCATATGTCTTTACTCATTTTAATATTTGTTGCTAAATAAACTTTTGCGTATTTCATCTCATGAATCAAGTTCTTTTATCTACCAAGGTTAACTTCTTATAATATCCTACTCTCAACTTGTTCTCATTCATCATGATTCATTTCGAATGCCTGCTTCAAGAAATCCATTTCAATCTTCAAAATTTATATTTTTGCAAATAATAGATGTTTTAGAAAGTACACTGCTTTATTAATCAACTTGAACATATATTTTTAGAATTGTTTCATACATTTATTATCTTTTGGATTTATATTTAAATTTATCAAAACTTTTGTTTCTCTCAAAAAATTTAGTTTTCAATGTTTTATAAACCACAAGATGGGGCGGATTATGCGGACCATCTGACGATAAGAGTAATTATGGATGCATACATAATTATCCAAGTCCTCGCATGGAGATCATAATATGTACAAATGTGTGGCCTAATCTAGAACCGAAAATAGTTTGAGTAACAGGATAAATGTTGAAATGATAAGGACATGGTGGATACGCCGCTGGTACATCCTATATATAACTGCCCTTATCAGATTGCCATTTGGAGTGTTGCTTCGACTATTAGAAGTTCTATGTTATGATATTTTCCTTAAAAGTTTAATTATTTTCGAAAATGATTATGTTTAGTTTTCCTTAATTTCGGGATGAAATTCCCTAAAGTAGGGGAGACTGTAACATTTCGGGTTTTTTGTATTTTTATTTGTATTCATTTTATCGATTTGCGCGATTTTGAACATAACAGGCAGTGTTGATCTCTTCAGCCCAGAAGAACAACGGTAACTTTGAATCACACAACATAGTTCTTGCGGCTTCGATCAAAGTTCTGTTCCTTTCTTTCAGCAACGCCATTTTGCTGTGGTGTACGTGCTGAACTATATTGTCAAAGTATTCCCTTTGCGGCACAAAAGTAATTCAACGTGAGTTTTTAAACTCCGTGCTGTTATCATAGCGAATCCCTTTAAGCTTCAGATTCAGTTGATTCTCCATAAGTGCTACAAAGCGCTTGATCAATTATGTAGTTTCATTCTTATTTGACAAGAAAAGCACCCAAGTAAAACGTGAGTAGTCATCAGTAATAACTAGACAATAAGAACTGCGAGAGAGAGAGTCGGAATGTGAACTGGACCAAACAAGTCCATTTGAAGCAGTTGAAAAACAAAGGAAATCGTATTGACTAGCTTTGGCTTGTGAGACTTACGATGATGTTTGCCTAAAGCACAAGTCACACATTTCTCAATTGTCACAAAATATTTAACAAGCAAACCATGGACTATGTCGTTTTTAGCAAGACGGTTTAAGGTTTTGACCTTTGCATGACCAAGAAGACGATGCCAAAGCATGGCATTGTGTTCCGACACTTTTGAAAATAAACATGTAATTTTGTCTGGGACATTTTTGTTCATGTCAATCACGTATGCATTATATTTTCTTTGTGATCAAACAAGAACCCAATATTCTGGTATAATGATACCAGGTTTCAAAATCAGACACTCTTTGTTAGTGAAATGAGTTGAAAAACCTTTATCACAAATCTGCGAGACACTGAGCAGACTGTGTTTCAACTCTGGAACATAATTCACATTCAAGAGCACTATTACTTACAGTACCCTTCTGTGTAATCTTTCCATTTTCTCCTCCCTCAAAGGAAACATACCCTCCATTAAAGATTTGAATGTCGTGCAGTTGAGAGATGTCTCCTGTCATGTGCCTGGAACAGTCACTAATAGCATACCATGGTCTGATGATATTCCTCCATAGCTGTTCCTGCACGATGTGCCAGATTAATTAGTTTTAGGTACCCAGTCCATAGTCGTTCTAGGTAGTCCTAATTTGTTCAAGCGTGTCATTGGTTGCCGTGACATGTTTTTCTTATTATCAAAGATCGAACAGGAAATTTTTGATGACTTGGTCATTGGAGATTTAGGCAACCATTTATAATAAGGTTTTAAGATTTTATTATTTGTATAAACGGTTGACTTTGTCTCCGGTTTGCGCACAGAAGACACATTTGACTTTGATCATCTAAACGATTTCGATTCTGAGGCCCACTTGGGTCTCGGAGCCGAAACCAAGTTTCCATCACGCTTTTGAAACGATGTAGGCTTGGTCTGATGGGAACTTGACATGTCAGCCTTGTTTCTCCTCCAATCACCGTCAGAGGGGTTTGCCTCATAATACCTTGTTTATTTGAATTAATGTTTTTGTAGGTATTTCGAGGCACAGTCCTCTGATGATATCTGTAATATGGGACATATAAACGGTGTGGACAATTTCTAGCAATGTGACCAGGAATGCCACATATAAAGCATGTTTTCCTTTTAACGAAAAAATCGTTATGGCCAATTCCTGTTTGTCCCGCTTAGGACTTAGCACTGGATTTTTCACAGTTATGAGTAACTTGGGTGACAAATATTTATGCAAGTTTTTATTTTTATCAAGTTTATTTGAAAGCAGATCACTGTTTTTAGAAGTTTTAGAAATATCAACCACACAATTGTCTTTGATCTTTAAAACAGAGCCCACATAAACATCAGTAGCAACGGTGTTCAAAACAGGCAAATTTAAAGAAACATGAGAATTAATAGGTAAGTCATCATCCTCATCAGTCCAATCCTCAACTATTAATTCATCTGCACGTGAAGCAAACACATTAGTATCATTCACCCCAGATGTTGATTCAGTAGCGCTGACTGAACCAACAACACCTTTGCCATTTGCAGTCAGCTTACCATACTGCATGCATTTTTCCATTTCTTCCTCTTTTTTGTTAAGAGGAAGTCCAATGTAGTTGTCATTATATGGAGGGGGAACCATACTGTACCCAATACCCACACCCTTATTTTCTTTCCATTTTAACTGGTTTTCAATCATGGACTCAACGACAGCACTAGAGACATGGTATGTCTTAAAGTTAAATTCAGCAATTTCAAATTTATTAGTTAATTTGGCTATCTCCAACTTAGAAGCATCTAACGTGGCGGTTAGTTTGAAAATTTTCTGTTTAGCATCTAAGTGGTGACAACAGTTTATGCTGAAATCGGATTGAAGTTTTGAGAAATCCTTTTGTTGTGCCTCTAGTTTTTCTTTTAAAGCCTTTTCAAGTTACTTAAGGGTGATATTTTCATGTTTTATTCCCTCCCTTTCTCTAAGAAGATTACCATTGTGAGTCTAATATAAATATACCTTATTAATAAGGATTGAGAACATAGTTCAGAACTTACCTCGGATGAGCTGGAAGAGGTGAAAGCCATGATTGCATACTGAAGATCTTTGACTTGCTCCTCAGCTTCATTTTCTTCTTTTGAAACATACAACTTGACAAAGTTAGCAGTTTGATTGTTGATAGTTAGTGCTGCCATCTGATCATTCCAAGAGAACTATTGAGCTACCAATCCCCGCTCACCTTCACTTGAACCAACTGCATTCTCTCCTCTGACACTGTTCATTGGAACCAGTACCCTTTCTTTGTTTCCCTCCTTGGCAAGATTTGTGCATTCACGAGCGAAATGACCCGGCTCATGACGATTATAGCATCTCATAGTATCCTTTTTGAACCCCACATTCTGATTAGCAGGCACATTCTAGTTGTTTCTGCCAGTTCTCTTGGTAAACTTCTTTGCTCTAAACAAAGCCATGGCTATTTGCCTGTAAGGCCCCGAACCCCGGGAACCTCACAGTTGGTATTCATTCAAAACACTCGTAAAAATAATCAAACTTAAAAACAGTTCACTTCATTAAAATAACATCTCAGAATATAATTCAGCGGAAAACATAAATAATAAAGTAAGTTCCAAAATTCTGGGAATATTGCCCAAAACCAATTCAATTGTATTTATAAAACTTTTTAAATTAAAATGTTCAAAAACAAAATATTCCATCCACGTATGCCCTTCACCGTCCAAGTAGCTTCGTGCACGTCCAAGTGATAAGGCATCCTCTTCCTAACCTGAAACTCACACTAACATGCACTCAAAGTCAGCTTGAGCTAAGTGAGTTCAAGTTTTGAATAAATAACATCAGTAAATAATAATCATGATAGTCATTCCAAAAGTTTTAAACTGTAAACGTGATACATGAGTTAAAACATCATCATTGATAAATAATCATTATCATACATATATATAAATATCCTTATAAGTACATCCCTATATATAAATATATATAAATATATATATATATATATATATATATATATATATATATATATATATATATATATATATAACATCCAAGTAATAACATCAGGGTCGAGCAACGTACAACCCAAACACGTAACATCAGGGTCGAGCAAACGTACAACCTAAACATGTAACATCAGGGTCGAGCAAACGTATAACCCAAACACGTAACATCTCATCAACGCATGCAAACACAAAGTAGGCATACATAACATCAGTAGTCGAAACGACTACAACATCGCCAAATATAGGCCATACAATAATTTTATATATATATATATATACATACTATAACATCCCAAGGCCAACTATATACTAGCAAGCCTATATAAAATAGTTTAAACGTTTCATCAAGAAAAATCGTTTAGGTATGCATTCTAGCCCAAAACTTAAAAGAGTAAAAAGGGGCATCATGAACTCACCTGACACAACACGCGGATTCACCACAAGCTAGAGAATCCCTAAGAAATCCCAAAACTCAAACACCTGTCGGTTTACATTCAATCAATACTAATGACATCAAGATGACTCGTTTATCCTACAAGACGTTCTAACATGGTTCGAGTTACCTAAACCCTCTACCTCATCAAACTTAATCACAACAGCCCCCGAGGTCTCACATTCACTAAAACGACCCTTAGGTACTCCCGGGAATAAAGAATTCCCAATTTGCCCCCGGGAGCACTAGGTGACACTAACACGCGCATTTTGGAGTCGTTTAGGCCGTTAAAATCCAACTCAGCCCTGTGTGGACCCATTATGATAAAATCACAGCCAACAAGTTCACACGACGCCACACGAGTCAAATGGGTCGGTAACCCGCAAGTACAACACACCAACTATTCAATAAACACAATTGCGCGTTGTACCGACCTGTTAGAGTAACCGACAACCAATTCAGCCCCATAACTTATAAAAATGAATTTTGAACAGCCCGTACATCAAACCAAGTGTCCCCGAGCTGAATTGGTTGTTAATCACTTCAACTCTCGTGTTAAACGCACCAAACTACAATTCTAGCCAACCGAACACTAACAATCAAGCTACAACTAGTTGACCAATCTAACGAACACCAATGAACACGATACTTAAGTATGTTATACTAGACATACCTAGAAAGATTTCGGTGCAAAAACCCACTTCAAACAGCCTCGACAAGAACACAATTGAACATCCACCGGTTAAGCCTAAAACGAACCTATCGATCAATAACAAGTAAAACGTGCAGATTTTAGCATGTGAAGATGCATTTAATTACATAGGATAACCTTTGAAATAAATTATTAAATTTCTAACAGACTTTAATAAATGCCTTAGGTTTATAAAAATATTTTTATTATATTTTTCTAGTGGAAACAAAAATTATAAAAAGTCCTCCAACACAGCAAGGTACGTGCAGCTATTTCAGTGCGCAAGAAAATGGTTTTATTTTTATAAAATTCATTACCGAACCAAATTAAATGATTCCAATTGGGTTTGGTTTCTAACTCAAAATACTAACTTCCAGAAGTGGACCCAACCAATTTGGACTTGTCAAAAAAGAGTTATGATGTCGGGAAGACAGACCAGTGGTGTGTGTCTAATAACCCTATTAATATGACCCTCACAACTAAGCTTTAATATTAAAACAAAAATCCTAAAACCACACACAACCGGCAAGTGTACCGATCGCAAGTAGTATAGACTTAGGAAGTCCGAGTATCGAACACGTGGACATGTTAGAACGCTAAATATCACTAACCCTAGACAAGACCTACCTTAAAATAATATTATATTGATTTTTGATTTCTTTTAACTTAACTGAACTAACTGGATTGACTGACAAAACTTACCAAAAATAGAAAACTTAACGGAAAACTAACTGTGTTAACTTAGGATGGAGAAAAGCGTCTACCTAGGTCTGAATCTAATTGTAGGCCTAACAAGCTAATGGATTGAATGACTTCAAGACACCGGTCCCTAAAGATGACACGACTAAGGATCGCTCGGGCTCACTGGATTACCTCTCGGTCTCACACAACAAGCCTAAACTACTCAAAATCGCCTAAAACGACCAAACCGGGAAACAGTTGCTAACGTGTTCTAATGAAGGATCACCTCTCGGTCTCACCAACACTCGACCCTAATGGTAATGAATACTACACAACCAAGGATAGAGGAACAATTCAACTTAAACCAAAATAGATCAACTAGTCGCTCAAAACACCTAAATCTGACAAGAAACGAACTCGCTCTCGCGCAATCTTTATTCTAGCATGCAAAGGTAATGAGACAACCCTAACTTCCTATCACCTCTCGGTCTCAAGGAAGGTGTTTAACCGCTGTACTTAATCCAATAAATCATGCAACAAAACCCTACGGTGGTACCTACCGCATACAAACCCTAAACACCAAGTCTAGAATCAAACAATGCACCGATCAATCAATACAAAACTAATCAACCGACACACGGGGTTTATGCAATGAATCACCAAAATTTCCAGCCCGTAAACACAACCTATTTCATGTCTAAATCAAACTTTACAATAACAATTAAGGTCTATTAATCAAACAATCCATGAAACCTCTCAAACACTAACAAGAATCATCATTCCTAGGTAGAACTAACAAGTTTAGCCGAGAATCATTTTTGGACAGCAGCAAACAATTAATAAACACATCATTAATCCCATACCAAACATCTTAACAATCATCCAATGATCAACAATAATCAATAACAATTCAATCTCTCAATCAATTACAAAACAAATCAATAATTAAACAAGAAAATCAAAGTGTATGAACAATGAAAAAGATGTAAGGATATGGATGTTTCCGGGGCTGTTCTTGCTGTCAAAAACGATGGGGATTCAATCCCGAGGCTTGGTTCTTGTGTCTTCTTCCTTCCCTAGCCGCCACAACCTTCAAACCCTAGCCGAAAAAACTTTTGTTTCTTTTTTCTCCCCTGCTGCTGCTGTTCGGCTGCTGTCCAGCAGCTCTAGGGTTTTTAAATTCTTTATATTATAATAGTATTTGGGCCTCCATTATGCATACGGGTCGGGCCTTGAGCTTTGTCTTGAACTTGTATGCGTAAAAGGCTCATAGAATGCTCGAAAAGTCCCGGTTTTTACCTTTCTTTTACCCAAAACCTACAAGATTAATAAATGTACGTAAAACCTATCTAAAACGAGTTAAAACATATAAAATATAATATAATACGTAGATAAAACGTGCGGAAAATACGAGTGTTTTACAACACATCAACCAGAATTCGTCATCCCGAATCAGCTTTGACACTTGATCTTATAAAATCATAAAAACCATTCAAATCTTGTCCAAAAATTACATATACCTTTCTGGAAACTAGACTCAAAGTAGAACATTATGGAAAAAAGAATCGATCAAAAACAATGGCTTATCATCGCGTTACAGACCCTACAATAAACGTATACGAATCTGTCAGCAAACTGTTATCATCAAAACTCAACCCTAACGTGTTCGATAACGGGTTTAATGGTGAAAAAGACTTGCATGGATGTTAGACTAACCTTTAATTGATATTTTACACTCACGAATTGGCTGGAAAAAGAAAAATCGCAGGGTTTGGGGCTGATGGAGGCAGCCGATCGGACATATGAGGGAGGGGTTAGGGTTTTTTTTGTTTATGATATAAAAATACTCTAGCCCCTCCAAATGGAAATAAGTAGCAACTTGGTGAAAAAGTTAATTAGTTTAACTTACAGGAATGACACGAAGGCCCCTCGAGAAATATTGGACAACTCCCGAGAAATATACATATTTTACAAGCTTTAAATCTTTAAGCCGGAAATTAACGGGTGTTACATTGCCAAGATATATCCATTTCCTCCACATCATCAGGATGGATTTGATCCAGCTCAGCAGCTACAACAGGTTAAACCAGATCTCCAGCAAGAAAAGCATTGTAGTAGTTCATAAAACCTGCCATCAAAGCAATGTTTTCTTGAGTCTCCTTCGAAATAGTGGGAATCTGAGTGGGAGACTGGCTGGAGGTGGCAGTAGAAGCTTGTGGCTTGGTTGCAGGAGCTTATTGTTGGAAGAAAACAGGAACAGGCTGTGGTGGTTGCGAAGTGAATTGACCTTGAGCTGACTTAAACATTGAGAAGGTCTACTGAGGCTGCTGTGGTTTAGCATGCTACCCCCTGAGAGGACTTAAACATGGAGAAGCTGTCTTGTTAAATGAGAGCATTGTTAGAAGCAACACTATAACCAGCAGCATTGTAGGAGTTGGCATGATTTATGGCATGCTGCTTATCATTCATATCACAAGCCTTAATAATAGCCATTACTTCTGATAGAGTTAGCCTGGCCAAATCTTTTGTCTTCTTTATGACGGCAACATTCATGTCCCAGCTTTGTGGCAGGGAGTTGACTAACTTGTTATTGATTATGGCAGAAGTTAGGTTTATGTTTGCAGATCTCATTTCAGTGACCAATGATATAAACCTTTGAAGCTGTGTCTCTAAAGACTATCCCAGGACATGATTGAACATGCTAAATTTTTGTCTCAAAAGATCTTGTCTGCTTCTCCTCATATCCTGATTTCCCTCATATACTTTAATGAGGGCCTCCCACAGCGCTTTAGCAGACCGTAACTCTCTGAACACCAAGGCAATTTCAGGTGAAAACGCCATTGTTAATGTAGTGAGAGCCATTTCATCCTCTTCAACCTTATCAAAGTCTGCGTCCACGTATAACTCGACAGGCTTTTTCACCACATCGTATGTACCTTCTCTCTGATAAGTGATGATCTGAGGACCCTTGACGATGCTCCTCCAGATCTTTGCATCCTTCATCTTCACGTATTTTTTGAATATATACTTCCACTCGGTGAACCCTTCATGAGACAGTAGATGATGTGTTGTAAAACACACGTATTTTCCGCACGTTTTATCTACATATATTATTATATTTTATATGTTTTAACTTGTTTTAGATAGGTTTTACATACATTTATTAATCTTGTAGGTTTTGGGTAAAAGAAAGGAAGAAACCGGGACTTTTCGAGCATTATACGAGCATTTTACGCATACGTTTTCAAGTAAACAACTCAAGGCCCTACCCGTATGCATCATGGAGGCCCAAGACCATATTATATTATAACATAAAAAATAAAAAAAAAACCTAAACAGCTACAGTAGCCGCGATCGTCCAGAATCAGCAAGAAAAAAAGAGAAAAAAGTTTTGTGGAGCTAGGGTTTAGACTTGTGGCGGCTAGGGAAGGAAGAACAAGCAAGAACAAGCCTCGGTGATCGTTTACCGTCAGTTTACAGCAGCCCGGAACATCCATATCCTTCTATCTTTTACATTGTTCATCATACTTTATTTTCTTGATCAATTGTTAATTTGTTTTGCAATTGTGTTTGAGATTGAAGTGTTTATGAGTGTTATTGATTGTCGAATGAATTTTGAGATGATTGATATGAGTTTAATGATGCTTTTATTTAATGTTCATGGCTGTCCAAAGATGATTATTGGCTAAACTTGTTAGTTCTACCTAGGAATGATGATTCTTGTTAGTGTTTGATAGGTTTTATGGATTGTTTGATTAATAGACTTGAATTGCTATTGTAAAGTTTGATTTAGACATGAAATAGGTTGTGTTTAAGGGCTGGAAATTTTGGTGATTCATTGCATAAACCCCGTGTGTTGATTGATTAATTTTGTATTGATTGATCGGTGCATTGTTTGATTCTAGACTTTGTGTTTAGGGTTTGTTTGCGGTAGGTACAACCGTAGAGTTTTGTTGTGAGATTAATTGGATTAAGTACAGCGGTTAAACACCTTCCTTGAGACCGAGAGGTGATAGGAAGTTAGGGTTGTCTCATTGCCTTTGCATGCTAGAATAAGGATTGCGCGAGAGCGAGTTCGTTTCTTGTCAGGTTTAGGTGTTTTGAGCGACTAGTTGATCTATTTTAGTTTAAGTTGAATTGTTCCTCTATCCTTGGTTGTGTAGTATTCATCGCCATTAGGGTCGAGTGTTGGTGAGACCGAGAGGTGATCCTTCATTAGAACACGTTAGCAATTATTTCCCGGTTTGGTCGTTTCAGGCGATTTTGAGTAGTTTAGGCTTGTTGATTGAGACCGAGAGGTAATCCAGTGAGCCCGAGCGATCCTTAGTCGTGTCATCTTTAGGGACCGGTGTCTATATATCATTCAATCCATTAGCTTGTTAGGCCTACAATTTGATTCAGACCTAGGTAGACGTTTTTCTCCATCCTAAGTTAATACAGTTAGTTTTCCGTTAAGTTTTCTATTTTAGGTAACTTTTGTTAGTTAGTCCAGTTAAGTAAGTAAAAATCAATAATCAATAAAATATTATTCTAAGGTAGGTCTTGTCTAGGGTTAGTAATCATTAGCGTCTTACGTGTCCACGTGTTCGATACTCGGACTTCCTAAGTCTATACTACTTGTGATCGGTACACTTGCCGGTTGTGTGTAGTTTTAGGATTTTCGTTTTATATTTAAAGCTTAGTTGTGAGGGTCATTTTTATAGGGTTATTAGACACACATAAGTAGACGGGGTAGACAAGTAGCAGTTCCCATGATTGAGTCCAGCTCTTGGTGTAAAGCAACATTTGAGGACGTACTGACTGAGTGTTCCATCTTTCACTATAGTCCAATAGTACACAAGCTCAGCAAAATAGAAGCCCTGGTGAACAAAATCCAAGGCCCAAACAAATGAGCGCAATGCTTTCAAAAGCTCGAGAACCTTGACCGATAACACTGATAAAATAACCCGAGCCACTGAAAGTTGACCGAAAACCTTGAACAGTAACCAAGAACCTGATAGTTGACCAAGAACATAGAATGTTGGCCAAGAACGAAGAAAATCAGCCGAAAACACTCGGAAGTAGCCGAGAACTCAATAAGTTCACCGAAAACGTCAAACTGGCCCGAGAACTCAAACAAGAACCCGAGAACGATCAGAATTGCCCGATAACCAATAAAATCAGTCGAAAACTATCAAAACTCTTGATATGGTAATCTTTGAGGATTTAGTCGAATCCCAAGAATGAAGGGATTTGAATTTAATTCAAAGATCAACCCAAATCCTTTCCAGAAATGTCTTAACAACCCGAAGAACACGAAGAACAATTTTTCTTCAATTTCCAGAATTCTTCACCCAATCTTCAGCCAAAAATCACCTTTAGAATCTTTGATATCACTCAAACCGAGCCTAGAATAGGTCTATAGGCTCTGATACCAATTGTAAGTCATGTGGAAGGATCTTTCAATGTGATATCAAGTGAATCCTTTGTTAGACCAAATCTAACAAAGAACCGATTCTAGAACAATCAAATAACACAATAAAGATGATGGATCTTGCTTCAGAACACACGTATGTATTACGTTGGGTGTTTAAGCCCTTTAACAAAACTTACACGGTGATACTCTTTCTATTCAGTTGACTTCGGCCAACCAACGAACGAACAACCCTGACATAAACTGCATACACCATATATATAGTTATACCAACCTAAGCCTAAATACATACAAAGCCCACCGAAATCCCTTGATTTCGGTTTACGTAATGTAGCCCAAAACCAAGCCCAAAACACAAAGCATAAACCATAAATTATAACCCAAAATCTAGAGAGATTAAGAGCATAGATATTGTCATGTCTTCTTGTATTGATTATTGAAGTTAATGAAATGTACTTTAAAGTTACTTTTGTGTTATATACTTTGATGGATTCCGCACTTCAAGGTTAAACACAATAACACGGCATCAATCTTACGTACGTCTACGTAAGCATCACCCCTTTTCATGTTTAGTTTGGACTTTGGTAAAGAACTTGTTATTAAAAAAAAGTTCGAGAACTTAGTCGGGTAAACACTGAAAATCCATATGATTGTTCCCAATTTTGCTAAATTCTTAATAAGCATAACACTTTGAAAAAAATTACCTCAGCCAATTCGCAATGTGCATCATTAACTTCTTTATTCTAAATGGTATATTCTAGAGGCTCCCTCTATTTATCAAGCTGATACTACTTCTTCAACTCAGCTTTCTCTTCATTAAGCTCTCTTAATATGTCATCCAAGTATTGCAAAGCTTAAACTATAAAATTTCTCTTAAATCCTGATATTATAAAAATTATAAAAAACGATTCACCAAATGCAAGAAGTATCTATCTTAACAATCACTTAAAAGCCAGTTTCTTGCATGATTTTCAAGCTTTCATGACAGAGCTATCAAAGTTAATGTTGCTATTTGTAATAAGTGAATGGTATCAATAATATGTATTTCACCCATCATAATCAAACAAAAGAAATGCCATACTTTCCCCTTTTGCACAACGCAATATGGATTGCTTGTTGTATTGTGTAACCCTTAATAAAGTGAGTGAATTTCAGATACAGAAGCAAGTGGCTTGACCAATGTAAGTATTTCAGCTTTGTGCTTTAAACAACCACTTAAAATCTATGAAGTTGTTTATCTTGACAAAACCTTACTTTCTGTTTTCCCCCATGACATTATCTAGTTTCATTAGTAGCATTTTCTAGACTAAGACTAGGGTTATATTGTTAAACATATAACAAGGTATGATTGATCACTGGTATATTTGAAAAAAAAATGTTTCATGATAAATATAAATCACTCACAAAAATACGCACCTTCACCTCATCCTGTCAGTCATTATAGTTTTAAGTATCTAGTCTGCTATTTATCCTATAATGCCTAATTGCCTATTTAGCATTCCCTTCTTTCCATATCTTGATGTTTCTTTCTACAGTGACTTGAGTTGCTACAGTGACTCGGCTCTACTTAAGTTGCTAAGTGACTCGACTCGACTCGATTTGCTACAATAACTTTTATTTAAGTTAATACCTGAACTACCAATAAAGTCAAAAAAACTTTAGTCTAAAAACCAATAAATCGGCTTAGATCTGAGTTTTTCAACCGAATCTAAACCCGGATATAAAAACTCAAAACACCAAAAACATAGATTTGATTATTTTCATGTATTTCTAAGGTGTAAAGTACTCCAAAAGAAGTGAGTAACACGAAAAAAAACTTCAAATCCAAAAAAACTAAGATCAAAATCCAAAAAGTTTGATCCGAAAACCACAAAAAGTCGAGCCGAAAGCTCTGATACCACTTGTAGGTTCCGTGACGGATCTCACAACTTTACTTGGACCAATCCATGTTGTTTAGTTAGTGGAAATCACTAACACACACGGATCTCGAATCGTAGTTTTGATAATATAAAAGAGAGAAAATTGAGAGGTTGGAGAGAAACTTTATTTTCAAGAGTTGTTTGAATATTAGTTGTAGTTGAGAAATGTTTAGTTTTTAACTAACGAACATGAACACGCATATTTGTTCGATTAAATGATCGTGTTCGTTAAAAGTTAAATGAGTGAACACGGACATCCCTTGTTCATGTCCATTCGGTTCGTTTACAAGCCTATATATGTAATTATAAGGTAATTACTTATATAAGAAATTGAAAATTGAGTGGAATGAGAAATTTTGCTTTCTACAAGTTACAAACACATAAAAGCAACTTAAAATTATAAAGTAGAATGGTTAACGCTACTAACATGACTTGACTAACCCGAATAACCCAAACCTTAATAGGGCCGGGTTGCGGGTTAGATATTTTTTAAGGAAACCCCAACTAACTCGACTCGGTTAACCCGGACCCTGATCGGGTTAACCCAATGAACACCCCTAATTGGGACATGAATAAATGGTGATTAAAACAAAAAGATTTACCACCTTTTCAAGATTACAAGTTAACCGGTTTGACCATTTGTAATTTAGTGACTAATAATATCTACACCAAACTAATTTGACTTTTTCTCCAAATATGATTAAAGGATAATTAACAAATACCAAACTTTAACTTCATCGCCCTGTTACTACCTCCAACTCCAACACCCTCCATCAAAACCTAGCCTATGGTTCCTAAATTTAATACCTATAAGGAAAATATATGGACTATAGTTTATAAATGAAGCCCGTCAAGGGGTAAAAGCCGTTTATCTGAGTGGTGGTTGTCCGCTATTTGAAATTAAGGATTTCTAGTTTTCGTGTTTGCGATGTTTGGATTTCCTTATATACACATGACAATAAATTGGGGTTTAATCAATGATATTTATTGTGTTAAGGTTTTTGAGTTATACTTTCCTTGCATAATAAAAGTAAGTTTTATCTTATATTGTGTGTGTCGTTTAATTGTTACGTGTTCTTGATATCGATTAATCTTTGAATTGGTATCAGATTTAGGTTAAAGAATTGAATACTTAAAACTGATAGTGATTGCCACTCCGACAATGGTCCGACAAAAAACACCATTGATCGAACAGGTTCGACTTTGATCAATGTTTTTTTCGTCTCCAAGTAACTGCACCATCACCTTGTCAACCAAGAAATTGATTAAACAAGGTGCTTTGATAGAAATTGGGTTGTACAATGGATCCAACCACACAGTTAATGTAATCACAAGGAAGAAAATCGACGGGAGACAACATTTCACCACCAAAGGGAAAAGAATCCAAGTCGTTATCCATTTAATGCTCGAAGCTTTCACCTACGAACTATAGTGTTTAGTCCCTACGAATAAAGGTTTTTCTTCAGATTCGTAAAGTTTGGGAACTAATTTAATTGGATTTGGCCGATCAAAAGAAGGAATGATCTTGCATGCGAGTATTGTATCAATCAGTGTTAGAATCATTAATCATGCAAGTTGGTGATCAAGGTACCGTTAAGAATATGTGAGACATGTTAAAGACTTGTCATGTTTGAGCCGAGAGGGGTAGAAAATCAAGATTGAAAATGTTGGAGTCAAAGTTCGCTCGATTATGGACGAAAGACTCGGAATAGATCATTGAATGTTCTGCTAGGCTGCCTGGATTAGCATCGAAATCCGTGAATTTAGGTAGTTACTGAGGTAACAAAATTAGCAAAGAAACTTCTTAAAAGTGTTCCAAGGGTGAAGTATATTCACGTTGCTGCATTCGTCATACAAATCTTTGATCTTAAAGCCATAACATTTGAAGACACTATTGAGCATTTAAAATAGAATGAGCGGATTTGTTCGGATTCGGATAATCATGGTAGTTATTATATTTCAATTGATTTCATTAATTGTAAGGGAGGCGAAAAATGTTGGCCACGGGGTCGCAGGAACCGATGATGCGGTTGAGGTTGAGGAAATGGCCAAGACCAAGCCTAATGATTGGTCAACAACCTAACCAAAGCAAGGGAAAGAAGAATCTCAAGAAGGATCGATCCAAGGCTCTTTGCTACTGATGTGACAAGTTATGTCATTTTATACCAGCAAGTCTCGATAGATGTGGGGAGTAACACACGGTCCACGTATCAAAAACCAAAGTATCCTATAAGGCTTTTTATAAGGACGAGGTAGTTTTCTTAAATAAAGATAGTCTAATACAAAATCAATTCAAAACCAATTCGGCATAGAACGATATGTGGTAGTTAGAGAACGGTTTAAGTAATCTCATGATTGCTAATTGGTCATTTTCTTGGAATTATACGTGAGGATTACCGGGAAGGTCAAGTTTGGCGATGGGTTATGTCTCAAGTTCCGAGGCAAGGGATTGATTTCATTTAAAGGCAATACAGGTGATTAAAGGTTTATTTTGTCAAAGTTTACAGTATACAGGAGCTTGAGAGTAACATCGTTAGCCTGGGACAAGAAATTGAATCCGGGAGCGATCTCAAGATGAAGGGCGAGTATTTGACCATGATCAATAATAGCGAGGTTCATTTTATGTGGGTTACTCCATCACCTGCCACATCCTATAAATTTCGTGTCAAATTTAGCAACTTTGGATTTAAAACAGGCGTTTAGTTATTAAGACAAAGTTAAAGTCTAGGGACCGAAATGTAGTCTCACAAAAGTTGTTGAGAGTGGACCGCTATCTCTGTTTTCGATGGTTTGCCAAAAATCAACACGGGCAGCAGACCTCTAGACAAAAGGCCGACGATCCTTCCTTTAAGCAAGAAGGCATTGGACCTAGACTTGACATGTGGCTAGTGACTAATAGTTAAGGAATGACAAGCATCATTCAAGAGCAGCCACAATGGATTGACTATATGACTAATGAAAAGGTTGAACAGGGTGGTGGCAGATTGCTTCCCTATACCCGACGGTCTGTCGGGGATCTTGAGACTATGCTTTTTATAACAGGAAAAGGCTGGTCATTTGGAGCATCAGTCTCCGATGGTTTTACCTTGATAATTGTTCCTGAGCCGAGACATGTTCTCAAGCCTCGAAGTACATGTCGTGTTCTAAAATCTTGACGTGTTGATCGAGTAGATGTTCTGCCCGATCACCTGCAGCCGTAAATAGCTAGTTGTCAAACTTGCTAAAGTGATGGTCATTGATTTTAGTGAGTTGACTAAGCTAAGACCTTAGATGTAGGCAATAGTTAAACCTTTGAAATTTTACACTAAAACACAACAGATCAAGGAATTTTGTCTCAATTGGATACATTATGATCTATGAGATGAAAAATGTTTTGGTCAAAAATTTGTCTAAGGATCACGTAACCAAATTCGTATATGAGGATTGGTGCTTGCATGAACAAAATGATCAAAGTAGTAATTGTAAAGGTTGGACAACAAGATTTATATGAGGAAAAGCCATTGGTAACTAGTATCCCACCGGCATAAAAACCTCGGGTAGTGAAAACTATCACTACCGATTTTATTAAGCTCAAAAAGATTACAAGAGATGAAATCAAAGTTGATCGTGATTACAAAGTGTTCTTGCTGAGAGTTCTAGGTGTGCTAAAGTGTTGTGTGTTATGATCAGCGTGATTCAATATATAAATACATAAATTTATAACGGCTACTAACTAACTCCCTATAAATCCGGCCACATTTTGTTTACCATTTCTCCAGGACCGTACAGGAACGTGGGCGAACTGGGTACACCTGGTATAATATATCTTCGTAAAAGTAGGCTTTCTGGTAAACATGTGTTTATCTACAAAAAATATATTAGAATATAACTGAAGTCGACTGTTTGAGGATCCTTTATCCGCTCAGGATCCTTAGTCCTGACAACAGGTATCTATGAATGCCAAGAATAGCTGATCCATAAGGGTCAAGAATCCTGGTCCCAACAATTGCCCCAAAACATGATAGGTGTGAATGGATAACAGCTGTCATGTTTATCCCAAGAAATCTGCATCGCAACCGTCGATTAGAATAAGATGTGACCATCGCCTTTCCAGCCCCTTCTAATCAGCAAAACCACACACAATGACCAGATTTGGAAGAATCAATTCTTCTTTGTCCCGAGAGACTCTATCCCAAATGGGAATTTGTTGCCCACCCGCTGGATCCTCAAGGGTAGGATAGCGGATCTAGAGGATATGTGATCCTTCTATTAATGATTGACTTATTATAATCTTGTTGTTTTTTGTGCAGTATACAACTTCCCAGATCTTGCCGCTGATTCGGACGGCGTCAAGAGGGCGAAAGTGTTCCTGTCTTTGGATAGGACCTTCAAGATCGTTGGTGAAGAGTCGTCAAGCAAAACTGCAAGCTCCTTAGAAACCATGTCAAGTAAGTTAGAATTCTGTATTTAATCATAAATATTGTACAATTAGAGATATAACAGGCCAAGAAAAACTTATCTTTATCTTATTTATTTGCGTAGGTGCCTAGAAATCAGTAACCAAGCCTTCCAAGAATCTCCCTGGCCAATTCCAGTTAGAGGATGTGGATAGCCTTATTTCTTCTCGTTCCTTTGAGAAAAAGCCCATGAAGAGCTCTAGCCTTACACCACCGAAGACCATGATGACGCGCTCCAAAGCCAGTGTGAAGAGAAAGAGGGATCCGTGCCAGGATATCTCTGAAGGACAAGCTGATCATGGAACTTCAGACTGAGAAGGGTGCCTTGGAGGATAGGTTGGGTCTTGCTGACATCCGAGCTCCAGAGCAAGTAGTGGAGGTCACAAAGCAGGCTAAGGTGTGGGCTAGTAAGGCGGTGTTAACGGCCAGGATCGAGATTGCTGAGGAGGCCGAAGACACTGCCTTTGATAGGTCTAATTGGAATGCAGCTTTGTGGAAGAAGACATTGGCCGGGTTTGGTGACGAAGGTGAGGATGCTGGAGGTGATAAGGGGACGATGATGCTGGAACTAGCGGGGCTAAGGAAACCGAGGTGGCGATTAAGGATGTTGGTGATGGTGTTGGTAGCGTGATGAAGGAGTGAGCGGGGCAATGGACGATGATGGATATGAAGACAAGGCCGGAGCCCATTTTTTATTAAGTCTTAATTGTTTTTTGTTGGTGGTTTTATGTGGACAATAGTAGTTGTAATCCTCAGGATCGATGATCCTTAAGACAGTTATCAAAGGTGGTTAGGGTAGAGGGATCCTTAGCTTAATGGGGGTGAAGCCTTAACCGCCTTTGTCTTTTAAATTTCTACATGAACATGTGATAACTTTGACGTAGCTTGATCCAAGTGGATGGTCCACGTTTTGCTGGTGAAGCCTGGATCACCTTTTTATCTTGCTTATAATAATATAACTCTTTTGGCTTTTGCTTTATCATCTGTGTCACTTGGATAGCGGATTCCTTATCCTTAGAACTTTTGTTTCAAATCATTTACCTGCTTAAACAAATCAGCAAAAGATAATATAATAGTTAGAAAAGTTGGATTTAAATCCAACTATCTTGGGGTCAAGCCCAACAAATCATGGGGACAAGCCAATAAAACGTGAGGACAAGCCCAATAAATACGTGGGGACGAGCCTAATAAAACGTGGGGACAAGCCCAATGAAACGTAGGGACGAGCCCAATAAAACTTGGGGACAAGCCCAATAAATACGGGCGACAAGCCGATCCTTGGCGTTAGCCCAATTTAGCACGGTGACGAGCCTAACCCGGCGTTGACATTAAACTTGTGTATATGGTACGTCTACCATTTAATTCGTAGGATCCAAGATATGATTTTTAGCTATGAAATTGTCAGCCACGTATAGTGCAGTGGTCCCACAGCCTCGAATCATACCCGGATAATCGTGCGCTCCAGGCGAGGGTGTCAAAACCCTAATTCAGGAGATAAGGTGAAAACCTTATAAACCTGGCGACAAGGCCGATTAAACTTAGGAGAGAGTTGGCCAACCCATTTTTTCCACTTGAGGGCCCTATTGCTCGGCATTTCGTTAAACTTGACATATTTGACAAAACAAAGGCTTAACATAATTGGTATAAAGATATACATAAAGTAAAGTTTTACCGAATACTGATTTGAAGTGATTGACTAGGATCCAGGATCATGATTAACAAAAATACTTTTTCAGGGAGCATGTCACCTTCCATATTCATCAAATGATATGCCCCTTTTCCAGCTTCGGCTTCAATTAAATAAGGACCTTCCCATTTGGGTGCTGACTTCCTATCAGCGGGATTAGTTGTCTTTTGAAACGCCTTTCGAAGAACTAAATTCCCAACTTGAAATCTTTTGATTCTGATATTTTTGTTGTATGCACCGGTTATCTTTTGTTGGTAGGCGGACATCCTGAATCTTGCTTGATCTCTAAGTTCTTCTATAGTATCTAGGTCTTGTACAAGATTCTCTTCATTCATCTGAGGATTACGAATGCTTGTTCTGGCAGTTGGATACACCATTTCTGTGGGGATCACTGCTTCAGCTCCAAAGACTAATGTGAACAGTGTTTGTTCTATGGCATTCTTTGGAGTTGTCCTATATGCCCAAAGCACATAGGGTAGTTCCTTAGCCCATTTGCCTTTCTTCGTTCCAAGCTTCTTCTTCAAGTTGTTGATGATGATTTTGTTGCTTGATTCTGCTTGGCCATTTGCTTGTGGATGGACTGGTGTTGAAGTGATCATCTTAATTCCCCAACTGTCACAAAAGTTAGTAGTTCTTTTCCCAATAATTGGGAACCATTATCATAAATAATTTCAGAAGGGATTCCAAATCTAGTAATAAAGTTACGTTTAATAAAGGATATAACTTCCCATCCCTGACTTGAGGAAATGCCTCAGCTTCAATCCATTTAGAGAAATAGTCCGTCATTGCAAACATAAAAACTTTTCCTCCTAGAGCTGTAGGAAGTTTTCCCACTATATCCATTCCCCACTTCATGAATGGCCATGAGAAGACAATGGGGTATAGGGGTTCTGCCGGTTGATGTAGGATGTTGCTATGCCTATGACAAGCATCGCACTTGGTGGAGTATTCCATAGCATCCTTCTTCATAGGAGGCCAGAAGTACCCAGTCCTTAGGATCTTGGAGTATGATGCTCTGCCCCCTATATGATTACCACAATCTCCTTCATGGAAATCCTTTGAAACTTCTTGGGTCTCGGGTTCTTCGATACATGACCTGCAAGGGATTTCTTGTATAGCATATTATGTATAATAATATATTGAGATACCTTGGCTTTGAAAGCTTTGGGATTTTCGCTTTTCGGGATCTCCCCGTGTTGAATGTACTTCGTTATCGGAAGGATCCAGGATGAATCAGCACGATGGTCATCCTCAGGATCCATAAGTACATTCCCATCTACCTCCATTGCTTTGAGTTCCTCGATTGCAGTAGATAAGACATGAATGATAGGAACCTTCATGTTCTCAAGGAGCTTCAAGGCCGAGGCCAGGTTTGCCAAGGCATCAGCCCCTGCATTCTCTTCTCTAGGTACTTGCACAATATTAAAATACTTGAAGGATCCTGCAATATCCTGTACTATATCTAAATATTTCATTAATTTTTCACTTTTGACTGCATATGAGCCATTAAAATAATTAGCAATTAAAAATGAATCTACAAAAATTTGAAGGTACCTGATTTTCATACCTTTGGCTAGTTGTATATCTGTAATGAGTGCCTCGTATTCTGCCTCATTATTAGTGGCCTTGAATTCACAAGCTATCGAGTGGGGCAGTATGTCCCCCTATGGCGATTTTAGTAGTATTCCTAATCCTGTTCCTTTAACGTTTGAGGCTCCATCAGTAAAGAGTGTCCAAGGATCCTTGGTTTCTTCAAGCTGTTGGACTTCAAGATTGGCTTGTTTTTCTATGTCACTGTTGCAATCAGCCATAATGTCTACTAAGGCATGTGACTTGATTGTGTTTCTAAGCTCATATTTAATATCGTAAGCATTCAGTTTTACAGCCCATTTAGCAATTCTACCTGACATTTCTGGTTTTCTAAGGACGTTCTTTATAGGGTAATTAGTTTTTACCATGACAGTATGAGTTTCAAAATAATGTCTTAACTTAGTTGAAGCCATAATTAGAGCAAGAATAAGTTTTTCTAGGTGAGAACACATGGATTCTGCATCAAGGAGAGAGACGGCTTAAAGCAGTGAGAACAGTGAGAGAGACGGCTAGATAAAGGATCAAGACTGCGCTTAAAGCAGTGAGAGAGACGGCTAGGTGAGAACAGTGAGAGAGACGTCTAGGTGAGAACACCTGGTTACCTTCGTGATCCTTTTCTAGGACTGCTCTTAAAGCAGTAAGAGAGACGGCTAGATAAAGGATCAAGACCACTTCCTTAGAATCATGTTCCCTGGTCTCCATGACATTTCTTCTTGCTTTCTGTAATTGCTATACTTCCCTTAGCTTTTTTGTAGGTTTCATTGAAGAAGTATAGCAATCCTTAGCATCTTGTTGGTCGCTTTATATCTTTGCTATTCCCCATGGGGTAGGTAGCTTCACACATTGGTGGTAAGTAGAGGGAACTGCCTTCATTTCATGTATCCAAGGCCTGCCAAGAATAACATTGCAACAAGACAAGGTATTGATAACACAAAATTTTTGAATAGAATTTACTCCCTCTATATATATGGGAAGTTTGATGTCCCCCAGTGTGTTCTTCGGTTCTCCACTGAATCCAACAAGGAATGAGAATCTTGGGACGACTTCTGACTCTGGAATATTCATTTTTCTTATCACTTCTAACTGGATAACGTTGACTGAACTCCCACCATGAATTAGGATCCTGCGAACATAGTGGTTTGAAATAAACAGAGTAATGACCAGACCGTCGTGATGAGGATCCTGGACGTTGACTCGATCATCCTCATCCAAAGAGATGACTTTTTGCTTGACCATTATAGAAGTCCTGATCGACCTTTCACCATTCTCCAATTTGCTTTCTTTGGCATGCTTTTTCGTAGCAGAATATGAAGTTCCGCATATGTCAGAACCTCCAAAGATTACATTGATAACTTGAGCGTTCGGGGGAGGTGGAGCAGCCTTTTCGAGGACTGGTTCAGGATCCTAGGTCCTGGACTTTCTTTCTTCCGAACAGCTCCTTAAGGTAACCCTTGCTGAGGAGGTAGCTTATCTCCTTTCTCAAGGCTATGCAATCCTCTGTCATATGGCCGAAGTCTTCGTGAAAGGCACACTATTTCGATATGTCTTTGGGGGTCGATGCCTTCTCAATTTTCCCTGGCCATCTTGCTTTGTCACCCAAGTTCCTAACAGCAAGCATTATTCCTCCCATATCGATAGAGAAGCAGTAATCGGATATTCTTGGACAATCTTCATCATCCTCTTCCTCCTCTACAACATTGATCTTCTGTCCATTCGGTTTATTGTATGGTTTGGAGTTGTTTTTTCTGAAGTAGGATCCCTGCTTCTTGTCTTGAGATTCATTTTTCACCAGAGTGCTCAGTTGATCTTGTATTCTTTGATCCTCCTCTAACCTGATGAATCTTAAAGCTCTGTTTCGAACTTCATCTAAATTCCTGCAAGGGGTCATCACAAGATCTTGATAAAATGGAGAGTCCTTTTGTAACCCCATCTTGAATGCCTCAACAGCTGTTGGGACATCCAAATTTGGAATTTCCAAGGCCTCTTTTCCAAACCTAGTAAGGAACTTCCTAAGAGGTTCCCCGCGAGGTTGGACGACTCTATATAAATCGCTAGTTAATTTTTCAAATGATCTACTGCATGAAAACTGACTATTAAAGAGATTGATCAAATGAGAAAAGGAAGTAATAGAATAAGGAGGGAGACTTAGCAGCCATTTAAGGGCAGATCCAGTGAGGGTTGAGCCAAAGCCCTTACACAAGCAAGCTTCTTTCAATCTATCTGGGATTGGGTTAATTTCCATTCTCTCACGGTATAAGGCCACATGTTCCTCAGGATCTGTGGATCCATCATATAACTTCATACTAGGGGCAGTGAAGCGCTTTGGTATCTCAGCATCACAAATTGGTGGAGCGAACCTGGATATGTTATGGCTTCCTGCTGGTACTTCGGGAATGGTTTTGATGACTCCTGGTACACTTGATATCATATCCTTGAGCTTTTGTAGCTCACGGGCTATGGTTTGGTTGACCCCGGTATCCTGCATACCACCATGATTAGTGCCAAATGCGTCTGGGGTACACTGTTTCAGTATCAAGAGTTGGTCCAGCAGGAGCGGTGTTTTGTATGGGTATGAAGTCACCTTCATGGACCTCCAGTGGCTTGGACCGTGGTTCCTTAAGAGGTTCCTTCCCATAAGTAGGGTAGGATTCTGGGCGTTGATGGATGATGGATTCTGTTTGGAAACCCCAAGGATCCTGGTTGAAAGACTGGGGATCCTTGAAGTTGATGGGAGGAGGATCCTTGGCGGAATCCTAAGGGTCCGGATTGGAAGGCCGAGGATCCTTGCGAATGTTGACTGGAGGATCCTAAGGCTTGACCTGATGATCATTGTTGAAGGATAGATGATCCTTGTGCGTACTGGTCAGAGTGTCTCTTCTGGAAGAGGTCAGAGGGTCCTTGCTGAGGATAAGTGGATGTTGGACACCTTTGACCCGGGAAATCTGGAGTGCTGAAGTCAAGCATCTTCAGCATAAGGGGACTTGTGTCTTCAGCAGCCTTCTTAGTCCTCTTGATTTCTTCGATCTCGTGGAGGATCCTCTGGTTGGCCTTATTCTACTACTTCATATAGTTCTTCATCTGTGAACACCAAACAGAAACATCATTGTTAGCAGTTACTGTTAGGGCTCGAATTTTTGGTATCCTAAGCGAGCAGTATGTTCAGGATAACTTCAGGACATGATATCCTCCAAGGTAACAGGTATCCTAAATATATTGTATAACTAACAAATCGTCCGCTGCCTTTCCTTGTTTACCAGGTCAAGAGGTTAATCTAGATTGCCTGAAGATCCGGACTTGCTTTTAATAGCACGTGGCTAAGAAGGAAAACGCGGACTTGCTGTTAATAGGACGTGGCCAAGAAGGAAAACACGGACTTGCTGTTAGTAGGACGTGGCCAAGAAGGAAAATGCGCTTAATGGGGGAATTAACGGCTAATTGGATTTAGTCTATAGTTTCCTAAATTATAGGGGAGTTTGTTAGCTACTCTTTGTGTATAAATAGAGCTAACCACCGGATCAATCACACACACTCTAGACACACGAGACTTACTAGTACTCGCTCTCATTGTAATCACAATCCGATTAGCTCCACCACTTGTAACCACTTTTTATTAATAAATTGGTGGTGATAGTTTTCACCGCCCGGGGTTTTTTTCTTGTTATCCTAAGGATAGCGGGTTTTTTCCTCGCAACAAATCTCCGTGTTCAAGCATTTTAACGGTTTATTATTCGTTTTACTAATTTTGTTACGAAATCATTGTTGTTAATTTTTGACCAAATCAATTTGGCGCCCACCGTGGGGCTATCGGTGCTTTAATCCATCAAAACCGTTTGTTTCACTATCAATTACTTTCATCCCTTCATTATGGCCTCACAACCAAAATCTAGCTCCATTCTTGCTCCGGTCACCACTGCTTCGAGTGTTAACCCCGGTCCTCCGTCGGTCCCAAAGAAGAGCGCTCAACCCAAAGGAGAACTTCCACCGTACCTGGGAACCTCTACACGAGTAGATCCGGTTATCTCTAACAGTGATATTTTTGCTTTGATGAAACATGTCAAAACTCACATGGAGCAGCAAGAGAAAACCAATTCAAGGCTATTCAAGGAAATTGAAGGGATCAAAAAGAAGTCGGGGTAGGAGAACACTCCAATCATGCCCAGGGTTCTTGATTATGATTCTCCAGGATCATCTATCCTTCAGAATCTCGGATCCTTAGGGACACAATCAACAAGGACTCTGTCTCAGCAGCAGTCAGGATACTGGGGAACTTATCCTCCGGTATCCTCGGAGTAACCTAGACCAATTAGGCCGGAATCCATCAACATGCAGCCTCGTTCAACCATGCCTGTCGTCATATTCTCGTCAGGATCTCCCATGGTGTCATCTAAAGTACATGTTGGAGATGACATCTCTATGTAGACATCACCTTATCCTGAGGATACCCTCAATGGAGGAACTAGCCGTCAAGGCTCAGGATACCAGAGACTTAGTCACGATCTCGGTAACAGTTTACTTAATGCTAATTTATACACTAACCGTGGTCCTATTCAGGATAAGGGGATATCCCCCGAGATAGCCAGGGAATTACAGAAAATGAAGGATATGATTTCCAATATTCCCGGGATAATCCGTCCCATAGCTGAAGTTCAGGTAGGCAGTCACAGATTATCCAAGTTCACTTGGCCTAATTTTAACGTTATTTTACTAATCTCGTGAAAATAACGTTAAAAGTGGCAGAAGGTTAATCAGGCATCATGTGGTGGCGTTGATAGCCGAAAGACAATGGTACATGCACCAATCAGCCGGTGTGCCGATGATTGAGTGCTATGTGCCTTATGTCCAAGGCTTGATGCAAAACTACTATCGAGCCGGGGGTCTCATCGGAAGCAGCCTCTCTATCCCTATGGGGTAGGGGTAAGGCTGTCTACATCTTACCCTCCTCAGACCCTACCATAGCTTGGCTATTGGTGGGATATACTGAGTACGATGATGATGATGATGATGATGATGATGATGACTTGGCCTATATGTGACGTGGAAATCTCCAAGAAGTTCCAAACTCCCAGCATGAAGCTGTATGACGGCACTACAGATCCTGAGGAACACGTAGCTCAATACAAAGAAAGGATGGAGATCAACCCCATCCCTATTGACATCAAAGAAGTTTGCCTATGCAATGGATTTGGTTCAACACTAACGGGACCGGCCCTCGAATGGTTATTAAGTATTCCTTCCAACACTATTACTTCATTTGCTCATTTGATTAACTTGTTCAATAATCAATTTTCTTATAGTAGATCTTTTGAGAAAATGACAGGTGACTTATATAGAATTGTTCAGCATAACAATGAATCCTTAAGGGATTACATAACCAGATTTAGCAGGGAAGCTTTGGAAATCCCCAACCTTGACATGGCTGCTGCTGTCGAAGCCTTCAAGATGGGACTAAGGAAGGATTCTCCTTTCTATGACGACCTCGTCATGATTCCATGCAGGAATCTCGATGAAGTCAGAAACAGGGAATTAAGATACATTCGGCTAGAGGATGACAAGAAGGCCCATGGAAACTCAGTTATCCTAAAGTATGAGTCTACCAACAGGAAATCAGACTCTCCACAAAAGTTCTGTAGGCCGAAGCCTTATTTCGAGCAGGATAATCCCAGGATAAACGCTGTGGAAGAAGACGAAGATGATGAAGAGTATCCTAAAATATCCGAATGTTGCTTTAACCTTGATATTGGTGGTGTGATTTGTGCCATGCAGGATTTAGGTGATAAGGCTAGATGGCCTAAGAAAAACAAAAAACCCGTATCCAGCAAAGACATGTCCAAACGGTGTGCATTCCATGAAGACTTTGGCCATCGCATTGAAGATTGCATAGCACTTCAGAAGGAAACAGGATACCTTCTCAGCAAAGGATACCTGAAGGAATTGTTGGGAAGAAACAAGAACAAGAATCAGGATCCTGTCAAGATACCTGAAAGGGCTTCTTAGCTGCTGAATGCGAGGCTGTTTTGAGAAAACCAGAAATGTTAGGAAGGATGGCAAAATGGGCTGTGAAACTTAGTGCATACGATATACTGTATGAACCAAGAACAGCCATCAAATCACAGGCACTTGCCGACTTTGTGGCTGATTTTAGCCAGGATATACTCGAAGAAGTAGAAAAAGAAGTTCAACAATTGAAGGTCAAGAAGAGTTGGACCTCACATACCGATGGTGCTTCCAACATTAGAGGAACAGGTCTAGGTATCCTGCTAAAATCGCCATAGGGGGACATTATACCTCTATCCATATCTTGTGATTTCAGGCCACTAATAATGAGGCGGAATATGAAGCCTTAATAGCTAGTTTACAATTAGCTAAGGATATGAAGGTCAGGTATCTTCAAGTTTATGTTGATTCTTTGTTATTAGCTAACCATTTTAATGGCTCTTATGCAGCGAATGCAAAAAACTTAGCAAAATATTTAGAAATAGTTAAGAAATTAGCTATGTGTTTTGAAACATTTGATATAGTACAGGTACCAAGAGAAGAGAACACTAAAGCAGATGCCTTAGCAAATTTAGTATTGACTCTCAAGATACCAGATGATATCAAGATACCCATCGTTCATATCTTGACTTTAGCAACAAAGGAGAACCATGAAGTCATGAAGACTTCAGAACCTGAAGACAATCCAATATCCTGGACCAGTCCCATAATACGGTATCTTCAGGATAACGAGATCCCAGAAGGAGAAAATTCCAGAGCGATCCGAATGAAGCTAACCCAGTATATTATCCAAAATAATGTGTTGTATAGAAAATCACTTGCAGGTCCATACTTGAGATGCTTGGAATATCAAGAAGTACAAGAAGTTCTCAAGGATATACATGAAGGTGATTGGTTTTGTGGAAACCACACTGGGGGCAGAGCCTTAGTATCAAGGATACTGAGGACATGTTACTTCTGGCCAACAATGAAGAAGGATGCAATGAACTTCTCCAGAAAATGTGATGCTTGTCAAAGACACAGTAACATCTTGCATCAACCAGCTGAACCATTATATCCTGTCATATCCCCGTGGCCATTTATGAAATGGGGAAAGGATAATGTGGGAAAGCTGCCCAAGACTCCTGGTGGAAATATCTTTATGCTGGCCATGACAGATTACTTCTCCGAGTGGATCGAAGCAGAGGCATTTGTCCAAGTTAAAGAAAAGGATGTGATCTCATTCATCAAACGCAATATCCTAACAAGATTTGGTATCCCGGCAGAGATTGTTTGCGACAATGGATCACAGTTCACCGGTAGTAGAACAACCAACTTTTGTGAAAGTTTGGGAATCAAGATGGTGACTTCAACTCCAGTACATCCTCAAGCTAATGGTTAAGCAGAATCTAGTAACAAGATCATCATCAACAATTTGAAGAAGAAATTGGGATCCAAGAAGGGAAAATGGGCTGAAGAACTACCATTTGTTCTTTGGACTGATAGGACCACTTCAAAAAATGCAACGGGACAAACACCTTTATCTTTGGTGTTTGCGGCCGAAGCTGTTATCCCTACAGAGATGGTGATCCCCACAGCAAGAACCAGCATCCAAGATACTGAATCCAACAACCAAAGCCTTACCGAATACCTAGATACCATGGATGAACTCAGAGATCTTGCCAGGATCAAAATAGCAACATACCAACAAAGAATAGCCAAATCCTACAACAAGAATATCAGAATTCAAAGATTCCAAGTAGGAGACATGGTGTTAAGAAAGGCATTTCAGAATACCACTAATCCAGCAGATGGAAAGCTAGCTCCAAAGTGGGAAGGTCCTTAATTGATTGACTCTGAAGCAGGAAAAGGAGCCTACAGGTTAGTCACTATGGAAGGTGTTCCTATACCAAGAGCTTGGAATGTTATCCATCTTAAGACATATTTTTGCTAGTATTCTTAACTGGTATGTTCGTATCCTTAACATTTCAGGACAAAGGTATGTTCCCTTATTTATTTTTACATTATTACATATTAAACTTTTTTATATCCTTATCAAGTTTACTGACTTAAGCATCGGAGGGGTGTTAGCCAGGCTAACACCCACCCCTCAGCAAGAGCTTAGTGTTTTGCAGTTATCCTAAGGATATGTTAGTGTAAGGCCCTGAACCCAAGGAACCTCACAGTTGGTAACCATTCAAAACACTCGTAAAAATAATTAAACTTAAAACAATTCTTTTCATGAAAATGAGCATCACAGAGTATAATTCGGCGGAAAACGTAAATAACAAAATAAGTTCCCTAAACCCGGGAATTTTGCCCAAAACCAACATAATTATCTTTAAATAAATAAAAAAAAAATTTTAAACTAAATGTTTTAATAATAAAGTCTTCAGATCCCGTATGCCCTTCACCGTCCAAGTAACTTCGTGCACGTCCAAGCGATAAGGCATCCTCTTCCTAACCTGAAACTCACACTAACATGCACACAAAAGTCAGCTTAAGCTGAGTGAGTTCAAGTTTTAAATAAGTAACAAAAATCTTAATAATCATTCCAACGGTTTTAAAACGGTAAACGGAAATACATCGGTTAGGTCACCACATTCAATAAATAATCATCCTTACGTATGAGCATCTCTATACGTGCATTCGTATATATATCAATATATATATATATATATATAACATTCAATAATAACATTCAGGGCCGAGAAAACGTACAACCCAAACAGGTAACATTCAGCGCATGCAAACACAAAGTAGGCATACGCAACATTCAGTAGTCGAGACGACTACAACATTCGCCAAATATTGGTCATTCTAATATATATATATATACACATATATACATACACGCATTCTTTAACATTCCAAGGCCTACTAATACTAGCAAGCCTATGTAAAATCGTTTAAAACATTTCATCAAGCAAAATCGCTTAGGTGTGCATGCTAGCCCAAAACTTAAAAAGAGTTAAACGAGGCACCAATAACTCACTTGATACAAGACGCGGATTCATCACGAGCTAGAGACTCCCTAAGAAATCCCAAAACTCAAACACCTGTTGGTTTACATTCAATCAATACTAATGACATCAAGATGACTCGTTTATCCTACGAGACGTTCTAACGTGGTTCGAGTTACCTAAACCCTCGACCTCATCAAACTTAATCACAACAGCCCACGAGGTCTCACATTCATCAAAACGACCCTTAGATACTCTCGGGAATAAAGAATTCCCAATTTGCCCCCGGGAGCACTAGGTGACACTAACACGCGCGTTTAGGAGTCGTTTAGGCCGTTAACATCCAACTCAGCCCCGTGTGGACCCATTATGATAAAATCACAGCCAACAAGTCCACACGATGCCACACGAGTCAAATGGGTCGGTAACCCGCAAGTACAATGCACCAACTATTCAATAAACACAATTGCGCGTTGTACCGACCCGTTGGAGTAACCGACAACCAATTCAGCCCCATAACTTATAAAAATGAATTTTGAATAGACCGTACATGAAACCAAGTGTCCTCGAGTTGAATTGGTCGTTAATCACTTCAACCCTCGCGTTAAACGCGCCAAACTACAATTCTAGGCAATCGAACATAACAATCAAACTACAACTAGTTGATCAACTTAACGAACACCTATGAGCATGATCTTTAAGTATGATATACGGGACATACCTAGGAAGATTTTGGTGCAAAAACTCACTTCAAATAGCCCCGACAAGAACACAATTGAACATCCACCGGTTAAGCCTAAAACGAACTTATCGATCAAGAACGAGTAAAACGTGTAGATTTTAGCATGTGAAGATGCATTTAATTACATAGGATAACCTTTGAAATAAATTATTAAATGTTTACCAGACTTTAATAAATGTCTTAGGTTTATAAAAATATTTTTATTATATTTTTCTATTGGACACAAAACTTATAAAATTTCCTCCAACACAGCATGGTACGTGCAGCTATTTCAGTGCGCAACAAAATGGTTTTATTTTTATAAAACTCATTACCGAACCAAATTAAACGATTCCAATTGGGTTTGGTTCCTAACTCAAAATAACTTCCAGAAGTGGAACCAACCAATCTGGACCTGTCGAAAAAAGGTTATGACGTCGTGAAGACAGACCAGAATCCGTCATCCCGCATCAGCTTCGACACTCGATTTTATAAATTCATAAAAACTATTCAAATCTCGTCCAAAAATTATGTATTATTCCTTTTCTGGAAACTAGACTCAAAGTAGAACATCATGGAATCAAGAATCAATAAAAAACAATGGATTATCATCGCATTACAGACCCTACAATAAACGTATACGAATGTGTCAGCAAACTGATATCATTAAAACTCGACCTTAACAACCAATAAGCACGTTAATATGATCAATTAAGGTGTAAAAGACATGGGGAATCATAAAACCGACCTTGAATTGAAGTTTTTATGGTTGAAACACGGCTGGGCAGAAGAAAAATCGAAGGGGATGAGGCTGCCAAAGCTCCGAACGGCTGAGTAGAGAGGGTTAGGGTTAGGATTCTTTTTGTTTTCTGATATAAAATAAGAAGTTTCATTCTATCCCCTCAAGTATAAAGTGTAAGGAAACTTGGATGAAAAGTTACATAATTTTAACGTACCGGGATGACGTAAACGCTCCCGAGAAACGTCGGTTAAATCCCGAGAATAATACATACTTTACAAGCTTTAACTCTTGGAACCGGAATTAACGGGCGTTACAAGTCCACCCCCTTACAACGGGATTCGTCCCCGAATCCTGACGCGACAGGAACAACTGCGGATAGAGTTTCGTCATCTCGGCCTCGGACTCCCAAGTAGCCTCGGAACCCCTACGGTGCCTCCATTGCACCATCACCTACTAACCACCTTATTCCTCAAGCGCCTCTCCTGACGGTAAAGTATAGCAATAGGTTCCTCAACATAGATCAGTTTACTATCCAGCTCAATATCATCAAGAGGCACATGGGCCTCCTCTACGGCTAAACATTTCCTCATATGGGACACGTGGATAGTAGGATGAATCCCCGTTAGCTTCTCGGGCAATTCCAGCCTATAAGCTACCTCACTAATTCGGGACAAAATACGGAACGGACCAATAAACCTCGGACTAAGCTTCCCCCTCTTACGAAAACAGATGATACCCTTCCAAGGAGAAACTTTCAACATAACCCGGTCCCCAGCCTCAAACACAATCGGTCTTCACCTTTTATCCGCATAGGACTTTTGACGATCCTGAGCGGCATTCATAAAAGCCTTAATCTTATCGAGCTTCTTAGTCATAGCCTCGACCACCTCCAAACTACCAAACTGCTTCTGACCAATGGAACCCCAACAGACTGGAGTCCTACACCTCCTACCATACAACATCTCAAATGGTGGCATCCCAATCATGGCGTGATAATTGTTACTTTGTAACTGACGATCCCAACTACCACCAAAATCGATAACACAAGCCCGCAACATATCCTCGAGAGTCTGGATGGTCCTCTCGAACTGACCATCCGTTTGCGGGTGATAAGCAGTGCTGATGAGGAGTTTGGTACCCATCTCCTCACGGAACTTCTTCCAAAACCTGGAGGTAAAACGCGTATCCCTATCCGAAACAATAGATACCGGGACCCCATGCCTAGAAATGATCTCACGAATAAACACATCGGCCGGCTGTTCAGAATTAAAAGTCTCTCGAATCGGCAAGAAATGAGCGCTCTTGGTTAGTCTATCCACGATTACCCAAATGGTGTCATAATTACTCCTAGGGGTACGAGGCAGTTTAGTCACAAAATCCATGGTAAGATGCTCCCATTTCAAATCAGGTATTTCCAACGGCTGAAGTTTCCCAAACGGCTTCTGATGCTCGGCCTTAACTTGTAGACACGTCAAACACTTACTCACGTACTGAGCCACCTCAAACTTCATCGCAGGCCACCAATAATTTTTCTTCAAGTGTTGGTACATGTTGGTCGCGCCCGGGTGAATAGAATAGCGCGACTTGTGTGCCTCATCCAAAATTTTATCTCTGAATCCCCCATACTTCGGTACCCATAAACGACCATCCTTATACTTCACCCCGTCACCGATGTCTTCCAACAATTTCTCCTGACCCCAAACACGTTCTGACATAATCCATTCCACCTGCAAAGCCTCATTCTGAACGCTGGCTATTTGCTTCAAAATATCGGGTTTAAGGATAAGCTGGTAAGATTTTACACGAATCGGCTTCGGTCGCTCCTTCCGGCTCAACGCGTCAGCCACCACGTTAGCCTTACCTGGATGGTACATAATTTCCAAATCATAATCCTTAATCAACTCCAACCATCAACGTTGGCACATATTCAGTTCCTTTTGTTCGAAGAAATACTTTAAACTCTTATGATCGGTATAGATAACGCAAAGAACACCATACAAATAATGCCGCCACAACTTAAGCGCAAACACAACGGCCGCAAGCTCCAGATCGTGAGTAGGATAATTCGCCTCATGAGGCTTTAATTGCCGCGAGGCATACGCGATGACTCGACCTCGCTGCATCAGAACACACCCAAGCCCCTGATAAAATCGGTGGCATCAGGTAGAGCTAAAATCGGGACATGCGTCAACCGGTTCTTCCACTCGAGAAAAGCCTCCTCCTGCTCAGTACCCCAAACGAATTCAACACTCTTCCTAGTCAACCTGGTCAGGGAAGACAAATTTTTGAAAAATCGGGAATAAAGCGGCGGTAATACCCCGCCAAACCCAGAAAGTTACCGATTTCAGATGGAGACTTAGGAGACTCCCATTCACTCCCGGCTTCCACCTTTGTAGGGTCAACCAGAATACCACTCGGGTTAATAACATGACCCAAGAATTGAACCTCACGCAACTAGAAGGAACAATTAGAAAATTTCGCATATAGTTTGTTCTTCCGCAGAGCCTCCAACACTTCCACGAGATGACCGGCGTGATCGGATTCACTTTTAGAGTACACAAGAATGTCATCGATAAACACAATAACCGAACGATCGAGCATCGGCCTACACACCCAGTTCATAAGATCCATGAACGCAGCCGGTGCGTTGGTCAAACCGAAAGACATCACAAGAAATTCATAATGCCCATAACGAGTGCGGAAGGCAGTCTTAGGGATATCTTCCTCACGAATTTTCAACCGATGATACCCGGACCTAAGGTCGATCTTCGAGAACCAACTAACTCCTTCAAATAAGTCGTCGATCCTTGAGAGAGGGTACCGATTTTTTTAACAGTGAGTTTATTCAATTCACGGTAGTCAATGCACATTCGCATGCTACCGTCCTTCTTCTTAACGAACAAGACCGGGGCACCCCAAGGTGAGATGCTCGGTCGAATGAAGCCCTTATCGAGCAAGTCTTCCGACTGAGCCATAAGTTCCTTCATTTCATTCGGTGCTAGGCGGTAGGGAGCTCGGACAACGGGTTTTGCGCCCGATACAAGGTCTATCTGGAACTCGACCTCGCGATCCGGCGGCACATATGACAAATTATCTGGAAATACATCCAGGAAATCCCGAACAATAGGAACATCACCGACGGTAGCCACCTCAGTATTTACGTTTATGGCATACGCCAGATACGCCCCGCACCCCCGTTACATCAACTTTCCCGCCTTAAGCATGGATATAATATGTGGCGTCGCAACATTCCGATCACCGAAGACCGTAATTTGAGTTCCATCCGGGGCCCTTAGACGAACGAGTTTCTGACCACAAATGATCTGAGCATCAACATTCGCGAGCCAATCCATCCCGAGCACCACATCGAAACAACCAAGTGGCATCAAATACAATCGCACCGGAAATCTATACCCAGACAACTCGATGGAACAACCCTGAATAGCCCTAGACACGGACATGGATTTTCCTACGGCGGCCTCAACCTCAAACACATCGACTACGCGCTCGGGTAATTTATTCAACGAGGAACAGAAAGCGGTAGACACAAAACTTCTACTGGCGCCCGAATCAAATAAGAGTGACGCCGACAATTCATCAAGTAGAAAGGTATATGGGATAACATCACGCACCTACTTAGCTAAACACTTGCTCATACATTCTTGAAGGAGCGAGGAATTTAAGCGGTCAAGTACCAAGGAACCCAGAGTGACAGCATGCTACGCCTCAGCTAAACAATTACGCGCAAAGCGTTCGAGAGGATGGGAAACAAACAGGAGAATTTAGGGAATAAGATAAACTTTAACGCTAACGACTCGAGAGTTAGCCAAATCCTATCCCTACAAAGACAGAACCCTAACATACTCAGACACAAGTGGTATTTAAAACATGGAAGGTAAGGTTAAACTGCTAATAACGTTGATCAAGTGTTATTAGTCGTTTACTTCACCGGCCCGTCTTAAGAACCCCTTGCCCCTAACCACATTAGCATTCTATCTTACACTTTACAATTAATCACATACTGAAAACTTTCAAATTCAAAGGAATGACTAAATAATTTAAAGTTAACTCTTGGCGTGCAGCTACTCGCGGTGGGCATACTAGTCTCTTTTCTTATAGTTCGGGTCCAAGCATTCGGGGATGCTCGGATCCCTCGAACCATGGCTCTGATACCAACTTGTAAGGCCCCGAACCCCGGGAACCTCACAGTTGGTAACCATTTAAAACACTCGTAAAAATAATTAAACTTAAAACAATTCTTTCCATTAAAATGAGCATCACAGCGTATAATTCGGCGGAAAACGTAAATAACAAAATAAGTTCCCAAAACCCGGGAATTTTGCCCAAAACCAACATAATTATCTTTAAATAAATAAAAAATAAATAAAAAATAAATGTTTTAATAATAAAGTCTTCAGATCCCGTATGCCCTTCACCGTCCAAGTAACTTCGTGCACGTCCAAGCGATAAGGCATCCTCTTCCTAACCTGAAACTCACACTAACATGCACACAAAGTCAGCTTAAGCTGAGTGAGTTCAAGTTTTAAATAAGTAACAAAAGTCTTAATAATCATTCCAACGGTTTTAAAACCGTAAACGGAAATACATCGGTTAGGTCACCACATTCAATAAATAATCATCCTTACGTATGAGCATATCTATACGTGCATTCTTATATATATCAATATATATATATATAACATTCAATAATAACATTCAGGGCCGAGAAAACGTGCAACCCAAACACCTAACATTCAGCGCATGCAAACACAAAATAGGCATACGCAACATTCAGTAGTCGAGACGACTACAACATTCGCCAAATATTGGCCATTCTAATATAAATATATATACATACATACACACATTCTTTAACATTCCAAGGCCTACCAATACTAGCAAGCCTATGTAAAATCGTTTAAAACATTTCATCAAGCAAAATCGCTTAGGTGTGCATGCTAGCCCAAAACTTAAAAAGAGTTAAACGGGGCATCAAGAACTCACCTGATACAAGACGCGGATTCATCACGAGCTAGAGACTCCATTAGAAATCCCAAAACTCAAACACCTGTCGGTTTACATTCAATCAATACTAATGACATCAAGATGACTCGTTTATCGTACGAGACGTTCTAACATGGTTCGAGTTATCTAAACCCTCGACCTCATCAAACTTAATCACAACAGCCCCCGAGGTCTCACATTCACCAAAACGACCCTTAGGTACTCCCGGGAATAAAGAATTCCCAATTTGCCCCCGGGAGCACTAGGTGACACTAACACGCGCGATAGGAGTCGTTTAGGCCATTAACATCCAACTCAGCCCCGTGTGGACCCATTATGATAAAATCATAGCCAACAAGTCCACACGATGCCACACGAGTCAAATGGGTCGGTAACCCGCAAGTACAACGCACCAACTATTCAATAAACACAATTGCGCGTTGTACCGACCCGTTGGAGTAACCGACAACCAATTCAGCTCCATAACTTATAAAAATGAATTTTGAACAGCCAATACATCAAGCCAAGTGTCCCCGAGTTGAATTGGTCGTTAATCACTTCAACCCTCGCGTTAAACACGCCAAACTACAATTCTAGGCAACCGAACATAACAATCAAACTACAACTAGTTGATCAACTTAACGAACACCTATGAACATGATCTTTAAGTATGATATACAGGACATACCTAGGAAGATTGTTGTGCAAGAACTCACTTCATACAGCCCCGACAAGAACACAATTGAACATCCACCGGTTAAGCCTAAAACGAACTTATCGATCAAGAACGAGTAAAACGTGTAGATTTTAGCATGCGAAGATGCATTTAATTACATAGGATAACCTTTGAAATAAATTATTAAATGTTTACAAAACTTTCATAAATGTCTTAGGTTTATAAAAATATTTTTATTATATATTTCTATTGGACACAAAACTTATAAAAATTCCTCCAACACAGCAAGGTACGTGCAGCTATTTCAGTGCGCAACAAAATGGTTTTATTTTTATAAAACTCATTACCGAACCAAATTAAACGATTCCAATTGGGTTTGGTTCCTAACTCAAAATACTAACTTCCAGAAGTGGAACCAACCAATTTGGACCTGTCGATAAAAGGTTATGACGTCGGGAAGACAGACCAGAATCCGTCATCCCGCATCAGCATTGACACTCGATTTTATAAATTCATAAAACCATTCAAATCTCGTCCAAAAATTACTTATTATACCTTTCTGGAAACTAGACTCAAAGTAGAACATCATGGAAACAAGAATCTATCAAAAAAAAATGGATTATCATCGCGTTACAGACCCTACAATAAACATATACGAATCTGTCAGCAAACTGTTATCATCAAAACTCGACCTTAACGACCAATAAGCGCGTTAATATGATCAATTAAGGTGTAAAAGACGTGGGGAATCATGAAGCCGACCTTGAATTGAAGTTTTTACGGTTGAAACACGGCTGGGCAGAAGAAAAATCGAAGGGGATGAGGCTGCCAAAGCTCCGAACGGCTGAGTAGAGAGGGTTAGGGTTAGGATTCTTTTTGTTTTATGATATAAAATAAGAAGTTTCATTCTAGCCCCTCAAGTATAAAGTGTAAGGCAACTTTTATGAAAAGTTACATAATTTTAACGTACTGGGATGACGTAAAGGCTCCCGAGAAACGTCTGTTAAATCCCGAGAATAATACATACTTTACAAGCTTTAACTCTTGGAACTTGAATTAACGGGCGTTACACAGAGGCTGATCACCTCCCACACGAATATGATATCCCTGATATCTCATAAGGTTTAAAGGTCTTCACCTTTCTAACGAACACCTGAAGCACACGAATATGATATCCATGATATCTTCTAAGGTTTAAAGGTCTTCATATTTCTAACGAATGCCTGGAGCACACGAATATGATATCCCTTATATCTTCTAAGGTTTAAAGGTCTTCACCTTTCTAACGCCGCTTGGATCGCACGATGATTCGGATATAGTTCGAGGTAGGCGGACCAGACCAGCTGATAATCCGTTTGTTGTTGGCTATATACCGAATCCTTAAGATAAGTGGCAGACGTGTCACACATATGGTTTATAACATTTTCATGTTATCTAAGGTTTATAGCATTTTCATGTTATCTAAAGTTTCGGCATTTTCATGTCCACACGTTTGGGACTTTCCCCAGTTTTATCTAAGGTTTAGACATTTTCATGTCTCTCAAGTAATGGCCTTGTCGCCAGAAAATAGGCTTTATTGCCAGTAAGCAGGCTCTATCGCCAGTAAATGGGCTTTATAACCAGAATTATCTAACATTGTTTTGACAGATCTAAGATCGGCTAGGTCACTAAGGATAAGACGTTACTAAGTTGTTTTTTAACTTAGAAAATCTCGAAAGCATAGTGAATAAAAAGACCAGCAATTGGGGACATCGTATGTAAGTTTGTCAAATTTATTATCATCTGCGAAGGTACACCTTTATACCTAATCTTTCCTTTGCGTTTTATTTGAAATATGATCTTTCGGCTCAATTGTGTCAAATATCAATTATTGAGGTTTTAAACATATATTCTCTGAATGTGTTATCCTTAAAGTATTTTTCTAAATATATTAAGGATATGTTCTCCACAATACACCAACCACAAATATTGTATTTTTTAATTTGATAAATTTTGGGAATTTATTTCATAGATATATTTAACATATCTTACTTTAGGAAGTTTAAAACCATTTTGGATGTGTTATGTTAAAAACATATCAAATTAATTTTTCTTAGAAATATTTGTCAACACTTTAGATTCAAAGATATATTGTCCTTAAAATATTTTATCTCAATACATGATTGAACTTAAGAACATATTTTTTACATATAATCCTTAGAATATTTTACTCTAAAGTATATAGAGTTTAATAAAAATGTTTAGGATATGTTATCCTCCAGATAGTCTACTTCAAAAACTTAAAAATGTTTCACAAGACATGTTCTCATTAAAAGATATTCGGATAAATTATCTAAAATGACATACAAAACACAATGCTAAAGATACAAGATCATATCATTACTAACATTGAGTGCCGATAGATAAAAAGACAATGCAAGGGCTTCGCCTTCAACAAGTGGAAGATCCCTCCACCCAAGCATTGCAAGATGTTCAAAAGTCAAGATAACATGGGCTTCGTCTTGAAAAGTCAAGATCCCTCCACCCATGTATCCTCTTATCCTAAGCATAATTGTTAAAAGACAGGAAAGTAAATTGTTCAATAAAACAACCATTACAAGCCAAAATCAAACCACAAACAAACATACTTAAAAAACTAGGCTCAGACCTTGTCTTTTTCCGCCTTCATTGCTCAGTTGCGCCTCATCACCAGCTACCTTTGCCGCATCCTTGATCGCCACCTCCACAGCCTCACCAGCTTCCTTCTCCACAGTCTCCAACCCAGCAGCCTTAGCCTCTAGAGTCTGGACTTGATGACGGAAAGCTTAAGTTTTTTTACTCATGGTGATTGAAGATAAAGAGCAAAGAGAGAAAGAAATTTACCTGGATAATGATCGGGTGAAGGTTTAAAATATTTATCCAAGGTAAACATAAGATGACAAAGGGGTTTTGACGGTTCTATGGACGATCGACACGTGCAGCTTATCCATTCCATCTGCAGAATTCGAGATTCAAAAAATCTACAGCTGTTAACCACCTTTTACAGCCGTTAATTTTGGGGACAATAGTTAGGGCTTGGATTTTTGGTATCCTAAGCGAGTAGTATATTTAGGATAACTTCAGGACATGATATCCTCCAAGGTAACAGGTATCCTAAATATATTGTATAACTAACAAATCGCCCGCTGTCTTTCCTTGTTTACTAGGTCAAGAGGTTAATCAAGATTACCTGATGACGAGAACTTGCTGTTAATAGGATGTGGCTAAGAAGGAAAACACGAACTTGCTGTTAATAGGATGTGGCCAAGAAGGAAAACACGGACTTGCTGCTAATAGGACGTGGCCAAGAAGGAAAATGCGCTTAATGGGGGAATTAACGACTAATTGTATTTAGTGTATAATTTCCTAAATTATAGGGGAGTTTGTTAGCTACTCTTTGTGTATAAATAGAGCTAACCACCGGATCAATCACACACACTCTAGACACACGAGACTTACTAGTACTCGCTCTCATTGTAATCACGATCCGATTAGCTCCACCACTTGTAACCGCTTTTTATTAATAAATTGGTGGTGATAGTTTTCACCGCCCGGGGTTTTTTCCTTGTTATCCTAAGGATAACGGGTTTTTTCCTCTCAATAAATCTCTGTGTTCTAGCATTTTAATTGTTTATTGTTCGTTTCAAGTAAGCACCAAGTACCATTTTACTAATTTGGTTACGAAATCATTGTTATTTTTTGACCAAAACAGTTACCATTTGGGAGACAGTAGTGGATTTTGGTCTAGAGAAAATAGCAGTCGCCTTCTTCTGAGCAGTAATTATAGGCTTTGTGGCTTCGTAGAGATAGGTAGTGGTGGCAAAGACACTTGAGCCAAAACACTTGATGCAGCGGTTGTAGAAACAGCTTTTCCTTGAGAGGCCATTGAGTAATAATTTTGAGTGTAGGGATTGAATAAAGGTAAGAATTTTTTGGGATTAAAGTACTAGAAGCCCCACGGTGGGCGCCAAATTGTTTTGGTCGAAAATTGGTCTAAGGATCACGTAACCAAATTCGTATGTGAGGATTGGTGCTTGTATGAACAAAATGTTCAAAGTAGTAATTGTAAAGGTTGGACAACAAGATTTATACGAGGAAAAGCCATTGGTAACTAGTATCCTGCCGGCATAAAAACCTCGGGTAGTGAAAACTATCACTGCCGATTATAATGAGCTCAAAAAGATTACAAGAGATGGAATCAAAGCTGATCATGATTACAAAGTGTTCTTGTTGAGAGTTCTAGGTGTGCTAAAGTGTTGTGTGTTATGATAAGCCGTGATTAAATATATAAATACATAAATTTATAACGGCTAAACTCCCTACAAATCCGGCCACGTTTTGTTTACCATTTCTCCATGACCATTCAGGAGAGTGGGCGAGCTGGGTAGACCTGGTATAATATATCTCCGTAAAAGTAGATTAGAATATAACTGAAGTCGACTGTTTGAGGATCCTTTATCTGCTCAGGATTCTTAGTCCTAACAACAACAGGTATCTATGAATACCAAGAATAGCTAATCCACAAGGGTCAAGAATCCTGGTCCTAACAAAAAAGATGATAATCGAGCGGAAATATTAACTCGTTGTATTGATAACATAATGATTACAATCATACATGCATTCATATATACATACATGCATGCATACATACATACATACATACATGCATACGTATGTACGTACATACATACGTACACACCTACATACATACATGGTTAAGCTGGATCCGCCTAGACGTGCCCCTCTACGCGGCCTATCATCCTATTGAGAATCCGGCATGGTAACTGTTAGGGTCAATTTATTTGAAGGAACCCGATAAGTACCATTTCATCCGGGAACCTGAAATATATTGTGTTTCCTGGGATCTTGAACAAGTTTGTTTCCTGATCCAATTACTATATTATCTAATGCATCTTTGCTTATGGGTTACTCATTCAGTTGTGACTAAAACAGCTAATAGACCAAGTCTTACTAATTATCAGAAGAATAGTCAATATGCATGTGAGGAAAGAAGCTGGGGTCTCATAATAGTCTCAAGATGGAAGGCTTTAGATTTATCTCACATTTTGTTGTTTCACTTTGTTATATAAAGAGGCTATTGCATATAGTATAGGACACTTAAATTTGCACTCATTCGCACTCACATTGTATCTTAGTAACAATTACATCCAGTTGTCGAGCTGTTATAACATCTTTTGTTAATAATATCTCTAAGGCTTGCAGATGTTTTTACCCTCCCAAGGATTTGTGTTGGAGAAACTAACCAGGATGAAGGGTTTTCATCGTACACATCGTGTCAACCATTTACTTTATTGCAATTACGTTTAGTGAAGAACACACTACCTCACCTTCTAAGTTTGATCACAAAGTTGTTTCGTTAATTTTTGACCAAAATAGTTTGGTGCCCACAATGGGGCAAATGGTATTTTTCATCCTTAAGCCTCTACTAAAATTCATTCTCAACTATTACCTTTCTATACTTTATTCAACGACAAGAATAGCTTATCCAACGACAAGAATAGCTTATCCAACGTAGACTACAAGGACTATTGCTAGCATAGATATTGGTGTTGTTCCAAGATCCTCAGCTAAGAATCCTGACGTCGGTTAAGTTAAAAATAATATAACTATGCTTGTAACTAAGGCTAAAACTTCGCAGGATACTTGTATAAGCCTAGTGATACAGAAGGAATTACAAACGAAAACCTAACCTCCAACGTCATTAGAATAGCCCAACCAACACCCAAAGCAGCTCCAAGTAGTCCCTGGATCTCGAGATTTGCACCTCCAATTTGTAATGCTAGTTATTGTTAGTTATCACTCATGGAACTATATATATATATAGGTTGTTTAGATCGCATAAGATACAAACACACACCCATATTACACACTCTTGTACTCATAGCAGCGACCGGACACTTCCAACACTTGTACTCAACAAGTTCTACTTAGTAATATTTGAGGCAGTGAGATAGTTTTCCCTTCCCGAGATTTTTTGTTGAAGATCCTCTAACACTACTAGAAAAACAGGCAGTTGCTACCAAAACTTGAGACCGAAAAAAAAAGGTCGCAAAATTTGCGACCCTTTTGCGACGAAAATGAAAACGTTGTAGAATTAGCCACCCAAATCAATGATAGCAAAATTAGCCACTAAAATCAAAACGATCGCAAAATTAGCGACCAAACAAGTTGCGGTGGCAAAAACGGTTGCAAATATAGTAACCGAACATGGTTTGGTGGCAAAATGGTCACAACACCAAATCAAATCAAGAGTAGCTACTTGAGACAACAGCTAAGCGGTCGGAGTTTTTGCGACTATTTATTTTCAGTTGCAAATATGTGAGAAAAACATGTAGGAAAATGTGGTATGGTATGAATTACGACCGTCTTAATGGCAGTAAAAAACTTTGACGGTCCACGTATTAAAAACTTTGATAACCGTATATATTTAAGTAGCTTTAGAAACCCGTGTATTACACGGTATAAGTTAATGTATAAATTACAATGAATATAATTTAATACAAATAAAATAAAAGATAATCAAGTCTCTTTATATTATGTAAAAAATATATTACAAATATAGTCACTTTATATCATCCAATATATTTGAATTTTAAATCAAGAATGGGTTTTTCTACCATCGGTATACAATAATAAAGCAATGCCACTGGAATCAACATTTAAAACAATGAGGCCTTTAGATCTGAAAGATGTAATTAAAGTCTTTCACAAAAATGTTTTTCAATCCATACTCTAAACTATAAACCATAAACCAAAAAGGACACCAGATTTTCCTTTTTAAATAGCTTTCATGATGTCCTTATAAACACACTGTTGTTCAACTGTCACAATAGTCTTATACTAAATATAAAAACTGAAAAAATTTTCTATGATTTTTAAGACTTATTAAACATTGAATATATGTCAAAATTATTAAATTTTCTTCAATATGAATATGTCTCAAAAATTAAATGTTAGTGTACTCTTTAAGAATTAACTCTTTTATATACATTTTAATTTTAAAGAAAATATCTTTATGACAAGTAATTATTATATATATTAACATTTTTTATATTAAGTATGTTAACTATATAATTAATAGCATTAATAATTCAAACAATGGAGATTGACCAATTAATACGGTATGTTGAATTTATAATCAATACTATATTTAGAACGGAAATATTTTTTTTTATTTTCCATCAATAGAAGAGAAGTGTGACATTCGTAACAAAAGTGAGTACACCTTGGTATTCACAAACCGAATAAGTGATTAACCGCTTATTGCGTATCGATCAAACGAATAACCAAACGAGTCTGTTTATGACCCGGATATCTCGGGGGGCCATCTATAAGTGATATACGTTTAATATGAGCCAGATATTATGGCCTTAGTATGATAGCAAACAAATTAACTGAAAACATGCTCGTTTAACTACCCGTTATGAACTTAAACGTGAAAGATAGTTACGAAACAAGCATTGTATCATTCGTTAAGCCGAAAAAGACTTACAAAACATTTATTGGGAATGTTTTAAGAGATCCGTGAAAATATTTCAATTTTTACAAACAAATAGTATATTTTTCTAAGTTAACAAGAAATTGGCCGAAAAACACGCGTTTTCTCGCTGTTTGTCGTACCCGATATAGATTTCGTGCCAAAACCGAACCCGAAATAAATTTGGACTTGGGATTTTACGTCTAGGCATGCAAAATGAGAAAATGGGCCAAAAATTGGGCCCAAGGTGGCCCAAGAGATTTACGGCCGCCACCTTGGACCATACCACACTCTTGTTAATTAATTCATATTTAAACAAATAATCACGTATTTTAAAGACCATTTCTCACAATTTCTGAAAGTTAAACCTTGCTCTCCTTTATGCCTTCAAACTTTAAGGTAAAAGTTGCTTATTTAATCAACTTTTAGCTTATTCAATCATGGCTTATTACATATAAACAAAGTTTGATTACCAAAAATCACTCCTAACCATGTAAAAACCCAAAAAATAGTTCAAAATCAAGTTTTGATTCTATGGTTAAGAACCTGTTTTGATAAGGTTTTTTTTGCTATAAACACGGATTAAGGGGTTTAAATCGCGTTTTTACGGTTCAAAAGTTCGGTTTAAAGCTCTAGCCAAAACCCTAAGTTTGAAGGCTGATCTCTTGATGATACATACTTGGTTTTGTGATATAGGACTTTTAGTTACATTACTTAGAAGACCAAGGACCTGGAAAATAGAGTAAAAGAGTGGAAACGAATGAAAACCGCAAATGTAATGCCGAAACACTCGTTTAGGGGTTGTTTAGGATTCTATTGTGACATGCTTGTATTTACCCTATTAAATTTTTCAGGGACATCAGAGACCATATGAGTGAGTCCCTGTCCAAGTTTCATAATTTTTTGGCAATCCGAGAATATTTGGCGAATTTATTACCGTTTAGGGATGTTTATTTGGGAAAAATAATTAATACGCTTCAAAAATTATAAAATTTTGTGGGAAACTCAGATTTGGTATAATATGATCACATGTGAAATTTGGGGTCATTTGAAAAACCTAGCTATGTTTTGTGAATTCGCATTTATTCGAGTTTTTATAGTCGTTTTTGGCTTGAAAAGGTAATTTAGCAAAAGTGTTAGATTATGGGAATTTTACAGGGTTTTTGGGAAGTATTTGGATCACTCAGGAATTTTATAAGATTTTTCAGAAATCGTTTGGTATAAACGGACGATTTTCGGGCTAAAAATAGCATATAAAATGAATTTTTGTAAACTACTAAATTAGTAAATGATTCCAGAAATTTTTTATAAAAATCTACATATTTTTTAATTAATATGTTTCTAAATTTTCAGAATTTAATGATAAGCGAATAATTAATTGTGCTAAATTAAAGATTAAACAAATTCAATTCTGATAAAAACCGACGAGTTCGTGATTAACGAACCTATTGAAATATCAGAACATCAAGAGTGATTAAAAATAACATTTTTGGATTAATTAAGTAAAACCGAACTTTTTGTGACAAATCCGAACAATTCGGATGAATTGTGCACGTTTTCCCCAAACCAAACTGAATAAAAGGGAACGAGCCCTGCAGCGAATCCGGACCCCTAATTGTTATATTTCTTTATAACTTAATCATTTCATCAACCAACACGTTTATCGAAGTTTGCATACTCATACCTATTTTTTTAAACGTTTAAACGATCAACTTGGCCCAGTTGGTGAAACGGAGAAATTGAGCCAAGTTCGATTTTAAGTATTAGACATTAAACAACATCGCAATCTAAGCCTATTGACACTTTCTGGGCGTGACAGCTATACCCAGACTAGCTATACAGCCCAGTTTAGTATGAACATTATAATAATATTAAAATATTAATGTTATTATAATATTGATTATAGAGCAAGCAGAATGAACCACTATCCGATACTGGGTTGAATATCTACTAAACCGTGAGTTTTATGACCCCACTTTCTAAACTGTTTTACAAACTTTTGGGGTGAAAGGCATGTTTGCTTATATCTATATACATTTCTGAAACGTATGATGATGTGAATTATCTAAGTGCTAACACATGAAAGTCCCCACTAACATAGTGATTAACTTCGAGCCGGTGGCTTGTGAATAGTACTATTGGTTTGACAAACCCAGATGGGCCAGCGCGGTTTGCTGAGAACTTATCCCATTTGCACATGTCCATAATTATACAAACAAGCTATATAGTTTTAGGCATGGCTACAGGGGCATGTTGTGGGCAGAAGGGGGGCCACAGTGGTTGATTGCGCTTGGGAAATGGAGGCACCCTGCACGTACAAACAGTCCAGGCTTCACTGTAGCTTAGCATAATTACATCATAACCATACAAACAAACATACATGTGAATGTACATACAGACAGACATACACACTTGCGTATTTACGAACTATGGTTGTTATACGCACAACTGATTTCTTGAAACTCTTGAAACTCACCAACTACTTGTAGTTGACCCGTTTAACGTGTTTTTTAGGTATACCGGACTTGGACTAGAAAGCTAATATGATACGTGTTTGACTTGCGATCAATGCTGGGTGAATTGATGCAAGTGTGCTAGTAAGAAATAAAGCTGCTTAACGGATTTGATTTAGTTTGTATCACCTAGTTGTAAAAAAAGTTAGATCAATGTAAAATATTGTTAATTAGTTTGTATTGTTCTTTATAAACAATGTGGTTGATCCCAGAGGTGTCTGTTACATTTCCGTTTTACGCTTCCAAAAATTGCTAAATGGGGTGTGACAAGAAGTGATTTGGGCGGGAATTTGATAGTGTCCATAATTATTTTCTTAGCTAGATTTGTTGACTTTTAAAATAGAAATCAACAGCGATTAGGTCTTCCCATCAGGATTTAGGTTACTTAAAATAAGCAATCCCAAACAGCCCCGAATCCGTCCAAACTCAGATCTCGGCAATGGCGGAGGTTAAAACCCAGGCTGAAGTGATCAGACTTCATATGAAGGCCATTAATCCTCGCATTCGTGCTTAGCAGCTCCAGGATTTGATCCAGTACGATTCCTAAATTCTCACCTGTTTAATTTCGTTTTGAATTGATGCATATAGAGTTATGAATTATAGCCTGCTTTGATGAATTTAGTATTCTAATCATTCATTATTGTCTCTATGGATTACAATCTCGTGAAATTACGGTTTAAATCGAGTTCTACTGTATAGATTTGTGCTTATGGTAAATTAGGGTTTACAATTGAGCTGGTATAAGGCGTCAACTTAGCTAATGGTAACTGATGTTTGACATTGTAGCCGATTATATGTAAATATATTAAAACACAACTTTCTTAACAATTTCTGTGCTTTAGAGATTGTACTTTGTGTTGCTTTTGTTGTTCCAATTGCTTTAATATCTGCACCATATGCTTTGAACATGGTACCCTTTGCCACGTATTGGTTTCTTTACACGCATTGAGTTCTTGGTATTTCATCAGGCAATTATCTCTTATTTTTCAGAATGCATATTGTTTACTCAGTCTTTACACCCACTATCTATCTTCTCTCTCTTTCTTCATCTCCGGTACAACCAGCCACCATCGTCTGTAACCACATCTTCAACCTTGCTTTCTCTCTCTCTCTCTCTCTCTCTCTCTCTCTCTCTCTCTCTCTTGTTTAAGAGACCCCAGGTCATTGGTGGTGTATCATCGTGGCTGGAAGTATGACGGTAATGTTGCGCCACTTTATTGGCTCTGATTTCGTTTGTTAGTGGCTCCAGTTTGTCTATTATTCCGAAAGTATGACATTGAGTACCCACTTTTGTGACTCCGATTTCGTCTATTGCTGCTCCGATTCTTCTGTTGTCGGGTTCGATTTTGGAACTGGGCGACGGTAGTATAGGAGACTGACGGCTTTTGGTTATTTATGGTTGGGGTGGAGGTGGCCGTGCTCCGCTTACGACTGTTGCCGGATTCCATTTTGGAACCCTGGGCGACGGTGGCTGTGGCGAAGGCAAGACGACGATGATATGTGTCTGAGCCTGTGAGATGCGTTCGCTACATCAAGAGAACGTTTATTGAAATGCCTCATCTTCAAGGTATGGGCGATTGTTGTGATGCTTTGTTTGTGTTATTTAAGTTTTAATCAGTGGTG